>NC_137983.1:25777042-26122042 GCF_963924665.1 Micromys minutus | reverse complement strand
TCATAACTGTGGTTTTGGTGCTGTTATGTTGGGAGCCAGTGCTTTAGACCATCAACAAAATGTGCCAACAATTGGCTAGAAATCCTTTAGTCTTCTATGGCCATCAAAACATTCATTATCTTAAATCTCAGGTTCATACTATTCTGAAGCTAATAGAAATCATGATTACAGCTTGATAACCAGAACAAAGAATCATCAAACACACACACACACACACACACACACACACACACACACACACACACTCAGAAATGTTCAAACTGGAGATGATAGTGACTCAGTAGATAAAATATTTGCCCCTTTCTTGCCTTAGAAATTTTTCCTGAAAATCCTAATTTGGATTTTTCAGAACTTATGTAAAAAGCCAGTCAGGTATGGAGGTCACACTTCATGTAATCTAAGAATTTAGGAGACAGAGAAAAAATATTTCACAAGCAAAGTGGCCAGATTGACTAAGTGATCCATTAGTTCTGAGTTCCAGTGAGATAACCCCTGTGAGAAACCTCTGTGTTTTATTCAATGAATAAAAATGATTGAGGAAGATACCAAATGTCAATGTTGGACCACAAGCACAATTGCTTATACATGTCTTTGTGTATATATGTAAACCATGCACATATATGTACATGCAAAAATTGTCATAATGAAACCCACTACTTTCTATTCTAGCTTAAAAATAAAACTAAAAACAATAATTAGTATTATATTGGTAAGAAGTCATTCTATGATATCCTTTATGATCCCCACTGAGTACTATGTTCATAGTCAATGTTCATAACTGTAGTTTTGTGTAAATTTAGGAGTGAGTAACTTAACCAAATGTCTGGATAGATTGCAATACAAGAATAGCGTTTATATTTGAGAGACACCTAATCAGATTTCAGATCCTCAATTCCAGATTGCCATGCAGTGTGTGCCCCTTTGGTACATCTAAATTACTGTGCCATCAGAAATGCTCAAACATTCAAGCATCATGTTGGTGGTATTATTATCTGCTTATTAAAAACAAGCAACAAAGCTAGCAAACAAACAAAACCCAACAACACAGTGTTACCGGAGGAGCCTTGAAAGATCCAGAGTTCAGGTGTGATTACTCATGAAACATGTAATTTCGCCACACTAGTCTTTTTTTGGGTACCAGGGAACCAGGGCACATTCAATGGAACTAGTATGTGACATTCTCTTTAAATTAATATTTTTAAAGATTTATTATATATATATGAATACATTGTACCTGTCTTCAGACACACCAGAAAAAGGCATCAGATCTCATTACAGATGGTTGTGATCTATCGTATGGTTGCTGGGATTTGAACTCATGAGCTTTGGAAGAGCAGTCAGTGCTTTTAATCACTGAGCAATCTCTCCATCCCTTAAATTAACATTTTATAAAATCCTCAAAATTAGTCATTAATGACTGCATAATTTTTCCCTTTTGCAAACTTGGAATTAACTTCTGAGACTATGAAAATTTCAGCCAGAACAGTTGTGGTCAGAAAGGGTTAAACTTCAGCCTTCCTCAAAAATCATCTGGCAGTGGTTCTTCCTGGCTGAACAAGGCAGTCAGAGCTTGCTGATGCCACATGTGTGAGCCATGAGACAGGATTCTCTTTTGGCTTATGGACATGTGTTTGTGAACCAGGGGTTTCACGACTATCTTTCAAACTCAGATTCTAGTAGAAATCCTGTGGCCTTGCTTGAACATTGGTTTGGAAATGTAACACCATGTATACATACCAGGTCAGCAATGGCTACCTGAAGCACATTGGCTCATATTCAGTACTGCCATGTCATCCACCAAACTGTTTTTAATGTATAACGTCTTCTGCTTATAGAAACATATTGGTTTAATTATGGAAAACAAAGACTTTCTCTATTTTCCTACTGTCATTCCTCAGCATGTAAGCATCAGCTTAATGTATCTTTGTATTATGCTATGTTTGAATGTTTGATTTTAAAATGTCTGTTTGAGCTATATATTTGAGTTTAATGAAGTGTTAATAAATGAATTTCCAAAAATCATAGAAATGGGCTTAAACATACTTTTGTCCTTTTATTATGTACTTTTATGAATTAATACTTTCAGCATTCAAAAGTTCTAACATAAGAATATCAGTTAACTCTGAAAGTGTTAAATTCCTCTATGTCATGCAATATCCAATATCAAGCCAAGGTTTAAATTTTATATAAAAATATGTAAGCACATTTATCTCACTAGTTTATGAATGTTCCATTGTTAATAAATGATAAAATAACATATATGCTTAAAATTTTTCTTTATGACTTACTATCAGTAAATGTCTGGCTTTTATACATGCTCTATGTACCTTAGCACTGTCCGCTACTGCTGTCCATGCTCTTTGCAGTTTTGCCCTGCTTACTCATCCTCTGGGACCCAGGACTCTATCAGGAAGTGGCTAGCCAGGGGAAGGCATTTATATTTTGCATATGCAATTTTAACCTTTATCTTCACCTGTAAAATGAGAATAATTTGAGATATGCATTGGATATCTGTGTCTCTATTTATGATAGCCCAAACTGAAATGGTCTAAAATAATACAAATCTGAGGTTGAAGTATGGAATAGTAGAGAAAGTGGTGCTTATGGCACAAGCCTTCAGATTTGTTCAGATTTCCAGAATCCATACGAAAAGGTGAATGTGGATGTACTTGCGAGCTTTGCAGTGCCTGCACTCCTGTAGTGGAGTGGAGAAGACAGGAGAATGGCCCAGGCCAGTCAGACTGTGTTATGTGGCACGGTAGTGAGCAGGAAAGACCCTGTGTTGAAACCAAGACTAAGGGGGAAAACCAACTTTTAAAGGTGGTCAGATGACTTCTGCTTGAATACAAACCTAAACACACACACACACAGAGAGAGAGAGAGAGAGAGAGAGAGAGAGAGAGAGAGAGAGAAACAGACAGACAGACAGACAGACAGAGAGACAGAGACAGACAGAGACAGACAGACAGACAGACAGGCAGGCAGGCAGAAAGGCAGACAGAGACAGACAGAGACAAAGATAGGCAGAGACAGAGTCAGAAAGACAGATACAGATGGAAACAGACACAGAAAGAGAGATAAAGACAGAGATATAGACAGAGAAGCAGACAGTGAAACAGAAAAGGAAGAGAAAACAGTAAAACCAAAATAATTAAAACAATATAGGTGTGTTAGTCTACATGGGTTTGGAGGACAGAAATCTAATAGTAGCTAAGCTGAATAGATCTGGTTCAGTGAAATCTGTCTTTGACCTTCTAGTGAGATAATTGGTAAGAGATGAAGTCACCCTAAGGCTAACTGGAGCCCTAAGATTTGCTTCTAGGTGGTTTCAACTGCCTTGACAAGTTGATGCAGGTCCTTGATGGGAGGTCTTGACTCCTCAAATACATCCCTCTGGACACAACTACTTCAATGTCCCAAGAACAGCAAGCATTTTGTGTGAAAAAGTAAAGCAAAGGCATTAAGGCTTTCTGGATACAGCTTGGTAGTAACCAATGTCCTAGTCCTCTGTACATTTTGAAAGGCAGGTGCACAAAAGCACAAATGCCAGGAGATAGGGTCTGTGCGAGCCCTCTTCCTGTTGAGCTGCCTGTACAAATATTCATAGCAAGATTGATGTTGGTATTTAAATGTACAATATGCCCACTGCTCTGTAATAGCTATTTGTGGGATGTGAATCCAAAGAGCGTCCACAATGATGGATTCTGAGTCATCTCTGATTGTCACTCAGTGAGGCCTCCTGGTGAAAGAAAGAAAGAAAGAAAGAAAGAAAGAAAGAAAGAAAGAAAGAAAGAAAGAAAGAAAGAAAGAAAGAAAGAAAGAGAAAGGAGGGAGGGAGGGAGAAAAAAGAGGGAGGGAAAGAGGGGATGGAGAGGGAGAGGGAGAGGGAAGGGTGGAGGGGCTGAAGATTGCCACCAGTGTCACTCAGCATGCTTTTGAATAAGTGTGTATGTGTGTGAGTGTGTGTGAATGAGGGCCGAAACCAGCCTTGGGTGTCATACCTCAGTCATTACACAGCTATTTTGTAAAACAAGATCTTTCACTGATCTTGAACTTGACAATTTGACTGAGTCAGTAGGCAACTGAGTCCCAGGAATCCCACTGTCTATGACTCCCAGTGCTATGTTGACAAGTGTATGCCACTTTATTTGGCTTTTTAAAGTAAGTTCTGGTCATTGAACTCAGCCTCATCCTTAACTATCCAAGCACTATACTGTTGGAGCAGTCTCCCTAACCCCTGTTTTCCTTTGCATTGCACATATGCATTTGTCCATATTCACAATGCAAATATGATCTATCCCTGACCAAAACTTTGTGGTCTGTAAATAACATGTGGAAAGCAGTTGGCATGTCAGTTGCTCTTTCTTGTTCTGGCTTTGTTGAGCTTTCTCTTGAGTGATAAAAGATTATCTCTTGATTTTTATCTGTAAAATTATGCACTTGTATATGCAACTTAGACAACTTTATTCATTTGTTTATTTAACAAATCTGTCGTGTTCAAACACTGTGTAACTATGACAACGCACCCTTCTAAAATATAAACTATTGGCACATGGTCAAATAATGACTGGTCTTATTTTTTAGACTTGTATAATGACATTTCCTGCTGAATTTTCAGCATATATCTGGGATACCTTCTCCAACTCATTCTGACAACCTTGGTCCTTTCAGAATCACTTGTTGGGTCTCCAACCTTCCTACACACAGGTTGAATGCATCATGCCGTAGTATGGAAATACTGGAGGCATGGCACCACAGAACCTACAGGTCCCATGGTGCATGAAACTACTTAGGGCATGACTAAAGTGAGCAGAAATCAAAGCAGCAAACATGAGGAAGAAAAAAAAAAAAAAAAAAAAAAAACCCTGTGACAGAGGACTGAAATGTAAGTGGAATCATGGGAAATAAATGTAAAGGATTTTGAAAAGTAACCTTTGGTTGAATCAAATTAATTAGTTAAAAAAAAAAAAAGACAGACACACAGATAGAAAGAAGGAAGGAAAGAAGGAAAGAAAGAAGGAAGAAAGGAAGAAAGGAAGAAAGAAAACAAAATTTTTGTAAGCCTCTTTCATTTTCACTGTACAAAATTTCACACTGTTTGGAAGACTATCTCTTTTAATTTGAAGAAACTAATCAGATGCTACCCCGAGGCCAGCACCTGTTCAGTTCTGCATCCCCAGCAAGGGCTGCTGCAAGAGCAAAGTGTTCTGAGAGAGAGGGGGAGGGAGGCAGGGAGGGAGGGAGGGAGGGAGGGAAGGAGGGAGGGAAGGAGGGAGGGAGGGAGGGAGGGAGGGAGGGAGACAGAGAAACAGAGACAGAGAGATGGAGAGAGACAGGGGGAGCATTAAACTGGGAGAGTGAGAGGACATTAAACTTCAGCTGGGGGAATGCTGTGGGAGGCTGCTGCTGGCATCCTGAGTCAATATCCAGCACCAGGTTCAATTGATGCCTTCCACACACAATCAAAATCATAGTTTTTCAAATAGTAAGGCTATTGCCTCTTCTGCTGTCTTTTATGGGCTCCCTGCAGAGTGTGTGTGATGGCCAGATATTTGAAATTGAGTGTGGGGTTCTTTTTCAAGAATGATAATAAACCCAGTGTAAAAGTTGGGCTTAGGGAAGGTGACTATTAACATTTCTTCTGTATGGTTAATTTATTTTGCCTAGAGGTACAGACTAATTCCCAGTATCATCTAGTAGCTGTAGATGAAAAGTCTGAAAGGGAAGCCTAAATTATCTGAATTTTACAGGGTTCATTATTTGATTACCAGTTATATTAATTATGTACCTGACAAGACTCCTTCCAGTAACTCATGTATGGGTAAATTAATGGTTCTTGTTATTTGCCATTTAAAGATTAACCTATGTAGAATATCACTTTTCTTGCTTAAAAATAAAAGAAAAATTCAACGTGCTAAAAACTATTTGAAACTATTTTTCACATGTGCCTTAGTTAGGGTTTTATTACTGTGAAGAAACACCCTGACCACAACAACTTTGATGAAGGAAAACATTTAACTGAGGCTGGCTTACATGTTCAGAGGCTCAGTCCATTATCATCAAGGTGAGAGCCTGGCAGTGTCAGGCAGACATGGTGCAAGAGTTGCTGAGAGTGTTACTTCTTCATCTGAAGGCTGCTAGAGAATATTGGCTCCAATGTGGTAAGGAGGAGGGTCTTATTGCTCATCCCCAGTAACACACTTCCTCCAACAAGGTCACACCCACTCCAACAAAGCCATACATCCAAATAGTACAATTCCTTGGGTCAGCGTATCCAACACACCACAGAGGTTTAGTCCATTATCTTCATGGCTGGAAACATGGCAGTGTGCAGGCAGACATGGTACAGGAGATGGAGCTGAGAGTTCTACATTTTGATCCAAAGGCAACAGAAGGAGACTGTGTGTAATCATGGCCATAGTTTGAGGATAAGAGACCACAAAGCCCTTCTCCACAGTGATAACACTTCTTCCAACAAAGTCATGCCTATTCCAACAAGGCCATACCTCTTAACAGTGCTATCCCCTATAAGCCAAGCTTTCAAACACAGGAATCTATGGGGGCCAAACATTTTCCAACCACCAGAACATATAAGAAGTGTAACATGCATGCATGTACATATATTTTTTCATATATCTGTGAGAGCAGCATCTCTCTCTCTCTCTCTCTCTCTCTCTCTCTCTCTCTCTCTCTCTCTCTCTCTCTCTCTCTCTGTGTGTGTGTGTGTGTGTGTGTGTGTGTGTGTGTGTGTGTGCGTATTTGTGTATCCCCTAAGTTGATAGTAAGTGTCTCACACGATTGTTCTTTACTTTGCTTACTGAGTCGGGGCCTCTCATAGATTTGGTGAGTTTGGCTAGTGGTCTACTGGTGTAATTCCAGTGTTTGCCTCACAAACAGTGGCATTACACTCAGTCCCATGTACCCATCAGGTTTTTATGTAGGCACTGGTGACCCAACTCTAGTTTTCATGCTTGTAAGGCAAGCATTTGACCAGTGCTGAACTTTCTCTTTGGCCCATGATATAATTTTAAGAACAAAATGATTCTTGACATAAATGGAGAAACAAACTACAGCTTGAGATTATTTAATCAGATTTACCATTTTATCCTGGACAGCCATTTATCTATAGCTTCAATTCCTTTACTCAAAAAAGAAAATAAGACTTCTACCTAATATATTTTCTAAAGGTTAAATTAGTTACTCTTGATGCATGTGGGACTATACTAGATAGTGTTAAATATGATGAAAATTATCTTCTCTCTTCTGGGTGATCCTTGCAACACAGAAGGTTTAGGGGTGGAGATGTTGTTTATGTTGACTTATTTTATTTTATTTTTTTATTGAGGCTTGGTTTTTTTGTTTGTTTCATTTTAAGCCCAACAAATGTGGAATTGCTTCTTATGTAAAACATCACAAGAAGCTTCCTTAAAATGATCTATAAGGTGAAAGGTGTTATTGGGAAACATATGTCCAAACTTCATCTTACAGAAAGAATTCAAACTGGCTTGGATAGATGACAGCACGCACAGTCACCTTAACTGTTCTTCCATAGGCCATCACAATCTGTTTCCTTGTATCTCAGTAGGAAAGCCAAGAAAGTTCCTCCATTGCACTAAAGTAAGCCCATCTTTAAAAATTTTTAATAATCTAGGAAAAAAATTATCCAGTACCCAACAGAATTTTAGAAATAAAGAGATTTGATGCTGATAATAAGTTCTGTACTTCATTCACATACCAAAACAATCTTTATACCATTTAAAAATTATATACTGATAAATGTTCTCCATTGTCAGATACTACTTTGTGTGTATATGTGTCTCTCTGTGTATATCTGTGTGTTTGTCTGTGTCTCTGTATGTGTGTGTACATGCATACTCACACATGCAAGCATGGTGTGCAGTTACAAGTCTTAAGAATTAGGTTTAAAAATATACTCAACATATACTCAACGTGGATCAAATAGACTGTCAGACCCCAGGGAAATGTATCTTCAAAGATACTTAAACATCCCAATGGACAAAGAACATTAATGTTCATGGAAGAGAAGCAATTCTATATCTAGATATCTTGGGCTGGAAGCAAAGTAAGAATATTAAACCTTAAGGAAACTTGTCCTCACATTTAAGCATCACTATGAGAAGGAATACTCATGTTCGCAGACAGATGATAAAGATTACTTGAAAGGATATTACAGAAGTAGCCACAGGCCGAATCAGTGTTCTTTCCATCAACTACAAACGCACACCCTTCATTTCTTCATATTCTACTTCTTAGAAGCAGAGAAATAAGTGATTTAGTGAAGATTTAAGGGAATGACACTTGAGATATAGTTTAACTGAGGATGAAAATATAAAACAGCAGCATGTAGGTGCCTGAAGAGATGACTCAGCAGTTCAGAGTACTAAATGTTCTTCAAGAGGACTAAGGTTTACCCTTGGTACTCACATTGCAGCTAACTAAACATCTATAACTCTAGTTCCAGAGGGTCTGACACACTCATCTAACCTCTGCAGGCACCACACACATGTGATAGAGATATATATTCAGGAAAACACTCTTATACATAAGATAAAAGTAAACACAATCTCAAAATTGACTAGGCAAACACAGATAAAGATTATCTAAGAGCTGAAGACATAGCTTGGAGCTGAGAGGTATCATCATGGCTCAGCACTTGTAATTCCTAGTAACACACACACACACACACACACACACACACACACACACAGAGAGAGAGAGAGAGAGAGAGAGAGAGGATCACTTCAATAGCACAACAGTGGAAAAAACTCGAGAGATGACTATGTAAAACCTCTTGCTGCACAAACATAAAGATCCTCTTGAACCTCCTGTGGGAGAGGTTTGATGTGCCAGAGTGGGAGGATACCCTGGGGCCTTCTCAGAGGAGAAGGGGAAGGAAATGAGGGGAGGTCTCTGGGGTTGGGATTGTCGGGGGCAGCATTTGATATGAATAAATAAAATAAAAACAAGCCAGCATGAGGACAATTGGTAGTCAAGTCTCCTTGAATTTGATGTGATCTAATCCATTAGGAATTAAGAAAACAGCTTCTCTATGTATCTTAACGCTAGAACCTCAGCATGGGGCACTGACAGTTTGGTCTCCAGCCCTATCCCCTCACCTAAAGATTTTGTAAAATACCCCTTCTTTCTAGATTTTCTTTCTTGACCTCCAAAATACTGTTGTATTTATACCTCAAAATTTTCAATTATTATTGCTGAATGAAAAGATAGCTTAGTAGAATGCAGGGAGACATAAACTACCCAGTCTTTCTGTCTCATTAGTAACTAGTATAACAGCTTAAATCTTGGGGATGATAGACATACTGAGGGTTGTGAGTAGAGGAAACAATAATATTACTATTTTGTCCTTGCTTCCAGTAACAACATCTTTAAGTGTGTGTGTGTGTGTGTGTGTGTGTGTGTGTGTGTGTGTGTGTTTTAGTAATGTAAGAGCCTTCAGTTCTCTACCAGGAAAGAACACAGACTCTGATTTTAGAAAAATCCTGGCATGGCCTGGTTCTGTCCCTTCTTGTCTAAGACATTTTTTCTCTCTAATCCTTATTTTCCTCATCTGGAAAAGAAAATCTTTTCCTTAGCTATTTATTGCTCATGTTCAAAACTCTAGGTTAGGTTTGCTTGTCCCATGCAGGATATACTGATTAACACATAATTATCATGTACAGATGTTTGGTGCTTTTAGTTTCCCTTAATTCAACTGAATTCATTTATAAAAACACCATAGGTGGTTCATTATAAGAAAGTGAAATTTATTGCTCCCAAATTGAAAAGTTGAGAAGTCCAAGATCCAGATGCTAGGAGATTTAGTGTCTAGTGAGGACCCATTTCTCATGGATGGTGTTTTCTTTGTTCACACCTTGGTGGGTGGAACAAAGTAGCCTCCTTTAAAAGTTCCTAATTCTATTTCCAAGGACTCACCCCAAGAACTCATCAGCTCTCCAAGGCCATACTTCCTAATAGTAACACTGGGGATAATATTTCAGTGCAAGTTTTGTAGGGCTATAAGTAGCCAGAGCACGATACTCTTAGTCTTAGCAGTTGGGTGGGGTTTTGCCAGGGGTGGGGCATGGAGTTCGCTGAAGACCTCTGAGCATGATTCTGGCTGTATCACCACCATTTTGATGAACTGTCCCTTCCTGGTACATCTAAAAAGACAACAAATGAGGTCTATGGCTTTTCAGAGCTCTTGCCCTACTATGTATGAGGGTGGGACAGAGGTAATAGAAATCCAAAATAATATCCTGACAACGGTGCAGAAAAATAATCCTGAGGCAGAGTGATAAGCTTGCTAACTTGAGTTTCGGAAGAAGTTCCAATTGTGTATTTCAAGTTGGTAGCCATTGAGCATTAAATCTGTTGGGCCCTAACAGGATATAAAACATGTGTCACAGCATATGGCAGACATCCAGGGTCCTTACTGCATGGCTGTAGCAATATTATGCAAGACCAATTAGGGAACTTTAGTTAAAGATAAGAAATTTTAGTTCAATCTTAAAGGCTGGAAATAATTTTTTAAAGAATGGTCAGAACTTTTCAGATAAATAATACAAATTATACCAAGAATATATAGAATTAAAGTTTGTGTGTACATATATGTTTTTATTCCATTTCACACACACACACACACACACACACACACACACAAACACATGAATGAGATCTCCTAGGAACAAGTGATTTGGCAATCTGCAGAAATAACAGCACTGAATACTACTTAATCTGAATTACATATTAAACAAGGGAGGATGTAAAGGACTTTGAGAATAGCACCAAGATCAGAACAATGTAGAAGGACATGTGCTGGAAGAAAGACTGGTAACTGGTTTCTACGAAGAAGTCAGACAGCCAAGTGTCTTAGAGTGAACACAGTGCGTTTATTTGCATGAGAAATGGCAGCAGACTTAGTGTTCCTCTGCAGTCTGTCTGCTTCTCTTCCCCCTTCATAAAGCCAGACTCTATTTTCATTTTGAAGGTATCCTCAATTATACAATGTGTTCCAAAGGAACAAAGAACAGTACATAATGAAATTTCAACCACATTGTTTCTTTTCTCTCAAGACAGCTTTTCAGGAATGTCTACATTCTAGTTACAGAGAGAAACCTTTAAGGCACCGAGTGTACACTAAAAAAACGATCATTCTCACTTGGCCTTTCAAACGGAATTGTATTCCACAAAGACCATGTCATTTGCATTCCAGGCAGTGTTTTGAAGACAGTGAGGATGAAGGACATGGTGCTCATTTCGGGGTGGAAGAGCAAGTCTATGCACGTCCGTGTGTCTGCCTCTCGTCCTGACAAACTGTCTTCCGAGCAGGAGAAGTAAGTGTTCCTGCTTCCTTTCCTGTTTTTCTTGTAATAACTCAGCCTTGAGAGGTGCATGATCACACTCCCCGAAGTGCTACTGTCATGCAGAAGGAGATGCTTTGTTCCCTAATTTATCATGTCTTTAGGGAAGTTAAAAAAATTCAGGATGACAAGGATAGAAACAGCCATTCTCTTTGAGTTAAGCATGTTCACGGGGAACCCAATCTCAGTACCTCTAAGATGGCATTTGTCCGTGTTGCAGATTCTGACAAACAGGTAGGAAAGGTGAATATATCTTTATGCTAATGGAAAAAAGGAAACATAACTAAAAGTTTAAAAAGCAACCCCCTTGAGGTAAAAACCCATACTTTCTTTTTTTCTTTTGCTCTTCCACTAAACTTGGACTTGTGGTAAGACCCATCCAAGCCTCAAATTCCTCACCTAGATGGAAACATGTTTGTGAAAATTCTGCCTGCATGACAGCTTCTACCTGAGCATCCTCTGGGTCACAGAACCTATGCCTCAGGGGCCTATATACTGTTACAGTGGAAAGACATAGGTCCCTGCCAAAATATGTGTCTACAAAATGTCCATGATTGTGGCACTTGTGTCTTTAAATGTCCATATTTCACAGGTAAGAATAAATACCCTGATATATTCCCCCAGGATACAGGAGGGATTATATCAACCATTAACATTCTTCTAAGCACCTCTGAGCATTGTAAGCATGAATCAGCAGCTGCCAGGTGGAGTTTCATCAGAAAGAAGGGGAACATGTTCAGAGCATCATAAAACATGTTTGTTTCCTAGGCTGCAAGAACTGCCCAGGTAGTTCATCGAGAGTTTCCTCTGTGGGTCTGCTCAGTAAGTCTCAAAGCTTTAAACAGTCTTCTCTGCTTTTGTTTTAATTTTGCACATTTGCACGTTACATTATTGATGCATTATAATCACACATGTCACGATAATCTGCCTCTCATATTTAGAACATTTGCCTAAAGAGTAATAGGAAACACATAAGACAGCTCTGAGAAATGCCAGGCACCTCGATTTTGAGAAACAACCTACACCAAAATCTTGAATTCTGCCGACTAGTAGAGAGGACAGTGTGTGTGTGTGGGGGGGGGGGTCCTCAAAGCCAGAAAGCAAAGCCTTCTTCTGGGGTCACAGGCTACTGGAGTAAGCGCAGAAGCACTTGCTATCTCCCACGGAAAGAACAGAGAGCAAGGATGAGAGCATCTTTAGGCACCCCACACAGTGACTGGAGAATCACCCACAAGAAGTTACCAAGGACAGGAGGAGAAGCAGCAGGCACATCATTACCTGATAAGAATGCTATAACTAGTTGTTTTACCACGTGATGACGTTCAAAGCCTTTTCAGTGGGTCACTTCCGGTGGCATTCCGGATCCATACATTACAGGAGTAAAGGTATTTGTTGGTAGCATGTGACATCATCAAACTGCACATATGTTCCTCATATTTAACTCTATGCTGTATACTCTATACTCTAACATGCCTCATCTGCCCCATACCACTGAAATAGAAACAGATGATGCTAATTGGCTTCGCAGCTCAGACAGTCACTATTTTGCTAGCTTGGTTTAGTGGCTCACACATACCACCCCAGTGCTTAGGAGGTGTGGGACTTGCAAGTTTCGGGTTGGCCTAGTTTATATAGTGAGATTCTATCTCAAACAAAACAAAACAAAACGACTAAAGGAAAGAAATGTTTTCAGGTTTCCATTTGTTTTTCAAGTAGTCATAATAAGAATACAGTTGTCTCTTTCTCCAAACCATTCTCTCTATTTTAATATTAGTCTTTATTGAGGTAATATATCCATTTTTCATCAGTGTTATTTTAATTATTTTGATAAACAGCGTAAAGAGAAACTTCTCCCTTGTGTATATTTGCATAATAACACACTTGGGTTAGCAGTTATTTTTTAATTTCCTTTCTTTTTATCTCTAGTCTTTGCTAATATGCTAATGTTGGTTAATCATGAAGAAGAAAAGGAAGGAAGAGGAGGAAGAAAGGATGTAAGTAAGGAAAAAATAATTTTCCCAATAATCAGTAACAGAAGGCATGAAATAGCCTAATCTGGAGTCCTTAATATTTGACAAACTAAACAAAATACATAAAGCACACAAGTTAATTCCTGTTCCAGGAGCAATTGAATATGGCAATCACCTTTTTACTGAAGTCTTTATGGACATTTAAATGTAAAAGAATCAGCTTTCTTAAGATTTGCCTTGTGTCTTATTGCTCTACACCTGTGTGCCCATTTCTAAGTATGTAGTCAGCCATGTCCACATGTGGAACCTGTACTACTGTGTGGAGGTCACTCCTGTCCTTTGTCCACCCTTTGCCCTCTTGCTGGGGATGGTCACAGCCCCTGGTGTTTACATGGCTTTTTTATGCTTTACTCCCAGCTGAATGCCAGGCCACTCAAGCCCGCTGTCTCTCAGCTCTCCTCGCGAGTGTGGGGGCGACAGTACTGGCACAGTTAGAACAACCATCCACTGCATTCTTAGTGGCATATTTCAGCCAACAAATGCTTCTTTGATTTGATGGGGTTTCTTTGATACAGTCTTCCATCAAACAGCACAGCTACAGCTCCCCAGGTCTGTGCAGTCCCTGGTATAGAGGGAAACTACAATAATACGCTGGTATGTCCACCGTCAAGTCCAAGGTAAAGTCCTCAACACAATTTCCCTAACTATGCCTTCTGAAACTTCTACAAAGCAAAGAGTTTAAACATCTACAATTTACTCTGTTGAAGTCACTCTCTTATCACACATAGTTTATACACAGGGGTGGATATTTGCTATAATGATGAGCAAGGGCCACGTGTCTATGCTAACGTTAAATGCAGAACATTTTTCTCACAATATGTGAGTGGCTGTGTCACATCTGTGAGAAAAAAAAACTAATGATTAGTAAATTTGACACACGTAAAAGAGCATATGGAAAATGTCCCCTTGTTCCTGGCTCTATTATTGAGTACCATTGTGACAAAGACCAAATGCTAACATACTGGCTCACGGTATTCTTCAAGTTAAGTAGGAATGCCAAGAAGTCCTGCGCAATATTACGTAATAATTTTTAAATGATGGATAGAATTTCTAATCAGTATTAAAGTATTAGGATAGTATTGAAATGTCAGAATATTGAGATTTTACAAGTAACCATCCTAAGTGATTCACCCCCCCCCCTGAAGTTAAATATTGTGCCACTGACATCTGAAAACTTTCAAAATAAATTTTCGAAAAGGTAGTAATGTACAAAAATAAATTAATGTTGGGTTATTTACACGAGCACTGTTTCTTAGTATTTTAGAAGTCTTATTTTCTTTTACTTATTTGCTTCTCTTAAGTAATGCTTAACAGTCAGGGGAAGGGTACTCCTAAATACTAACACAGTCACAATCACGGTATAAGGGTCACATATTGCCCTTAAGATGTCTGGGATAAGATCTGATCTTGAAGGCCAAGTTCTTAAGCCTCTTTATGCATTAGTGCTATTGTCTATAAAATAGGACAGTCAATGAACCCATGTAATGCAGCTACTGTTAAATTTAAGTGGTTTCGCTTCATGTAAGGAAGCAAACAATTCTCTTCATGGGCATCAAACTCAGGCCTAGAGTTAGTCAGGGGAAAGGGGCCTCCAGGCAAAGTTCAGGGTGTGGGGGCACGCCTGGTGGCTCCAGTTCTCTCTCAGCCACTCCCTTTTGGTAGAGTTTCTAGTGACTTGCCATCTCTATAGACTGGGTTTGGCTTAACATAAAAGGAGCAGGTGGGGTTTGTAACACAAGTGGCTGAAGGTATAGCTGTCTTCTTGGCCAGGTTATTGGAGAACATTCTCAGAGCTCCTTTGTCTGTGATCTTGTTGAAGGAGGTGAGCAGGAACATCAAAGTGCTTTTAAACTGTCAAGTCTGGTTCCTGTGGGGAGAGTTCCTAATGACTGCTCGGAACAGGACCACAAAGGATAGTTGGCACTTCAGAGCAGGCATGATGTTCCAGTGTGCCCTTTGTGCTGGGCTTGCCCTGTACAAGATCATTCTGCTAAAAGCACATCTGTCTGTGCTGAAGTAGAGAGGACATTATAGCCCATGTCCGCCACTACAAATGGTTCTTGAGGGCTAATGCTTGGGCAGTTGTAACATTAGGTTGAAGTCCTGTGCTCTGAAAGATAAGACAAGATTATATCCTTTTATCATCTTAGAGTGATCCTAACCAAGGTGGCCTAGAAATCAACTCAGAAAAAGAAAAGTTCCTTAGTTTGTTGCAAATTCTTTGTGGAACTATGTCTGGAGCCTTCCAGCAGCCTCTCCAAGCTCCTGGCTGCTTGCCATGTCCTCTGCCTGGTGTTTTTCCATGCCCAGGAGCCAACTGTACCAAAGTATACGTTTTTACCAAGAGCGCTAGGCAAGCTGGGGATCTCTTGTCTCCCGGTAGCTGCAGGGCTTCATCACAACATGCCCAGGCCTCCCAGGATCCTCCGGATTCTGGTGGCACACAGCCAGCCCTGCCAGAGTCAATAGGCATTAGACTCATAACAAAGGCGATACTGGTCAAATAGACTGCAACCACAAGGCCCCCTTGAGGTCTAGTTATTGGTATAGCTTGGGAACTGCCCGCAACTGGCAAGAAAACAACTCAAAGGTAGGACCAACCGTCTCTGCAGTCAAGTTCTTAAGGCATGGAGTGAAGGAAGTGATAGCCCTCAGAACTTCTGTAGCAAGAGGTGGTTGGCTATCTCGTGGTACTGTGACAATCACCGAGAAGGGTTTATAACAGGACAAGGCGTGGGGTCCTTGTCTACTACTGGTCACCTCAGAAAGCAGCTGCCGAGGAGCCAGGGTGTACCAGGTCTCCATCCAGAAATTCTGCAGCTGAGGGGCCAGGAGTTGACTGCCCAACTATCAGGTGGGGATTCTGTTCTGTGTTTTCTTTTATGCTGGCATCCTGAGAGGACAGCCAGTGGGAGCCAGCATCGTCAAACACCTCTTTGTGCCCCATACACTGACGCTGAGCATGCCCCTAAGGAGAGAAGACGGATCCTTGGTGCCTTATTCCTCCAGTAGGAAGGTCTGGGGAAACTGCAAGGCTTCCGGTCTTGCTGCCTCCCTTCTCCATCAATAAGCAGGGCAAGTCTCAGCTGCACCTGGAGAAGGAGAATGCTGTATTAGGAACTGGGCAAGGGTAGAAGGAGGATCCCACATGGTGTGAGATTTGCTGACTCATTGAAGGCATACCTGAACCATGGTAATTTTTTCTTTCTGTCTAACTCAAAATTATATAAAACCAAAAAATATACAAAATCAAACGAATGTTAAATACCTACAGTATATCTGTGTGTCCAGATGCAGGCTCATACATCTTGAACACATGAAATTCCTAATGGGAGATTATGCCTCATTAAAACTAAAACAAAAAAATTCAAGTTCAAAGGGGGAAAATAATAAAGTAAAATGCATAAAACCAGTGGGATACATTCATACTTTGGTCAATCAGGTGTGTTCTAAAAAGTCATTTGTTGTTTCCAGAAATTTTATTACAGAAATATAGCTCCAGGGTAGACAATTGGAATAGTTTGCACTCAGGGTCTGAAGTATAAAAAAATATGTATTATGAGGTTCCCTGTGCTCCTATGACCTTACTGCAGCAGTTCACCATGGTAGTTTGCCCTGGGGCCAACAGCTAAGCTATGAACAGAAAACATTTACTGAGAGAATAAAACCAGTCGGGGACCCCAAGACAAATAATGCTGAGGCCGAACACTCATAAGGCAGGGAAAATACAGTCTCCCTTGTCTCCCTGCTCAACAGGGACCATTCCCATACCCTGCTAAGAATATCTTTCTCTGTGTGTGCATTGGGGAAGCGAGGATGAGACATATTTGCATGTATCTGTAGAGGTACACATCACTTTCCATACTGGGTGTCTTCTCCTATCCTTCCCTAGTTCAGTTTTAGAGACAGAGTCTCACTGAGTTTGAAGCACACTGATTGGGCTGGACTGGCTGACCAGGAATCGCTAAGGGTCTTTCTCTGTGTCTGCTTTTACATTGCTGAGATTAGGTCTGCATCACTCTGGCCAGCTTTTCACGTAGGTACAGAGAATATGACCTTGAGGGTTCCTGCTTGCATAACAAGTTCTTCACTGGCAGACACAACAAAAGCAAGGAGTTGAGATCAGACTGGGTGTCCAAAGGGTTTCCCTGTTCCAGAGATTGATTTTGTTGGGTAATATCTATTTCCCTACTTATATAAATAAGTTTTCAAAGTCAGATGAGGCCAAATAACTGGGGGAAAAAAGTAACAACTGAAGGCATGAGGATTTGTGTTGGCTCACAGTTTCAATAAGCACAGTCAGAGAAGGGGCTGCATGGAAAGGGGAGTGAAGCGAGCCAGTCCTATTGCATCTGCAGTCAGGAATTAATGGTGAGTGCCGAGCTTTCTCTCTCTTTTCCCTCTGTAGTCTCTTCGCAGCCCCAGACCCCAGGATAGTATTCCCCACATTCCAGGTGAGTGTTCTGTTCTCAGCAAAGCATCCTTCCAAGTGCCTGTCCAGGCACACTGAGTAGGCATACTTTCTAGGCGAGTCTAAAGCCAGTCAAGTTGTTGAGAAACTCAACACATAGAACAATATTTTATTTCTTTCCCACTACTATAAGCTGATATCATTTGTTGCAAAATAATTCATGAAACCATTACACGTCATTACCCTTATATGTAAGAAAAAGTAAAGCAAAAAAGTCAGCCAATGACATGTATATATAATTAATTAATATTAATTTATATATGTAATGATTTTCATGTGCATAGATGGAACATGACTAAGTGGCATCTTTTCTTTTCACATAATTGTAATGTTGAAACTGACCTTTGATTGACCTTTAGAAAATCAATTTATTTCCCCACCACAACATTGGGAGCTTCATATTTCACATGAGTTACAACTTAACTTTTGATTACTATGAGAATTAAAATGTTAAATATAGAAAGATGCAGGAGATAGAGAAAAAGAGTCAAAGAAATGTAGAGGCAGAGAGGATGGAAAGAAAGAAGAAATAGGGAAAGGTAATTTCTGAACCCAGTCAAACTCTTAATGTCAATTAGAATTAATCTACATTGGATTAGGGAAATAGGATGAAATAAAAGTAAGAGTCAAGAAAATAAAATGTTTAAAACTATTTATAATATTTAAAATTTATAAATTTATACTAAATAAATTACATTATAGATTATAAAATACAGTATATAAACTGTAGATGTATAGATGTATATAGAGACTCTAAGAAATAAAAAGTGCTAGGTACAATATATCTCACTTTTGGAAAATTTACATGACAGCAGATACATAAACATCCACAACTGACAATAAATGAAAACCTCTTAGATTAACCAAATGTACAGTCTTAAGTGCAAACAGAAAAAGTTCAACCACACAGAAAGGATATTCCTCTTGCTAGTGGCCTTGGTCTCTTTCCAAGTACCAGGACTCCAGAATTGCCTTTAAATAGTTGAGCAATACAAGGATCATCTTCTTACTACTTCCAGGCCTGACACAAAGTATGATACAGAAGTGATACCCGGGAATTGATACAATGTTCCCAGCATGGCAGGATCACATCCCCCAGAATCACTCACACTACATACATCCCTAAGGTCAGATGTAACATAGTGGCAGCACTTCAGTTTGGGCCCAGAGCATTTGGGGAGACTATGGGTCAGAGCAGGACAGAAAACCCACCATATACAGCCCATGTATCTTCACATGCCTTAGAATCTTCTGGAAAGTCTACGCAGGATGTATATCTTTCTAAACACTTAATACACTGTTGAAAAATATCTTGGCATCTAGAAATAATTTACTCTGATCAGCAGAGGATGATAGTCACAGCCAAGATAGTATGTCATTTGAGGTTAGATTTCACAATCTCAGAGTCACTTCTTGACAATGTATCATTTTTCTTCTAGTCTGGAACTTGATGGAAGATAAGCATAAAAACAAATGGTTCTTTTCTTTCCCAACCCTCTACATGCTGCATTTGGATTTGGAAAGATATTTTAATTTCCCTGTGCTGGCATAGTCTTATCTTAAATCGTGTATTTATCTGCATGCCTCACCATCGGATTGGCACGAGGTTTACATTATCATTTCACAACATAAATACTTCAGTTATAAGCAAGCTTCTGAGCATACACATGAATTATATATATTTAGCATTCACACGATTCTAATTTATTTAATGCTCAAAATGTTTGAAGTTGGGAGAGACCTCTTTCAGCATGAAAAAAAGACATGATTTTTAGTGAATCCTGCTGTTTTTTGCCAGAATGAATATGGCAAATGTCAGGTGAATCATCCAAGCGTTACAGTACTGTTTTTGTTTTTTTTTAAATACAATGAAATTTCACAAAATTAACCAAATATCAGATATTTGTGTTATTGCTATTCATCAAAGATGTTAAAACTTTTCATCATATATTAAGAGCCCTCAGATTTATAAGAAAACAAATCTTTAGAAATAGCTAAATTTTAAAGAATCATACCAAAGACACTATTTGAAGTTCAGAATTGAAATTAAATATACATAGCTTATAACAGCTACCTACAAACTTGCCAAACTTTCACATAATCACAAAATATGATTAATTTTCTGAGGGGAAAGCGTGTTTGTCATCTCATAAAAGACAAAGATGAAACTGAAGTGTTTTATGTATTCATATTATTATGTGAAAAGATTAATGTCCTTCATCCTCTGACATACAGGCAGACACACACACACACACACACACACACACACATGCACACACACACACATGCACACACACTCATACACATGCACTCACACACAGAGACTATAATTTAAAAGAGTGTAAAAGTCTATAAAATTTCTCTTAGTTAAAATAAATAATCTGCTTTCCCTCTATTTTGATTTAGAAATGTTGCATTTATTAACCCAACAGTTTCATCGATCACATCTCGGCATAATGAAGCAGCTGGTTTATTGAGCATTTTGGGTAATGGAGTCATTGTTAACTGTACCAGAAAAGGATAAGTGGATTAAAAGTTCCTGTTATTGTCTATATTTGAGAAAACTTGCTTTCTTAAATGCATAATTATTCAGGGTAAATATAGTAGCAAATTCAATCATAAAACCTATTAGTGTGGCACAGTATTCTTGTGATGGGAAGAAATGCAGAAAATGCATGCTTTCTCTCAAAAAGACCTTGGCCTGACCAAGATATGGTCTCCATGTTTCTAAGTCTGGATGTTTGGCTTCATTTTTCATGATTGTTTCTAGTGTTTAGTGATAACTCTTTCCAACAGCTGCTGTTAGATGCAATAATATTCCCATTTTTCCCTCCAGAAGTTATTAATTCTCATACTTTGAATGACTTTAAAAAGGTTTCAAGTACTTGTTTATCTTTTGTAAGTGCAGAATAGTCTTAGCCAAAGACCTATGTCCTCAGTAGAGACTTGGTTTTAAGGGGTCATGTCTGTGTGCCCATTATTGTGGGAAAGAAAAAGAGTCTCATCAATGAGTCAGTCACATGTAACAGTAAACAGACAATTCAGTAGAGAAAATATTCATGTGTTACATTTGGGGTAATGCTGCTTGTACCTTGGAATGCCTGACTGTATTTGCTCTTGGAGTTCAGGGATGCTGTGATATGGAATCAAGGGCTCAGGTTCCAGGAGCAGGTGAGAAAGTCAAAGCAAGCTCCTAAGAATGCTGCTGCAAGTTTGTTCATTAATCTTCTGAGCCCTTCCGACCCTCCACCAGAATCCCATTGATCCCAAGTAATCATCTCTTCCAAGTGGCAGTTCCTGATTAGCTGGCATTGTCTACCGCTATCACCAATCTTTAGTCTTTCAGGAAGTCTTCAATTAGGTCCTCATGCAGAAGTTACTTCCAAGGATGCAATGCCCTGACATTTATTTAAAGGCAGTCACTGCTGCTTCTGTAGTTTGATTCTACAAGTACATTAAGGAACTATGATCACACACACACACACACACACACACACACACACACACACACACACACACACACACAGTGGATAGATCATTGATAGGGAAGATACTGAAAATCGAGAGAGTGATTTTGTTGCAGGGTTGGAGTGCAAACACCCTTAAGCATGATCTAATTAGAACTGAAAGATTTCCTGGAGAGAAACGCATCTTATTCAGCAGCCTCAAATGTATTTTACAGGGAGTTTCAAAGGCAAAAACAAAGCAAAACCAACCACAGAAACATTATGTCACTGTGGTAGTTGCAGAAGTAAAGTAAGCAAGCAGTTTAACAGAAGCCAAACACAGTTAGCTGTGGATTTTAACCCTGAATTTCTAGAAAAGGGTTAGGTATTTTCCACAGGACTTCCTACCATGGAGTAGAAAAGAATGTGGGATGGGGTGGGGTGGGAAGATCAGTTTCAAATTAAACCAAAATGACTCCAATTGACACAAAGTAGAGAAACCTTTGCCCTGCCACAGTTCAAACTGAGAAAATTAAAATTTATTTAGACTTTTACAATACACATGTATCTGGGTTAATCCAACTGTTTCACTAAAGACTTTGCACTAAATAATACAGATAAGCCAGGTGGTGGTACATACTCAGAGACAAAGGGAGGCAGATCTCTTTGAGTTTGGGGCTAGCTTGGTCTACAGAGTGAATTCCAGGACAGCAAAGGCTACACAGAGAAACGCTGTCTCAAACAAGCACAATCAAATAGGAGCACAGATGATAAGAAGTTTGAAGGTCACGTTACTATGGCTTGGATATAAAATGACCCTAAAGATTTTCTTCAACAGTAAGACACTAGGATGATAGGGATTCTAACCAGTCAAAGGACCAACTCATTGACGTTACTATAATATGACAACATTATTAAACATTAAAACTATGAGATTATTCTCAATGGTGAAAATAGTTCACTAGAGTCATGTATTTGAGTGCAAATTATGCGCCTAGCCTCTCCACATGTCTTTCTGATACTCAACCGTAATAAAGTAAGTGGTTTTTCTCTAACCACACCTTTTTACTATGAGGTCCTCGAATTACTCTATGCCTCTGTCAGGGTTTTCTAGAGATTTGGGGTGGGTGTGTTTGTTTGTTTGTTTGTTTGTTTGTTTTACCAGATTGGTCTAATAAATAAATATTAGAATCTAATATCATCTGGGTATCTCTATGGGTTTCCATCAATGGAAAAGCCAAAAATCTAGTAGTTTGTTCTCTTTCTAAGACTAGGTGCACAGGATGCCTGGAAAAAAATGGTTCAGCCAATTTTGGAAGCTCCAAGAAACTAGTTTCTAGATTGGCAATGGAATGCAGCTGTGGCAGCAACAGGGCAGAGAACCCAGCCAGGAGGAGTCAAGGGAAGCAGGAAAAACACATTTCCTACTTCTATATACTTATCTCTTTATCTCAGTGGCCACTGGAAGGTGACACCCACATTTTGGATGACTTTTTCTCTTCCAATGTTCTGATCAAGAATAGCTAGGCATGTCGGTGGGCTTACATTTTAGTTACTTCCAGATCCAGTGACGTGGACAACCATGCTTAACCGTCATAGGATAGGAGCCAGCTATGAGCCAAAACAAATCTTCCCTCTCATAATACATTTTTTATAGAAATTGTGTTACAAGGGTGGTGAACTAACTAGCACACATGTTAGACTTTGCTTTTCTCAATTCCCAACTGTTTGGAAGACTGCACTTAAAGATGGCTTAGTCTATGGCAAAGCTATTATCTCCTTCCCCAGTGAATCTTTACCAGGTGATCAAATGATAAAAGCATTTGATTCTATGTTTTTCATCACTGTGACCAAAACACCTGACAACAGCAATAGATAGGAACCAGAAGTTATTTTGGCTCAGTTTCTAAGAAATGTCAGATACCATAATGGGCAAGACATGGTAGAATACCTTTATGATAATATGAGAATGAAGAAGTAGCTGCTCACTTCATGGAAGACCAGTAATCATAGAACCAGAGCCAGAGATGACAATCATGTCCACAAGTCTGCTCCAGTTATCTACTTCCTAAAGACTTCACAACCTTTCCAACATTAACTGCCCACCAGGCATTGAAAACAGGCGCCTGCAGAGAACATTGCAAATCCAAATCCAAACCACAATAAGCAGTAAGCATTCATATGGAAAGATGAAAGGAAGAAAGATGAACACTTGCTAGCTTCCTCAACAGCCAGCTCCCCAAAGTCTGAAGCCTATGAGGCTCACTTAGTAAAGTAAACTCAATCTATCTTGTACGTAATCTCAGCCAACCAGCTTTGCCTTCCATCTATTAGACTATAAGGGCAAGACTCATCCCTTGAAGAACTGTTCAGTGTTGGAATAGTCAGCTCTATTTTTTTAACCTTATGCATAAACCATGTGGGAAAAAAATGACATATCCCCACCATGGTCCTCTCCATAAAAAAATATAGGGAAGTCAAGAAAGTACAGAGAAGGCATCTCAACCCTTTGAGGATGATCTCCAACAAAGACATTCCATGGGAAAGATATGCAGTGGATATTCATAACCCTATGAAACAAAGTTCTGTTAAAAAAAAAACCAGTTTCAATATGGTTTTTTATTGTGTTCTATTGACCCACATATTGTCAAAAAAACCAATATTCTTACTGATAGCTGTATGTCTGGCGATAAACACATGACAAATGAATGAAGCAGTCAGAGATGATTATCAATTAATTTTCTCAGCAAGGACCGTGACAGGGATGGGCATTTCAAGAAAGTTATACTACCAAACATGTTAAGTATAACAATTTTTCATTCAGATTTCTAAGCTGAAATATGATGGCATGAAATATTTGCATATTTTACTAATTACACATACATGGCTGTTACTCAGCTCAATATCACAAAGTAATATGAGAAAATGCAAAAGAGGAGCATCCATCAACTGGAACGCCAAGGGATTCTGGATATTATTACAATTTTTTTTTAATGTTCAAGCCGAAGGATGTATCCAAATAATTAAACAAATAATTTTAAGAGAAGCCATTATGACATCCACATTAAACACAGATGGTACAGATATTTATTCTTCTCTGCAGTAAAATGTAGAATACAATGTTCTCGGCATTGCACCAGACATAAAGCATTTAGTAATACATAAAACATGATTCTTATTTTTATACAGATCCCATTCTAAACAGGTATGCAAACATTTGAAGGGATCGTAAAAGAAACTGTAAGAAAGGGGAAAGTAAGTACTGATCATGTGCATTTAGATGGAGAAGGCGTTTTTGTTGATGCTGAAGGATGGATAGTTAGAGGATTTTCCTATGAGAACTCTGTGTAAGACTGAAAGTGAAGTAGAAAGATGTTCATGTTGGTAACCATTCACAAAGTAAGAATTAAGAAGTGGCAAAATTATGAAGGCTTCATTAATGCACTTCAAAGAATGAAGGTGTTTAGTTCCTACTGAGTGAAGTGTGGGGAGTTCTCTGTTTTGACTGACAAATTGAGGCACATAATAACTTTCTCTTAGGTATATTTCTTTCCACAGTGCATCTGATTTCATGGGCATGGAGGAGGAGGGATGAGAGAGGGAATGAGAAAAGGAAGGATTGAGGGAAGGAGAAAAAGAGGCAAGGAGGGAAGAAGAGAAAAGAAAAATCATGTATAAGATGCGGAAATATAATTGAAATTACATTGAGAGTCAAAAGGAACTTATTACCACCACTGAGTATAAAGCACCCAGATGCCACTGCTGACTTTCCCTCAAGCAGCACCAAGAGCTCTCATGATGGATACACCTCTTCATCATGTGCATAAGGGTTTCCCAGATTGTAGCTGTCTATAGGCTATTTCCCTGTAAAAATAATGTAAGATCTGAGTTTATCCATAATTTAAAAACTCCAACTTTTCCTCTCTTTTCAACAAAACCCTCAAAGGAGAATAAGCATCTATGCTTCAATTTTGTAGCTGTCCTAATACAGGGGAAAGATCTTTGATTTGCTAAGACATGGTCCAGAATTTCTTTCATGGAAGGAAGTTCAGTTTTACTAGACCACAAGATTTCAGAGAATGCCTGAAGAAAGGGTGGCTCCTGTAAGAAGGGGATAATGGGAAGGCAAAACTACCCATTACTATATTACTCATTGCAAAGTATTTGAAAAGATAAATCAGATCAAGAATTAACATAAGAAAACTAATGTCCAGAAGTTGCAGCTCAGCAGTAGACTGCTTGTCTAACCTTCAGCATATCATAAGTTCAATTCTTAGCATTGCCCTTCCAAAGGAAAGAATCAAAGAAAGTGAAGGAAGGAAGAGAGGGAATGTAAAGAGGGAGACAGAGAAAGGGTCAATGCATTATGATTTCACTATTAATGACTAGAATAAACTATTATAAATAAAATAAAATGTTCTTGTACTTTGCTTAGAGAAGAAAAACCTACCCAACAGCTATTACAAGCTTTTTGTCCATATTGTTCAGGGTAAAGATATTTTAGCTTTGGGAAGTTTATGGCAACAGCAGTCATAGTACACATCATATTTTGTGATGTGACAAACAGTTGTGAAAAGAGCTTATAAAAAAAGGTTTATTAAACTCCATGGTTCTAAAGATTGAAGTCAGTGGTCAGTTGGGTGAATGTTTCTGGTCCTTTGTTGAGGCAGAGTATAGCAGAAGAGTTCAATGAACGAAAGCTCCCACACCATGCAGCCAAGGATTTAGATAGCAAGAATCTGTCACCCTTGAGGTTACATCCCAAGTGGCTCTTTCTCTTTGGCTCTTGGCTCTTTCAGCACCATGTCTGCATGTACAGTGTCATGTTTCTCACCATGACTATAACAGACTAAACCTCTGAAACTATAAGCCACCCCCAATGAAATATTGACTTGGTCAGGTTGTCTTGTCACAGCAATGAAATTCTAAGACAATCATCCTCATCAATATGTGGAAGTTTTATCATTTCTGCAAATTTTCTTTTACAAAGATAGCATAATTCTTCTAGTGTTTTAAAGCATACCATGTTACATTTGGTTCCTGTAGCTACATTTGATACTTTAGACTTAGTAACCTCTTGATAATTTGATTTATCAACTGGTGATAAATCATTCAGTGAATTCTTTTCACTACCTTTAATAATGCAGTGGAAATAATCAAGAAAATATTAGGTCAGAAACCTTAGGACTTATCACCTCTTGATAACCAGATCAATCAACCAGTTCTACATAATGAACTGCAGGCATCAAAAGAGGACCATGTTTCACACTGGACCAGACTTAAACATAGGAAACCTCAAAGTTTACCCCTCAGTGACCTACTTCTTCCAACTCAACCTCCTAACTGTGTCACTCTCTGTGTGCCAACCATTCAAATACATACGGGACATACCTATTTAAACCATACCACATTTTACTCCCTGGACCTCATTTAATAATGTAAAATGAATTTAGTCCAACTTCAAACATCCTTATAGTCTATTATAGTCTCAGCAATATTTAAAAGTCCAAAGTTCAAAGTCTTTTCTGAGATTCATGCAACCTTTAAACTGTAATCTCCCATAATATCAAAATAAAATCAGATCTTATATTTCCAACATACAATGGCACTGGATATACATTACTACTACTGTCCCAAACATAGAGAAGAGAGCACAGTGAGAAAATACAGGACCAAAGCAAGACCAAAACCAGTTGAGCAAACTCCAAACTACAAACTCTGCATCTCCCTCTCTGATATCAAGGCATTCAGCTTTGTTAAATGTAACACACTTCTTTCTCTTGGTCTCTCTGTTAGCAGCTCTCCTTGGCAGGTATCCCATGGCTCTGACATCTCCAAAATCTTGGGGTCTCTAAGGCAACCCAGGTTTCACTTTCACAGCTTTATGCAATGGCCTCTCTGGGACTCCATGCAGGGACGCCTCTCCCTGACACGTTCCTGTCCTCACTGGCTTTCCTTTTCACAGAAGGAGAATCTACAACCCCTTTAACACAATGGCTTCTCTGGGCTTCCATGCAGGGACATCCCTTTCACACACCTGTCTTCAGCATCTTTGTTTTGTCCCTTGACTCTAAAGCCAGAAACACATGGCCAAAGCTGTCAAGTTCTGTTGCTTGCTGAGGCTGGAATATGGCCCCCTTGCTCAATTACAGCTTTCTGTTTTTAATGATTTTCCCCACTGCTTAAGCTTGGCTATCTTGGAACTTGCTCTGTAGAGAAGGTTGGCCTTCAACTCAGAGATCTACATGTCTTTGTCTCCTAAGTGTTGAGATTAAAGGCCTGAAGTACCATGCCTGTACCTAAGCTTTTGTTGTTTCTGTTGTTCATTTCTTTTCAGAAGCTGAAAGCTTAGCTGGGTGGGATCTTGCTCTGAACTCACCATTCCATTGATTCTATTTAATACTGTTAATCTGTTTATCTCTTTGAACACAGGATTTAGGTCCATTTCACTTGCTGGCACCCCTTTAATCCTTGAAGCACACATTTTATATTTTTTCTTGTATAGTTTCATCAAATTCATTTATGAAATTTAATATTAGTCTATAACACAACAGACTCTATACTAAGCTATTTTGAGATTTTTCATTACCAATGTAATTAATCCCAAACTCTTCACTTTAGCCTCAGACAAACATTTAGTACAAGGGCCAAAAGCAGGCAAATTCTTTTCCAAAAATTCATAAGAACAGCCTCTAGGCTACATACTAACATTGTTCTCCTCTGAAACCTCTTGAGCCAAACTCCCACAGTACAAATCACCCTCAGCATCCCTGCCTTCCATGTTTCTACTAGTGTGGTCCATTAGGCACTACTTAAAGCACTTCACTACTTTTCTAACACAAAGTTTCAAATACACGTTTCCAAATAAGAGCATTGACAGTCCTATCCCAGCAATGCTTCAGTCTGTGGTACCAATTACTGTCACGCAATTTTTTGCTGTGAATAGGCAAATCTTATAAAGGGAAACATTTAAATGGGTAAAACTAACAGTTTCAGAGGTTTAGACTATTATCAATATGCTGGGAAACATGCCAGTGTCCAGGTAGACATGGTGCTGGAAGAGCCAAGAGTTCTACATCTTGACCTAAAGTCAGCAGAAGGGGACTGTGTTTCACACCAGGTAAAGCTTGAACATAGGAGACTTCAAAGCCAACTCCCAAAGTGATCTACTTTCTCCAACAAGGCTACACCTATTCTAACAAGGTCACACCTCCTAACTGTGCCACTCGCTGTGGGTTGAGCATTCCAACATGCAAATCTATGGAAGCCAGGCATATTCATAGCACCATTATGATCAAGTTTAACATTAAGATTCCTTTTAAAGATAAAAAGTGGACACATATGCCATAAAAGGAATGTATAGAGCAAGGTTTATTTCTATATCTTAGACTGAAAATACTAGATGGTTATAAAAACAGAAGAAAACATGAATTGGCAAAATAAAAACAGTGAGGATTTTCTTATGGACAAATGAATTTAAAGTATCTATGTAATAGACAAGTGACAGCATCAGGTGAGTAGGTGGCCATGTGGTTTTTTAGAGAGTAAGATAGAGGTGTGTTTGCTAGAGTACCAGATACTTTTTAAATCTCAGCAGCATGGTAGTTTATGCCTTTAACCCCAGCACTCTAAAATCAGAGACAGATGAAGGCCTCTGTTAATGCTAAACACATTTAAAGCCAACAGAAGAGATTGCTAAATGGCCAACCTGAAACACTTTGGTACCTTTGATACATTTGGTAACACTTCAGATATATACTGGACATGGACATCCAAGTAAAATATCTCATAAATGAAAGAGAACATCTGAAAAAAAGGAAATGGTAAGTGGAGCAGAAGCTAGAAGTTATAATATATGTTCATGATATATTTTTCTGAACCCATGAATCACCAGACTAAGCTAGGGAAAATAATTTGGAAGACAGGGGAAAGTGAGAGGCAGGAAAATGAGCATCAGATATTTACTAAAAGGTTCAAGGATAAATCCATCATACTAGAGAGGGATTGCTTTTAATCAAGACTAGGGCTTCTCACCCACCATCACAGAAGAAACATGAGTTTACATGAGTAAACAAAATTATTTAGGCAGACTTGACATCTTTTGCTAAATGAATCATTAGCAAATGGTTAGGTCATTAGCTGAAATTGTATCTTCAGAGTTACAATTTGAATCATCATAGATATTTAAACCCTCAGAGATGTCTGAGAAGAAAGACACAAGCATGTCCCAAAATGCAACAAACTTTGTAGGCAAAGATGTTAGTATTGTAGATTCTCAGACTACAATGTCATGAGTTTTATGCAGCATTCCAGCAAACAGAATTCTGTTATCCTTTATACTCTCTCATTCCTACAGATCTGAGTTTAGAGAATTGTATATTTTTGGATATTGAGGTGTTAGTAGATGCTTAGAGATTAAGATTGTGTACTGCTCTTGCTGAAGACCCAAATTAAATTTTCAGCACCCATGTTGAATAGGTCACGACTACCTATAACTTCAGCTTTAGGGGTTCCGATGCCCTTGTCTTACCACTGCAGGAGCCAACAGTATGTGCACACCCATGCCACATACACACAGACATAATTTCAAATAAGATCAACTTTAAAATTGTAAGTTATTGAAGTTTGATTGTAAAGAACATGTAATATAAAACATTATATAGTTAGTTTAGCCAGACCCAAAATCTACATTTCTCAGTGAACTTTTGTACATTTAGAATAGGCAGTCTGAAACTTTGAATCAGTTATGATTGTATGCCCTTATCCACTCACAAAAATAAACAATATTGACTAATGTATGGCAAAGAAGTTCAGAGTATATGTAGCATATTAATGATATTTATGGTATGCACAAACTGAAACAGGAAAAGATAGGATAAACCTGATAATGATTATAGGTAAATAAAACAATGAGGTCTGCATCAGGGTTCATGGCCTGCCCACAGAGAGCTGAGCACACAGAGGACACACAGGAGCACTCTCTCTCCTGAGCCCATGGGTGAGCTTACACACACACTCTCTCTACTGATTATCTTGGAAGAGACCTCTGAGAACTCTCAGGATACAGGGATCAGAGTGTAGTCAGAGATCAAACTGCTCTGGCCTCCATCTGTGACCAGAGCCACAGGCAGAGCCAACACACAGCTATCAGTATTAGAGGCCTATCATCAGGTGGCTAAGCACCCAGAGGAGACACAGGGCCGCACTCCCTCCTGAGCCCACAGGTGAGCCCACACTCTCTCTTCACTATCCCTAGAGAGTCCTCCTGGAACTCACAGGACACAGGTTTCAGGTACCACTAGGGTCTGTACACTTCAGGCCTCCATCTGCACCCAGAGCTAGAGCTAGCCCATCATCATCAAAACTCACAGCCTGCCCATAGAGAGCTGAACACCCAAAACCTATTTTCCTCCAGAACCACTGCCCTACAGACACACAGTAGAGACAAGCTCAATTCAGAGACAACAAAATCAACTAACATCAAAAATAAGAAGATGGAAAGAGGCAAGCTCAAGAATCTAAGCAACAGAAACCAAGACAACCTGGCAATATCAGTACTCAGCTCTCCCACCACAGCAAGTATATCCCAACACACAAAAAAAAACAAGATTTGGACTTAAAATCATAACTCAGATTGATGATAAAGGACCTTGAGAAACACAAGAATAATTCCCTTAATAAAATACAGGAGAACACAAAACAACCAGTATAAGACATTAGAGAAACATAGGGAAATGCAAAAAATAAAAAAAGAATAAGAAGAAATTGAACAGAACCATCCAAAATCTAAAAACAAAAATGGAAACAATAAAGAAAGCACAAAAAGAGGTCAACTCTCAAGATAGAAAACCTATAAAAGAGGTCAGTAGACATTGACACAAGCATCATCAACAGAATACAAGAGATGGAAGACAAAATCTGAGGCAGAAGATAACATAAAAAACTTTGCCAGAGAAAATATGAAATGAAAAGCTCCTAACTAAAAATATCCATGAAATCCAGGACACAATGAGAAGACCAAACCTAAGGATAATAGGTGTAGATGAGAATAAAGACTCCCAACTAAAAGACCCAGTAAATATCTTCAATAACATTATACAAGAAAACTTCCCTAACCTGAAAAAAGAGATAACCATAAACATAAACAAGCCTACAAAACTCCAAATAGATTGAACCAGAAAAGAAATTCCACCCAACACATAATAGGCAAAACACCAAATGTTCAAAACAAAGAGAATATACTAAAGGCAGTAAGGGAAAAAGAACAAGTAACATATAAAGGCAGACCAATCAGAATTATACCAGCCTTCTCAAGAGAAATTGTGAAAGCAAGAAAATTCTAAACAGATGTCACACTGTTTTAAGAGAACACAAATGCCAGCCTAGGCTACAATATCCAGGGGCAAAAATCTCATTTAGAATAGATGGAGAATCCAATATATTCCAGGAGAAGACCAAATTTACACAATATCTGTCTACAGATTCAGGTCTACAAAGGTTAATAGATAGAAAACTCCAACACAAGGAGGAAAACTACACCCTAGAAAAAGCAAGAAAAGAATCCTCTTGTGATAAAACCAAAAGAAAAAAAGGCACTCAAACATTATTCTACCTCTACCCATAAAAATAACAGGAAAGAATAATCACTATTCCTTAAGATCTCTTAACATCAATGGAATCAATTCCCCAATAAAAAGACATAGACTATCATACTGTACACATAAATAGGACCCAGCATTTTGCTGTATACAAGAAACTCATCTAAGCAACAAAGACAGGCATTAACTCAGAGTAAAAGGTTGGAAAAAAACTTTTCAAGCTAATGGTCCCAAGAAAACAAGCTGGTGTAGTCAACCTAATATCAAATAAAATATATTTATCATTTCTATACCACACAAAGACTCTACAGAGAAAGAGAACTTCAGGGCAATTTCCCTCATGAATACTGTTGCAAAAATACTCAATAAATTCTTAAAAATCAAATCCAAGAACACATTAAAAGGATCATTCACCATGATCAACTAGGCTTCATTCCAGGATACAAGGATGGTTCAATATATGAAAAAATATCAACATAATCTACTATATAAAGAAACTAAAAAAAAAAAAAACAATTAATTATCTCAATAGATGCTGAGAAACCATCTGAGAAAATTCAATAGCCCTTCATGTTAAAAGTCTGATTAAAGAAAAGAAAAAATCCATCCTCAACAACAAAAAAAAAACATCTGTGGGAATCACTACTTCTGACCTCAAGCTATATTACAAGGCAATTGTGCTGAAAACTGCATGGTACTGGTACAGAAATAGGCATGTGGATCAATGGAATAGAATAGAAGATCCAGAAATGAGCCCTCATGTATATGGTCACCTGATTTTTGACAAAGGAGCAGTAAACATTCAATGGAAAAAGGACAGCCTATTCAACAAATTGTGCTGGTCCAACTGGCACTCAGCATGCAAAAGAATGAAAATAGACCCTTTCTTATCTCCTTGTACAAAGCTCAAGTGTAAGTGGATCAAAGATCTCCACATTAAACCAGATACACTGAAACTATTAGATGAGAAAGTAGGGAAAACCTTAGAACACATAGGCACAGGAGAAAATTTCCTGAACAAAACACCAATGGCTCAAGTTCTAAGGTCAAAGATTATCAAATGGGACTTAATGAGATTGCAAAGTTTCTGTAAGGCTAAAGACATCGTCAAGAAAACAAAATGGCAACCAACAGAATGGGAAAAGATCTTTACCAACACCACATCAGATAGAGGCCTAATATCCAAGGTGTACAAGGAACTCAAAAAGCTAGACACCAGAGAATCAAATAACCCTATAAAAAATGGGGTACAGAGCTAAACAAAACGTTTTCAGTTGAGGAACACTGAATGGCAGAGAAACATCTGAGGAAGTGCTCCACATCCTTAGCCATCAGGGAAATGCAAATCAAAACAACCCTGAGATTCCACCTCACACCAGTCAGATCGGCCAAGATCCAAAAGTCAGATGACAGCAGATGCTGGCGAGGCTGCGGAGAAAGAGGAACACTTCTCCACTGTTGGTGGGGTTGCAAGCTAATACAACCACTCTGGAAATCAGTCTGGCGATTCCTCAGAAAATTGGATATAGTACTACCTGAAGACCCAGCTATTCCACTTCTGGGCATATACCCCAGAGACACTTTAATACACAACAAAGATATATGCACCACAATGTTCATAGCGACTCTATTTATAATAGCCAGAAGCTGGAAGGAACCCAGATGTCCTTCAGAAGACAAATGGATACAAAAAATGTGGTACATATAAACAATGGAATACTACTCAGCCACCAGAAACAATGACTTAACCAAATTCTTAAGAAAATGGCTGCATCTAGAGAATATCATCCTGAGTGAGATAACCCAGTCACAAAAGAACAGACATAATATGCAGTCACTGATAGTGGGATGCTAACCCCAGAGGCTTGCACTCCCTCAGAAACAACTCACAGACTGTATGAAGTCCAAGAAATAAAGAAAACAAAACAAAACAAAAAAATATTTACAAAACAAGAAAACTTTAACTATTTCCATGTTACATTTTGTTTTACATGTACTTTAGCTCATTGTAACTATTAAGTTTTCAAGGCATACTATCAAACCTTGAAAAAAGTCAAGTACTGACTAAAAAATATATTCATATATTTTTATGTAAAAATTATGTTAAAATCTGAAAAAAATTACTGACAAAAATGTATAATTTTAAGCAAAAAATGTTTAAAATCTGTACATTTATCTTTGTTTTGTAAAATAAAGTTGTTTTAAAAAAAATAAGTCTTGGGAATATCAGGAATTCAATGCCCATACTTAAACTCAAAAGCCCACAGTAAAAGCAGTATACAGTAATCCAGTAGCCAATAACAAACTAAATGGTGAGAAACTTGAAGCATTCCCATTAAAATCAGGGACTAGATAAGGCTGCCCAATTTCTCCATACCTACTCAATATAGTACTGGAATTCCTGGAGAGAACAATTATACACCAAGTAGAAGTCAAAGGCATACAAATCAGGAAGGAAAAAGTCAAAATATCATTATTTGCAAATGATATTATAGTATACTTAAGTGACCCTAAAATGTCTACCAGAAAATTCCTACAGCTGATAAACAACTTGAGTAAAGTTCCTGGATATAAAATAACTCAAACAATACAGTAGCCTCCTTCTACTCAAAAAACAAGCATACTGAGAAAGAAATTATGGAAAAGATACCCTTCACAATGGTCACAAACAATATGAAATACCTTGGTGTGACCCTAACTAAGCAAGTGAAGTATCTGTATGACCAGTCCCTGAAGAAAGAATTTCAAGAAGACCTCAGAAGATGAAAAGATCTCCTATGCTCATGGATTGGAAGAATCAACATACTAAAAATGGCCATCTTGCCTTAAGCAATCTACAGATTCAATGCAATCTCCACCAAAACTTTAACTCAATTCTTCAGAGAATTAGAAAGAGCAATTAACAAACTCATTTGGAACAATAAAAAACACAGAATAGCAAAATCTATTCTCAACATTAAAAAACAACAACAACAACAACAACAACAAATTTCCAGGGGAATCATCCCAGACCTCAAGCTGTATTACAGATCAATTGTGATATTAAAAAAAAAAAAAAAAAAAAAAACTGCATAGTATTGGTACAGAGACAGTCAGGTAGACTGGAATGGAATTGAAAACCCAGAAATGAACCCACACACCTATAGTAACTTGATAGCTAAAAACAGTCAATGGAAAAATGACAGCCTCTTCAACAAATGGTGCTGGTTCAACTGGGGGTCAGCATGCAGAAAAATGCAAATCTATCCTTACTTATCTTCATGTATAAAGCTCAAGTCCAAGTGAATCAAAAACCTCCACATGAAACCTGGTACACTGAAACTATTAGAAGAGGAAGTGGGGAAGAGCTTAGAACACATAGACACAGGGGAAAAGTTCCTGAACACCAATGTCTTCTGCTCTAAGATCAAGAATCTACAAATGGGACCTCATGAAATTGCAAATATTCAGTAAGGCAAGGGACACTGTCAAAAGGACAAAATGGCAATCAACAGATTGGGAAAGAATCTTTACCAATTCTATATCTGATAGAAGATTAGTGTCCAATATATACAAAAAACTCAAGAAGTTAGACTCTAGAAAATCAAATAATTCTATTAAAAATGGGGTACAGATGTAAACAAAGAATTCTCAACATAGGAAGGTCAAATGGCTGAGAAGCACCTAAAGAAATGCTCAACATCCCTAGTCATTGGGGAAATGCAAATCAAAACAACCCTGAGATTCTACCCCACACCAGTCAGAATGGCTAAGATAAAAAATCTCAGGTGACAGTAGATACTGACATGGATGTGGTGAAAGAGGAAAGCTCCTCTACTGTTGGTGGCGTTGCAAGCTGGTACCAATACTCTGAAAATCAGTTTGGTGGTTCCTCATAAAATTGGACATAGTACTAATTGAGGACCCAAAAGAAGCTCCAACATCTAACAAGGACACATGTTCCACTATATTCATAGCAGTCTTATATATAACAGGCAGAAGCTGGAAAGAACCCAGATGTCCTCCAACAGAGGAATGGATACAGAAATTGTGGTACATTTACACAATGGAGTACTACTCAGCTATTGAAAACATGGATGGAACTTGAAGCTATCATCTTGACTGAGGTAACCCATTCACAAAAGAACATTCAAAGCATGTACTCAGTGATAACTTGATATTAGCCCCAAAAGCTCAGATTATCCATGAAACAATTCACAGAATTTATGAAGTTCAAAATGAAGGAAGGCCAGAATGTGAATGCCTCAGTCCTTCTTAGAAGGGAGAACAAAACACTCATGAGAGGAAAAATGGGACAAATAGAGGAGCAGGGATTGGAGAAAAGATCATCCAGAGACTGCCCCACCTAGAAATCCATCCCGTATGCAGCCACTAAACCCATGCACTGTTGCTGATGCCAAGTAGTGCTGTCTGGCTGGAGTCTTATATGGATGCCTCCTTTGAGGCTGTGCCTGGTCCATACTGAAATATAGGAGGATGCTTGCAGCTCACCATCAGACTGAACATGGATGCCCCAAGGAAGGAGCTAGAGAAAGAACTGAAGGAACTTAAAGGGCCCGAAACCCAATAGGAAGAACAAAATTATCAACTTCCAAACTCACCACAGCTCCCAGGGGCTAAAACACCAACCAATGAATTTGCATGGAGAGGCCCATGGCTTCAGTTGTATATGCTGCAGAGGATAGCATTTTCTGGTATCAATGGGAGGAGAGGACCTTGGTCCAGCAAAGTCTCATTTTCCCAGTATAGGGGAGTGTTGGGGTGCAGAGGTGGGAGGGGTTGGTTGTGAAAGGATGCACCTTGATGGAGGCAATGGCAGGGGGAGGGGGGATGTCACTGGGGAAAAGAGGATAACATCTCATATATAAATACAGAGACTATCCAATAAAAAAACCTATGAGGTCTATGAATTCTGAAAACTCTTGTCACAAAAGAACTTTTAGATTCTGAGATTGAATGTAAAGTCATACACATCCACAGAGTGTGTGCATGCAGTGTCCTCAAAGGCCAGAAGAGGACATCAGATTTTCTTGAGCTGTAACATGATCATTAAGCTGTTGTACTGGTTGTGGGAACTGAACCCAGGTCCTCTAAAAGAGCAGCAAGTGATCTTAATGTCTGATCCATTTTTGTAGCCCTCAAACAATTTTTGGAAAGTCAACTTTACAAGGAAATGAGCATTTGTTCTAAAGTCCCAGACTCTAGGGCCTTTTTCCCCCTTGGTATTTTTGATGGGTATATCCAAGAATTTGTAAATGATTTTTGCAGAAATAATTTGGTGTAGGATTGACATTCTTTTGAACATGATACAATGGAAGCATGAATGCCTGAAATACAGCAGTAATACTAACTCTTCAAAACTTGACCATACATAGAAACTGCAAGCATAATTTCTCTAAACTTAAATTAACAATAAAATGTCTAATTTATTGTTTCAATAAATGTTCGTGTTGAAACACCATGAGGAATGACTGTTAATTTACATATTACCTAGGGCTTCTTTTATACTACAGCTACTGAACCAAGTAATTACACTAGAAAACTCATAGCCCAGAAGCTTAAAATGCCTCAACACATGGCCCCTTATTTACTCCCCTTAGGAGCTCAAAGCCATGCCAATCAGCCTCTCTCTTCTTTCAGCTATCTCATGACTCCATACCTTCCAACTGAGGCCTTGGAGCAAGTGTCTCTTCAAGCAAGTCATAAAACTAACTTGTTTTTCATTTAACCTTTGCCTTTCCCATTTCCTCTGAAAGAAATTCTGTGGCACCACAAACCTCCCTTTTCATTACTGAATACTATGTGTTTTTGCATCCATGTTCTGCTTCTTTGCATAAAAATGTAGTTCTGTTGATATGGCATCTACAACCCTATTCTATTCATGTCTTAGTGTCCCAGCACCCAGAGCCTTACTCAGAGATGATCAGCAAATAATGCTTAATTGAACATAATCAAGGTTAGGGAAAAAAAGGATTGTTATGAACTTTAGGATTATATACATCTTTCCTCATGATAGTACTCTGAGGTCCAGCCTTTAAGGAATTTTTATCTTTGAAATCAGTGAGAAACTCACTTAAATATAATGACATGGACCACACTTACAAAGCAACCTGTAGCATCACTGGTACAGCCATACCACTGCTTATTCAGATTCCATCAAGAGCATCTTAGAGACTGATTTCTATGGTTGATATTGCACTTCATCAATCACTGGGGTTTAGCTGGACTACATAATACCAATAATATGTGCACATGTGTAAAGAATTTGATCAGTTTTCCAAGGCATATAATTCAGTCAAAAGGATTGAAAACAATTATAAAATTTATTTGTAAGGAGTCACAGTTTCCATGCAAATGTCAGCTTAGGCTTCAGTTTGACTGTTGATCACATTCACTGAGCATAAATTTTATAATTTACTTTCCCTTCTAAGAGTGAGAACTAATTTCTATATAAATGACATTTTTTAGCAGTGGCATATAAGAAAATACATGAGATTCAAAATTAGGAGCCCAACTTAAATTCCCAGGTCAATTTTTTTATTAAATTGCTATATAATTAATTTAATACACATTTTCCCCAAATTTTCTAAAGTATTGTTCTACCATTAATTAAAACACTCTTATTTCTGGTTTCTGCCTGAGCCCAGAGCAGACCACGTACCATAGCTCTCTGTATGTAGATCCTGCTGGGAGAGAGCTTGTCTCCCAGAAGTGCTAACATACCTGAGAGCACAGGTAAGACCACCACTGCTGTTAAGGATTTGCCTGGAGCCTTCAGGACACTGGAATTGAGAAGCAGTTTGGGACAGGATACTTCCAGTTTCTGTCTGCACCTTGTGTTGACCCTGTGCCACAGCTCTTTATGAAGACCCACCTGGAGAGATCTGATCCCTCAGTAATACTGACACACAGGCTTACAAGAGGGTCAAGCCACTGCCAGAATCAGCAAGACCAGGTAACACTAGAGATAAGCAAATTGTGAAAGGTCAGAACCTAAGCAACAGAACCCACTTCCCTCACCACAGCGAGGCCTGGATGCCCCAAAACATCAGAAACACAAGATTCTGATTTAAAATCACAACTCAAAATAATATTAGAGGAATTTAAGAAACTCCATTAAAGAAATACAGGACAACACAGTTAAATACGTAGAAGCCCTTAAAGAGGAAACACAAAGTACACCAAACAGGTGAAGGAATTGAACAAAACTATCCAGGATCTAAAAGTAGAAGTAGAAACAATAAAGAAATCACAAAGGGGAACAACCCTGGAGATAGAAAACCTAGGAAAGAGATTAAGAGTCATATACACAAGCATCACCAACAGAATACAAGAGATGGAAGAGAGAATCTCAGGGGCAGAAGATACCATAGAAAACAGTGACATAACCATCAAAGAAAATGCAAATAGCTTCTAATGCAGAACATCCAGGAAATTCACAAAACAATGAGAAGATCAAACCTGAGGATAATGGGTATAGAAGAGAGCAAAGATTCTCAACTTAAAGGACCAGTAAATATCTTCAACAAAATTATAAAATAAAACTGCCCTAACCTAAGGAAGAGATGCTCATAAACATACAAGAAGTCTACAGAGCCCCAAAAATATTGGAACAAAAAAGAAATTCCTCCTGTTGCATAATAGTCAAAACACCAAATACACAAAACAAAGAAAGAATATTGAAATCAGTAAGGGAAAAAGGTTAAGTACCCTATAAAGGCAGACCAATCAGAATCACACCAGATTTTTCAACAGAGACTATGAAAGCTAGAAGATCCTGGGCAGATGTCATACATTTCCTAAGAGACCAGAAATGCCAGCACAGGCTACTATATCCAGCAAAACTCTCAATTAACATAGATGGAAAAACCAAAATATTTCATGAGAAAACTAAATTTACACTTTTTTTTCACAATCCCAGCTCTATAACAAATATTAGATGGAAAACTCCAACACAAGAAGAGAAACTACACCCTAGAAAAAGCAAGAAAGTGATCTACTTTTAACTAACCCAAAAGAAGACAGCCACACAAACAGAATTCCACTTCTACCAACAAAAATAACATGAAACAACAGTCACTGGCCCCTAATATTTTTCAATATCAATGGACTCAATTCTCCAATAAAAAGACATAGGTTAACAGACTGTATACATAAAGAGGCCCCAACATTTTGCTGAATACAGGAAACACACTATGGTGACAAAGACAAACACTACCTCAGAGTAAAAGGCTAGAAAACAATTTTCTAAGCAAATGGTCCCAAGAAACAAGCTGGAATAGCTATTCTAATATGCAATAAAATCAACTTTCAACCAAAAGTTATCAAAAATGAAATGAAGGACACTTCATACTCATCAAAAAGATATCTACCAAGATAAACTCTCAATTCTGAATATCTATGCTCCAAATGCCAGGGCACCTACATTAATAAAAGAAACCTTACTAAAGCTCAAAGCACACATTGCACCTCACACAATAAAGTTGGAGATTTCAACACCCACTCTCATCAATGAACAGTTGCCTTGTCTTTTTTTTTTTTTTTTTTTTTTTTTTTTTTCAGAGCTGAGGACCAAACCCAGAGCCTTGTGCTTGCTAAGCAAGATTGAAGCTAAATCCCCAAACCCCTCATCAATACAGATCATGGAAACAGAAACTAAACAGGGACAAAGAAACTAACAGAAGTTATGAACCAAATGGATTTAACAGGTATCTAGAGAACATTTCAATCTTAAACAAAAGAATATACCTTCTTGTCTACTCCAAGGGATAAGAAGGGATTTTGTTTTATATAAATACCCTACTTTTGTACCCACTATGTAAGCATAGACTAGAGCTACACTAAATGACAGCACTTCCCCTCCCTTATCATCTGATTTTCTTTTCAGTATGTAGTTTCTCTCTTTCAGTCCCTTTATTCAGAAAGTGAGACAACATTAGTATCATCTCAAATTATTACTGTAAACAAATCCATATGTACTCTGCTCCCAATCCTGCATGGCTGTGGTTAAAAACTCAACAAGTATGTGCAGACTGGATTATGATCATTAAGCTCTTCTGCATCCACATGTTTAACATGCCTAGTTTAACAAGTTTCTGACACAGAGGCAGGAGCCTGCTAGCGTGTGAAAGCATCTTCCTGGAGCTCTAGATCATTAGGTAGGAGTGATTATTCTCAGTGTAAATGTGATGCATGACTAACTTTCAATCTTCTTTGGAAGCCACAGAAGGATAAATTCAGTTGGAAGACACCTTTCTATTCATTGCATTAGAGTTATCTGTCTGGATTTTTAAATAAACTGCTTCTAATGGCTTTTCAGTTTTAAATCTTATTATTCTTTTGTAACTATACATCTTCAAGTAGTTAAATACGTTTAAATAAAATGACTAAAAAGTAACTTCTTTCTCAATTTTCAACAAAGTCTTACCTTCTAAAGTCTAAAGTCATGAGAGAGTTCCATTTTAATTCTTATTTATAACCTTAATGTTTCCACAAAAAATTTACTAGAATTGGGCAATGTCATCCCCCATTTCAGGAATAAAGAGAAAGGTGATAAATGATTTTCTCAAAGTTTTTCTATAAACTATGTTAGGAAGAGTTGAAATTAAGTAAGTTCGCATATTCTAGATTTTCTTTCACTTCACAGAGTGGATTTAACATTCATAAAACACGTGATTTCATAATCATGCCCTATGTAGAAACATAATTCCTGATGGTAAAAAACACTACATATAACCCTAAAGATCCACAAAAGACCAAGAATATTTTCTGGATTCATAGCAGAATTTATTTTAAATAAATAAAAATACATTAAAATTAGTGAAGAGTGAGACCAAAATTAATTTCACACTAGAATCCATAAGAAGTCAAAGGGTAATGGTAAACATGACCACTGCAGGAGCCACTTACTCTACATTCGGCAGCTATAGCGTTTGCCACTGAAACCCATCGCTGAATAGATAACAATTCAAAGTCTGTGAACATATGTCTTAAGATACAAAGGCGGGCTCTTTTCTTTATTCTTTTGAACTAAATTGGCATTGAAAGAGCAGATGTTTAAAAACAACTGCTCAGCATTCAATTTTTAAGAAATCATGCATATAAACCCCATATTTATCAAATATATCTATGCTGTATTTTTGATAATTTCAACCACATTTTTAAAGCTAAGGGGATAAAACAGCATTCAATTAATTACTGTCATCATGTAAAGAAGGAGCAAGAAGAAATCAGTTCTCATGTGTAAGATGAATATGTGCTGGAGACTACACTTCATATGTTTCATATTTGAAGTTTGCTAAGATACTAGATTTAAAAATACTATTCACAAGAATTGCAAGGAAGTCAGTGCAAGTTCCATCAACATTTCAATAGTCTTCATGAGTGGCAATGAGAATATTGAACATAGTTTACAAAGAAGTTTAGCATACCCATTTTCTGTTTGGGGGGATTGTGGGCTTTCTCTCACACTGGGAAAAAAGGCAGAGACAATAATCCCTAGGCTGTGTGTGTCCCGCTTGTGACAGAGGTTCTAAGTCACAGGAAACATACATAACATGGCACATGGCTTGATGACAACTCAGCCACACTGATGTCTAAGGATATTTCTCTTTTTGGAAAAGCCATATCAAATCAAAAGAAACAAAATTAAGATCACACTTTCTCATTATTCAGCCAGCATGTATCAAAGGCACATCTTTCAGAAGGAAAAGTATCAATAGGCATATGTATTCAGTAGTGCATGAACCATGGGACATTAGATTCTAACAGTTCTCTGCCCACCTCTCAATGCTCTGCAAGGAGTATTTGTCACTTCACTGTTACAGTTGTTGGGCTCTGCAGGGAGAAAATAAATAAAGTAGTGTTGTAGGATCTGCTTGGAAAAAGACTTAGCATGTTGGAATGTATGCAATTTGCATGGAGACCAATCAAGAAGAGGGTTTACTGGACCCTGTTATACCCTAATGGTAGACTCCCAGGGTTGTTTTACTTACAAGTGGATAATCCCAACGTCCTTCTTCTGTTCCCATTCCATCCCTTCCTTCATGCCCTCTCTTCTGTCTGCATTCTTGTGGGCTCCTCTTTCTGTTATCTTTATTCTCTACCTTTCACCTCCCTGCAGAGGAGAAGAGAATATGATTTAGAATTAACAATTGTAAATTAACAACAAAACCAATGCAATTTTTTTTTCTGAAAGAGCCTCATACACACACTCAACAAAGGACCACAACAAAGATTTAGCTCCAATCAAATTTAGTTTGGAAAAATCTTTCGTGAAGTCTTATATAAGAATTTGTTAGCTTTCACAGAGACACCAATAATAGCTTTCCTACTGTGACAAGATTATGGTTAAAAGGTCAGATTGTGGCTTTTGTGTTTAAGCTTTACACACACATGAACTGTGTGTGCTGGTTTGGGAAGGTAAAATTTAGATTGGCAATTGTCTCCACATATTGGAAAATGCAAATTTGAGCAAGATCAGAAGAGAATTCAGTCAAAAGGGAGGAATGTGTTTCTATTTTAAGTCTTAGTTTAAATTTTTGTATCTGTTTAAGAGTATGTGAAAGAAAATGCACAAATATTTGTATTTATTAGACTTATGAAATTGGAACTTCAAAAGATCACTACAATCAACTATGTTCTACACCTTTGCTTTTAGCCATTAAACAAACCTTTTTACACATTTCTCTTTACAATCATCTTGACTGGTAGTTGGCGGGTTGGGCAGAGCTGTTTCAATCTAGGTTTTTGCATCATTAGTAATTAGCTCTGAGTAGAATGACTTCTCCAAAGCTGTGCGTAGGGCCCCATGTGCCTGTTGAGAGTAGTGAGGTTAACAGTGTAGCCACAAAACAGGTGGACTTTTCATCTGAATCCCAGAATTGATTGTCCACATGAATAAAACCAACTCCGTGCCACTGTGTGGAGGACACAGTGAAATGTGACCATCATGTTGTAAGCGATGATTGTGGGAGAATCCAGAGCAGACTCGCTCAAAGCACCACATGGAGAACAGATTGGAAGTGTGACCATCTGCTTTCCCTATCAGTGATTTACTTTATAAAACCTTCTCTTTTATTTACTCACCTTGCTTTTCTTAACCACTTTAATTCTTTCTTTTTCTTAAAAATTTTATATATGTATACAATAAAATAGGAATATATTTACCCCAATTTCCCGCTTCTTGCAATGTGCTGGTTATACATAAACCTGGATAAAAAAAACCTTCATTAAAAAATTGAAGAGATTATACTGGCCTGTGGCGATGTCTCTGATGATTGACTTGATTGGCAATTGCTCATCTCACTGTGAGATATCTAACTTCTTAAGGATGGTGTCAGTTACAGTGTGTGTGTGTGTGTGTGTGTGTGTGTGTGTGTGTGTGTGTAAGTGTGTGTGTGTGTGTGTGTGTGTGCGTGCATGGAAAAGAGCAATCCAATAATCAGTATTCTTCCGTAGCTTCTGTTTCAAGTTTAGGCAGTGAGTTCCTGGTGACTACCTTCAATGATGAACTGGAACATAAAACAAGATAAATCCTATCACCCCTTTTATTTTATTTATTTATTTATTTATTTATTTATTTATTTATTTATTTGTCAGTACTTGATTTTTTAAAGGTTTGATAGTATGCATTAAAATCATACTAGTTACAATAAGCATAAAGTACATGTAAAACTATGTAATAAAGTTTTCTTGGTGTATTAAACATAATGATTTTTAAATACCAAAAATTGTTACAAGGCCAGAATTTAATGAAAATTAAAGCACAACATACCCAAACCTATGGGATGCAGTAAAAGCAGTACTAAGAGGAAAACTCATAGCTCTGAGTGCCTCTAAAAAGAAACTGGAGAGAGCATACACTAGCAACTTGGCAGCACAGCTGAAAGCTCTAGAGCAAAAAGAAACAGATATACCCAAGATGAGCAGAAATCAACCAAATAGAAACAAAAAGAACTATACAAAGAACCAACAAAACCAGGAGCTGGTTCTTCGAGAAAATTAACATGATTTATAAACCCTTAGCCAGACTAACTAGAGGGCAAAGAGAGATTATCCAAATTAACTAAATCAGAAAGGAAAGTGGAGACCTTAACTACTGAAACTGAGAAAATTGAAAAAATCATCAGATCCTACTACAAAAGCCTATACTCACCAAAACTGGAAAATCTGGAGGAAATGGATAAATTTCTAGACAGATATCAGATACCAACGTTAAATCAGGGCCAGATAAACCATAGAAACAGTCCCATAACACCTAAAGAAATAGAAGCAGTCATCAAAAGCCTCCCAACCAAAAAAAAAAAAAAAAAAAAAAATAGCCCAGGACCAGATGGGTTCAGTGCAGAATTCTATCAGAGACATTTATTGACAACCTAATACCAATACTCTCCTAACTATTTCACAAAATAGAATCAGATGGAACACTACCCTAATCAGTTCTTGATTTTGTCAGTAACGGAGGCAGAGGCCAATTGCTGGGCGAAGTGGTAAAAATGGGAGTTTCAGATCACAGGAGGAAGAGGAGGGACACCGGGAAAAAGGAGAAGGATTAGGATCAGTCTTTGGAACGAGGCTGAAGCTGTGGTCATGTAGGTCTTCGGGAACCTAGAGTTTATAGCCTCCTCTGCGATCCGGAGTCCAAGGAGGATGGACGGAGCTAGCTGATAGGATTAGGGCAGAAAATTCTTCACCCAGCCATTGGCTAGTTTTAAAATAGTAAAACAGTCTAGTGTAGCCCATCCACAGAGCTAAGGTGGGCAGGAGGAGAAAGAGGGGCAGCCAGGGCGGTTGTTGAAGGTTTGGTGAAGCTACCCGTGAGGGGTAGGGGAGAGATCCCAAGTCCCGGGATAAACAACCAGCTGGCCACTGATGGAGCTGAGGGAGGCCAGCGGCAGCTGAACCCAGAGCCTTCCAGCCGTGTGGGCAGAGCTCCTGAGAAGGCAGAAGCATGTTTAAATTACACGGAACAGTTTTTGTCGTCGGTGTTCTTCACAGCAATGGGAATATTCCGTATCCCTCTCAATATCTTCCCTTACTCGTGTCTTCTTTTTAAAAAATAACCAAAGAAGTCCAAATGGTGTTTCCCATACACATGGCTGGTGGGGGAGCAGGGCATCCAGTAGATGTTTACCAGAGGCAGCACACCTCCCTCAGAAGTTACCAGTAGCTTCTCAGTGCTTCTGCAGTCCGTGCTAGTGTTTTGGCAAGTGTGATCTTGTGCAGATTAGCCACGGCCGCTGGGAGTTCCGAGAGTGATAGCCAATCACATCTTCTTAGAAACCTATCTTATTAAAGTTTGTAGGTTTTCTACATTCCTTCATTCAAATCATAACTTCTGACTTCAAATTTATTTCTGCAGTAGCCACCATGACCCAAACACCATGGCTGCAATATCAAAGGTCAATTTTAAGAGAAAATATTTTATATAAGCTATAGCCGCTAAAGCAAACAAAACTTTGTAGGCGATGAAAATACGGTTTTTTTTAACTACTAATTCAACACTGCTGCTTACTATTTATAAGCACTTCGATGTGTTTCTTAATTATTCTTACTATATTTTTCTGGTTTAAACAACTTGTGCAATTACAATCAAGTCACCACATTTCTTTGTGTTTAAAAGCCAAGGACATATTTTCCATTGAGTAAAGTGATGTTGGTGTTATTACCCTTGTCATTAGGTCACCAGTGCAGATGCTTAACCAAAATGGCGAAAGTCATTAGCCCAACTGATAGAATGGTTCAGATAGAAACACGCTGTAGAGATAATTTTATACTTAAGTTTCTTTTCCCACTGAAAACATTCATTGATATTAATAAGAGGATATTATTAATATTATAATAATATTATTACAATAATATTATAATAATTATTAATAAGAGGATATTAAAAAGAGTCCCGATGTGAACGTACTCTGCAGACACACCATCCCTACCCCGAGAGGAAAAGGCATGCAACCTGAATACCTATCATCTTTCTAGCCAAAGCAGAGATGGGAGAAAGTTGTGCATTCTAATGCAAGCACCAGCTAAGAGCAGCTGATGAGGTGGCCATAAGTAACCAGTGCAGGAGCAGTAAATGACAGCAGTGTCACTCCACAATAACAGTGTACTTCACAACCAAACTAAGCCTGAATCTCACCACCTACCTTCATCCATAAGGCAGAGGAAGTAACTTTAAGAAGCTTGATTTCTCTTTGGAAGAAACCTTTCCTTAAGTCTATTCTTGAAACACCAGGAGACAATATCAGTTGTTGGTGCCCAGAAGTAGGCTCACTGCATTCAGTTCCTGTTTAATATTGCTTTTTCTTTTTACCCTTTCCAATATAAATGTATATGAATCATCTTTCAAGCTCATAACTAATATATTTTACAGATGAGCTAAAAATACTCAGTGAAAATAACTCAATATGCCTGGGAATAGGCCTACTTAGCAAGAGACTTCTTAATAATTAGGGGAGAAATTAAAATTCCATATTTGGAAAATAAGCATTAATGGAAAATAAAGATAGTATTAGTGAGCCAACCTCAGAAAGTGTTGCCTTCCCCTTGTTCCTGCTTAGATTAGTTACTATAAATGATAGAGCTTTGTTATTCATTTCTGCTAGTGATAAGGAGCCCACTGCAAATGATTAAATAGACCCAAGAAAGTAGGATTTCAAAAAGTATACCACTTAGATGTAAAAGGTAAAGAAGCCATTCTTTAGCTATGCTGGGTTTTCATTTTTGGGGATAATTCTTCATCCAAATGATAAATGTTCATCCACACATCTGAGGCAATATTAGATTGTCAAGCACATCATCGTGAGACTAGAATCTTCACTAAAACAATAACAGGTCAACTAAGGAAGTTGGGTGGTAACCCAGAATCTCATTTGAACTAGATTTTTTGTTTTGTTTTGTTTTGTTGCTTTTACATTTTGGTGATTCACAAAGATCAGAGTACCCTCAGTTAGCATCTCATAAGCTTATGTTAGGTTACCTAGCAATGAAGCAACCAAGACATTATCCATACATTCACCTAGACTGTGTTTTGTTTCCCTTTGTTGGATGAGATATATTAGGCTAGGTTCTCATAGTAACCCAAGATGGTCTAGGACTCATGATGCAGCCAGGCTGGTCTCCAACTCATAGTAACCCTAAAGGCTTAGGTATCTAATGCTGGGATTTCAGGCTTGTGCCACAAACCCACCTTCATATTTTCAGTCACTGATGTTCTTGGTAGCTGAGGCCAGCAGTGACAACTAGCTGTCTCTATTAAAATGGCTGCAGGACATCGCTCAACTGTCCTCATACTACTTGGTTTAATGTGAAAAGATGTTTTTAATTTAACAGATAAAGAATGTTTAGAGAAGTCAGAAATAGAAGCTGAATTTACACAAAAACATTAGTCTAGAACCCTGAGCACTCTTATACCAGCAACCAGGTTATAATGAGAACATCTTCTCCATGTCTGATTTACCAACATTAAATTATGTGATAATAAACAACATTCTAAAGAAAGAGCCTCGGATTCAACTTATATCTCAAATTCCAAGTTGATATGAAAACACTTACAAATATTTCTTCCTAAATCCTCACACTTCCGTGTTTCCTTTGGTTAGACTGGGAGAGAGGCAGTGTAAAAAGCAAGGCTCTACCTTGCTAAAAGGCCAGATCAGCAAAGAGTTTGTTCTGGACATATCAGGGGCTCATAGTTGCCCAAGAGAAACGTCAAAGAAATGTTTATAAAAAATAAAAGAGATTTGAGAGATGTGCTGTTCATAATCTATTTTAACTATACTTTATACATTTTAGTTGTATACATATGCATGTGTGCACATGTGCAAATGTGTGTGTGTGTGTGTGACTGTGTATGTTGTGCATGTGTTGGCATCCAGGTGCCAGGGCATTCATATAACAGTAGGAAGACAAGTTGGCAGAGAAGCCCCTGGGGATCAAACTCAGGTCAGACTTGGCTGAGAGTAACTTATCCATGGAGACATCTCACCAGCCACACAAAACTACCTTTAAATGGGAAAATATTATCTAGTTGTTAGGAGACCAGAGAAGGATTCCTACTTTAAAGTTGTTTGGATTCGCAGAGAGAAAATTTGTTCTGAACGTGCCTAGTTATTCCTTGGTATCTATGGAGGATTATTTCTGAGATCTATTTATTTATAAAAACACATGAATGTATGTCTTATATTAAATGGCAACATACTTGTATGTAAGCAATACACCGTCCCTGCTCTATATGCGCCATCTTTAATTGTAATTCCCAATGTCATGTGTCGGCGTCATGTACGCCGTTGTTACACTGTGACACAAAAGAAAGTTTGCCCATGTTTGTTACAGATGTAAGGTGTCTCATGGGGGGGGGTGGTTTTAAAGTGGTGGAAATTTGCTTGTGAGTAAAGAATATGAGCCATAGCTCATTTCTGAGCACATCATGTGAGCTTCTCAGTAAGAAACCGCAAGGAGAAGCCTTAGCAAGAGGTGAAATGACTAGACTGCATTGCTTTCATACCCAAAGAAAAGGTCACTGTCCTTGTGAGTCACTAACTTTGCTTCAAACAATGTATGAGGGCTGGAACTGCTGAACTTTCCTCCATTCTCTAAAACTATCTTTAATGGGACAGTTCTTCTAGACCCACGGATTAATAGAAACTTTGAATGTTGTACTGAACTTTCATTACTAAAACATCCCTGGTGCTTGACACTGCTTGATGCCTTGGCTTAGTTTAGAAGCTTTGTTCACAATGGAACAAAAGTATCTAATTTCTACATTTGACTGAGACTTTGAAGGCTGTGCTCTCCTGCTCTCATGAAGACTACAGCTAGAATACATTCATCCATACATACACCTTCATATTCTCAGTTGTGCTCTCAGGTCAATCCCATTTATCAGGATAGTAGATGTTTTCACTGTTTTTTAGCCCACTATAAAGGGGGGGGGGGGTAAACCTGTACTGAATGAGCTCCGTGAACCACTATTCATTCACTGTGACTGCATGAGGTCACCTAGTCCATCACTTTAACAGGGCTAATTAGAAAACACATCTCCCAGTGCCAAAAGGAAGAAGAGCTATGATTCTCCTACACGGGATGCAAATTATTTCCACCTTTCAGGCATGATGTCTTAAAAATGAAGATATCTGCTTTGGAGCCATGTTGAGTTTGTAAAAGGATTTTGGCTTACTTCTAACAACTGAGTCATCAACCATACAGTACCAATATAAACTTGATATCATATCAGAGATATTTGATGTTAATTTCATGCCTGACTATGTTAATTATCTTCTGCATCATAAGTTACTCAAACATCAAGGCTTAAAAGCAGCAAGCCTTTACCTTGCAGTTTCTCTTTGGGTTCAGTCTTGCTGGGTGTGTCTAGCCAGAGCTCTTTCAAGGTCACAATCAAATTTTGTATCTGTTTATATGCTGTTATGGAGGATGAACAAAGGGAAAATCTTATTTTCAATGCTCACATGTGCGAGTGCACACACACACACACACACACACACACACACACACACACACCATGGTTGGATGGCCTTGGCATCTCACAAGTTGCTGGGCTGAAGTCTCCTGTTTCTGGTCAGACTTTCCCAATTCCCTGCCAGACCTTTCTCTATGGCAAGCCACAGGTAGCCAGAGGAAGCAAATCAAACACAAAAGAGGGAGCAGGATGGATATAAACTGTTTTAGAACATGTAGAATGTCATTCTAACACCTCTGGTGTATTCTATACATAGAAGAGCATCACGGGATCTGCCTTGCCTGCAAGGGGAGGGTACTACAAAGGCATGTACACCTCAGGTATTAAACCCAGCTTAGAGGCTGTGTTTTACTTCCTTGGGTTTTTCTTCTTTAGCTGTCTTCTATTGGCTTTATCCTTTGCATTATACAAAGGCAAACTGCAAAACCACTTAACATGGGCTGGCAAATCCTATAACAGACACTGTGTGTCTAGTGAAGATCTTCTGTGTTGGTTTAATGACCTTTGTCTTTCTCTATCATTTCTATTCATTCATACACTGTGCAGATAGAGCTTCTTTGATTACTAGAGATTCTACAAATAGGCAAGGAAAGAAAGGGGAATGGGGAGAAGAAAGGGGGGAGGATGGAGGAAGAAAAGAAGAAGAGGAAGTGAGGGGGGAGGGAGATTAGGAAGGAGAGGAGAAGGGAGGCCAGGAGACAGGGAGACAGGGAGGCAGGAAGGCAGGGGGCCAGGGGGGCAGGGGGGCAGACAGGTAAGGGTAAATGTTCCATTCTCCTAGAGGATAAAGGAGGATAACAAAAACCCTTAGGTTCTGAGGAATGAGCATCCATCCTTCAAATTTCACTTAACTCCTCCTGTGTGGCTTGTTAGGAACTCTTGTAGCTTTAGGTATTTTGAATCTGACAGACAGGCTAGCTCAAGGAAACCAGAGTTCAGATTCCAGGTGAAAATCAGAGCTCAAACTAGTTTGTTATTACACACAGAAACAGCCAATATTTTTAAATGAATGGGTCAGTTGTGTATTATTTTATCATGGAATTATCTGGAATTTGAACACATACCACCCCTCAAAACACTCCCCACTGAGAAGAGACTCCTGCCAAAGAGCTACCTGCTGCAGAGCTGTGTATTTCTGCTCCTAGTGGCCTCAGGACTAAGGTTGTAGGAGGTTTCCTTTGTTGGCATTGCAGGTTGTTAGAAAACTGGTGTTAGGCCATTTTCAAATAATAAAAGATCTTTTATATGGTAAATTCACTAAACCACACAAACAGTGTAAATCCCAAACAAGACATTGCATTTCTTTAACTTAGAGTGGTGGTTCTCAAACTGTGAGTCCTGACCCTTTACAGGTTACATATTAAATATCCTGCATATCAGATGTTTGCTTTATGATTCACATAGTTGTAAAATAACAGGTATGAAATAGCAATGAAATTAATTTTATGGTTGCAGGTCACCACAACATGAAGAATTGTATTAAAGGGTCACAGCATTAGGAAGGTTGACAATCCCTGACTTAGAGAAATTCAAAACTGTAAGGAGGTTATATTAGAAACTCGTATTATTGTGACAGAATAAAGGAATGGAAACATTTGTTCAGTTCATGTGTCCACACGCATTTTTCATGTTCAGCAGAAGAGGCATGGTAACAGAGTGTGTGGTGGAGGATGATCACAGCGTGCTGGACTAGGAAGCTGCAAGACTGAACACAGCCAGTATCGAGATCCTTCAAAGTCCCCTCCTGCGACCTCTTCCTTATTTACTAAAACTATAATATCTCCTTAAATAGCCTCACCAGCTGGAGAGCAACCACTCAAAACATGAACCAACAAGGAATAATTAGGGAATATAGGGGAAATCATAAAGATGATGTGATCCAACCTCATTTAGTTAGAAAGTTGTGATGCATATAAATCTTAAAGGTTATTTAGCTCGTTAACATCAGTATAAGGCCAAAATTCATACCCCAGGGCACATACCCCAGAGCCATGTCCAAGGTATCAGCTGTATTATTCCAAAGAGGTCTTCAATGTGTGAAATCTGTCTTTCAGAGACTATTAGACATGCTGCTTGGTGCTTTTCTTTTAGGGACATTTAAGAGCAAGTATTTATTTAAGCAATTCCTGTAAATGTTTAAGTTAAACAAATTCATAATTTTGTTCATCATATAAAGACAATAGGCTTGACTATAACATTTTCATACCTGAGATTTTCTCAAAGTCATATCCTGTACACTTTTGTCTCCACCCCTCCCCTGCTGCTTCATTTCCTCCAAATAATCCTGCTTCTGCTTTTACATATTATATATGTTTTAGTGTGTTTTTGTCTATGAATATTACTCTGAGGTTTTTTCCTAAGGTAATCCTTGGTGATGATTTTCTTTACGTTCAAAGAGCTATCAGTATAAATTATATTTGATTTATAATTCTAAGGCATTTGTGGTGTCTTGATTAATTTTGAATTGGATTTGCTACGTTGATTTCCTTCCTTTTCTTTCTTTCATATTTTTTGTAATATTAGCATGAGTAGAACTGGCTAATGAGTCTCTCTTTTGTAACTTTTGCTGCCTTTTGATTATGTAACCCTGCTCCCCGTCAGGATGAGCTGAACATTCTCTTTTTAAACAGATAAAAGGATTTGTAACAAAGCAGAATGGGACACAGCATTCTGAGCATTTAGCTCCCTATAAAATGGCCTGGTTTCCACTGTTTTATTTGAAGAAAGATTTAAGCTACTAATTTAATTTCTCTCATGGTGACAAGGCATTTCGTTCCTCTTTAAACCATCCTGTCAGCTGTATTTTACCAGGAATATAGTTGCCATAGTGTTTTTATTATCCTTTTAATCCTTATGTGGGACACAGCCCCCCTTTTACATATAAAAATACATGTTGGCATCTCTCCTCTGGATCAAATGGTCAGAGACTCACCTCATTTCTAGGATATTTTTTCTTACACATTAAAAAAAATGAACTTTCAAGAATAAGAATAACCTCTGCCTCCCTGTCCAGCACCATGATTTTTTCTTTGTTTATTTTGTTGTCTTATTTTGTTTTTTACTACAGGATCATTTCTCCCTCTGAACTGTGAGGTCTGACATCCTACATGGTCCTCAAATCCCTTACTCCCTCAGGACTGATCTTTGTTTTCCTAGATGAACCATTTCCTACTATCATCCTATTCTGCCCTTCCTATAACTCCACTCTCCTTTTACACTGAAAAGAAACCATATGGTGTGTGCCTAGATAGCAAAATCTTTAGTTTATCCCATTTATCACTTAGGTCAGTGCAGTCTCAGTTTGAAAATGTACACTCAGGTTGGAGAAAAAATTACAGGTCAGCTATGGATGCTAATTATTCATCCTCCTGCATCTGATTTGCATGTATCTGAGTCTCTAGCTACTATGCCTCAGGAGCTTCAGTTTCTGTGAGATATCCTCACTGGTACTTGACTACAGTGGTTTGACTTAATGTTCCCCAACATCCCATTTAGATAAGGGATAGCCCTCACCTAATAGAGATATTAGGATATAGGAACCTTTAAGAGGTGAGGCTACATTGAAAATCTTTTAGTCACATGGGTCCACACCTTTAAAGGGATCTTGGACAGTCTTCTTGATGTCTCTCTTTAATTCCTAGCTGCTATGAAGGAAACTATTTCCTTTACCATGGATTCCCACTGTGATAGAGTACCTCAACACTAGCCCAAACTCATTTAGACCAACCTAACATAGACTGAAACCGCCAAGTCTGAGATCAAATTAAGCCTTTTTTTTCCCTTTCGATATTGTGTCAGGTATTTTGTTATAGCAATGCAAAGCTAATTAGCACACTAGCCAATATTCAGAGTCTTCTACCTTTGTCCCTATCTTTTTTAGTCAGTATACAGTTACAGCCATACCTGGTAGAACCTACCTTGAACATGATGTCCTCAGCTCCTTCTTGCTTGTTTTTTTCATATTTGCAACTTCAAGGATCGTAAGGGTAAGACATGGAGACAGAAAGAGGAAAGGTAAAAGAGAACAGAGGAAATGAATATAAAGGCAAGGAAAGAGTTTCAACTGAAAACAAAACTCCTACAGTAAGTGTCTTAGGGTTTTATTGCTGTGAACAGACACCATGACCAAGGAGACTCTTATAAGGACAATATTAATTGGGGCTGGTTTACAGGTACAGAGGTTCAGTCCATTATAATCAAGGCAGAAACATGGCAGCATCCAGGCAGGCATGGTGCGGGAGGAGCTGAGAGTTCTACATCTTCATCTGAAGGCTGCTAGGAGAAGACGGGCTTCCAGGCAGCTGGGACAAGAGTCTTAAAGCCCATGTCAACAATGACACTTTTCCTCCAACAAGGCCACACCTACTCCAACAAGGCCACTCCTTGGACCAAGCATACTAAATTCAACAGAGTAAGGCTTTAGTATTAATTATTCTTTAATTCTATTGTCCACTGGTCTTTCAAAATATTAACCCCTATCATATCTTCCCAATGACAGGAGAGAATAATCTGGAAACAAGACAGGTGTAGATATACTAAATACTCATTTGAAAGCTTCAAAATATTGAAGATGATTTTCTTTTTGCCCCATGCTTCCTCTGTAATTGTAACACATCACTCCTTCCCCCATTAGGAATGGATGACACTGTAGTGCACAGCTTAGGGAATGAATACGTTGGTCAGTGCTTCCCTTTGCTCCAGATTCCTCTCTGATTTTCTAACACCTACACTCTTTGATGCTACAGCTTAGTGCCCATGTAACAATAGAAGTAGCCCTGTTTATTTCCTAGCTAGTGGTGCTTTGTCAAAGGTTTGTAGCAGACCTAAAAGCAAAATAATAATTCATTCTATAATTTTTCCATGCTTCTTTCATTACTTGACCAACACTCCCATCTGTCAGATCCTCAGAAAGTCTCTAATTCTTTTAAGCTGGTTAACAATGATTCTGTCCTTGTTAAAACCGTGTGTGGCGACTAATACTAAAAACAATCAACAGGCCTGAAACTAATATCAAATCAATCCTCAAACATCATCTTCTGTTTGGTATCAATCATTTGTCTAATTATCTCCAGCTTCATTGCTTTAAGAATTTTTCTCATATACTGCCACAGTGCCTGAGAACACAGCAGTCTTTCTTTGTGCCTTAAATTAAGGGCTTTTATGGCCCCCATTCCCCACCTTTCTCTCCTCATTTGTTACATCCAGCAATCAGAAAGTGAATGTGTTTAATAGGTTTCCTCTGTGAAGAGCTTCATTTCTGTCCTGTAAAGGCAGATAAAGCCTTGGATTGTCTCTTCATGCACTCCACCTTTTGACAGCATTGAGCCCTTATTTATGAAAGACGTTTAATTAATGCCCTTGGATAAACTGTTAACCTTTGAAATGGTTTCCTGATGCATGGAGGCCCTTTTCTCTCAAGCCAGGAATTGATTTTGGAAATGGCTCTGCCTCCTCAGAACTTATGATTCAGAGAGGAAGAGACCATGAAAAGTGGAGCATGCGGAAGACTCTATGAAGTATGTTGATGGAGGGTTTGCATAAGGGCTTGGGGGATATAGATCATGAGAAATATGTGGAATTGATTTGTAAAATGATGATGATTTTACAAAGGCATTACTGTACCAGAGCACTGAAATAGAGCCATGGCACTAAAAATAGTAGGCCATTTCTAATCCAACTAAAGCTAGGCTCTCAAACCCTAGTCAGGACATAAAGATGAAATGGAAAAATGGTCCATATGTTAGATGTACAGGAAAGAGAATAGAGACCTTCAGCTAATAAATTCTTTACGTGTTTCCAGTGTGGCTATGGGAGCCTTTTACAAAGAAAAACAATGTGAAGCTGATCTTCACAATGTTGGATGTTATTAATGTGTACTGGAACAGATGTTTTTAACCAAATATAATGTTAAAAAATGATTTTCTCAACGCAACATATGGGTTTCTGAGATTTTTTTCAAGTTTGAGGTTGCTTCTTCTAGTAGTAATTCTAGTAGAATTAAATTACTGTGGCACCCAATCTTTTCTTACATTAGAGTGATCAGTGGACACCACTTGCAACTGTGTCCCCAGAAGACATCCATATTGGTATGTTAGCACAGAAGATGCCGAAAATAGTACCTGCCATGAAGAAAAGATAATAAAAATTATAATCCCAGTTATAAAATTATACTTTGCTTGTTAGATATTCATTTAAAATCTACTTACCTTTATTCTAACAAGGGTACATATTACCTGTTAAATCAAGAAGAGCCAGGGAATAAAGATCTGAGGAGAATTAACATTTGGAGCATACTGGACTATAAAATACTTCCATTCTTCTCAACCAAAATGTGAGTGTTAAGCTGTCTGTTGCCTAGTGAATCATACCATGGAATTCCCTGTTGTGTCCTTTGGATATCTCACTGTGCTGTGAGCATGCCTGAGGCAATGTCGTCTTAGCTCAAGTTTTTAACCAAGACACAGTTGTTATAAAACTAATCAGGAAACAGCAGAAACATCCTGGTGGTCACTTTACCAAAGGAGACATTTTGACCTGACACCCTAGCACATGTTCTATTGAATTGATTCATTAGGTCTATTCAAATGATTAGGGCCGAAGCTAGTATGTAGCCCTGCCACAGAATAAAAAAGAAAGATGAGAAGACAAGTCCGTTAGTCATGGTGTTGAACAAAATAAGGTGGGATAAAGGATAGCACAGCTATCAGATGTTCTATGCTGTTGTGAAGAAGAGGGAATACAACTTCCAGAATCACCTGTGCAGTTTAAGGCTTTTTCTGTATTTAATTGCTGTTGTTCCAAATTGGAAGTCAGAAGATCACACAATGTAATCCAGTGGCAAATAACCATAAGAAATATTAGGCTATTAGTGTTATTAGGGATCTGATTCTTAGGACCAGTGAAATGGCATATGTAACCAATAGTGGTGGCCTGAGTTTGGTCCCTGAGTTTCCATGATAACAAGAGAGAATTAACTCCCATCAAATGTCTTCTGACCTCCACATGCATGCCATGGTTTATTTGTGCACTCCCAGAGAACATGCAGGTACACAAAATAAGTAAATAAGGGACGATTATAAATGTTTAGAGAATATGATTCTACTCTCCAGTTTTACAAAGGGAAATGTCACATTACTATATAAAAAGAGAAAAACAATAAATATAATTGCATTCAACTGGTGATAGGGGATGACACTTAAGAAAAATTCAGTATAATCTGCCTGCTACTTCCGGGAATAGATGGGTAGGAAGTGAGACAACTATATACTCTTCATTGAAAGACTTGCAATATAACTATAATTAGTTGCATGAGATTTCACTAAACACATATTTTGATTCATTGAGTCATAATAAGTATTCACTTTCCTAATTTTCTAGGGATTTATAAATACCACGCTCTGTCACTACTAAAGATGATAATACTCTGGTCTTCTAACACTGTATTGAAGAACTGATGAATTTGTTATAGCCATTGAAATGCAAACAATAATTCCAGGCTTCATGTTCAAATATTTTTTAATTACTTGGATATAATACTGATTCAGCCTCCATGACTCATGTACTTTAGTTATTAAGATGATAAATAGATGATAGAGATAATAGATAGATGATAGATGGATAATAGATAATAGATGGTAGATGATAGATGAAATAGATAGATGATAGATAACAGATAGATAGATAGATTATAGATAGATAGATAGATAGATAGATAGATAGATAGATAGATAGATGATAGATAGATAGATAGATAGATAGATGATAGATGAAATAGAGAATTTAGAGAATTATAGGTGATGATGGTAAAGATAGGTAGATAATAGATAAATGATAGATGGTAGAGAGATGAAAGATAATTAGGTATATACATACATACATACATACATACATACATACATACATACATACATACACACACATACATTCCTTGGAGTTATATTTTCAGACTTAACTAAAAACACTCTAGAAGGAGTCCCAGGAACTTTATAAAGTATTAGACTATTAATCTCCACTCTATAGTTCCTAGTTCATTTGCACATCAAGGATAGTTGTCAAGATTTGCAAACTACCCCCATTTGATGCTGATATTGTGAGTCATGAAGAATGGTTGGAGAACAAGTCACCACATATAAGAAATATGTCACAGGTTATAGTAAAAAATATTAAGAATTTATTTTTCACATGTACTTGATAAATCATATAAAGCTGATAGCACTCTTTTTAATTATTTTATTTATTTACATTCAAGCCATTGCCTCCTTCTCTTCCCTCTTTCTACACTTCCTCATCCCATTCCCCCTACCCCTTGCCTCCAAGAGGGTGCTTCCCCACCCCCATCACCTGGCATTTCCTTTTCCTGGGCATCAAGTCTCTGAGGATTAGGCACATCCTCTCCTACCAAGATCAGGCCAGGCAGTCTTCTGCTATGTATGTGCCAGGAGTCTTGGACCAGCCAGTGTATGCTGCCTGATTGGTAGCTCAGTCTCTGGGATCTCTCAGAGGTATGGGTTAGTTGAGACTGCTGGTCTTCCTATGAGGTCACCCTCCCCTTCACCTTCTTCAGTATTTCCCCTAATTCCTCCACTGTGGTCCCAGACTTCAGTCTAATGGTTGGGTGTAAGTATCTGCATCTGTCTCAGTCAACCGCTGGTATGAACTCTCAGAAGACAGCATGCTAGTCTCCTGTCTGTAAGCACATCATAGCATCAGTAATAGTGACAGGCCTTGGTACCCTACCATGAGATTGATTCCAAGTTGTGCCGGTCACTGAACCACAATTCCTTCAGTCTCTTCTCCATTTTTTTTCAATTGTTTTAGTTACTTACATTCTAGGCATTTCCCCTGTCCACCCTCTTACAGTTCCTCATTCCATTCCCTCTATCCCTTGCCTCCAAGAGGAGGCCCTCCCTCCCCCCATCACCTGGCATCTCCCTTCCCATGGGCATCAAGTTTCTAGAGGATTAAGCACATCCTCTCCCTTTGAGGGCAGACCACATAGTTCTCTGCTATATATGTGACAGGGGACTCAGACTAGCCCATGCATGATGCCTGGTTGGTGACTCAGAGTCTGAGAGATCTCACGGGTCTGGGTTACCTGAGACTGCTGGTCTTCCTGAGGGGTCATCCTCCTCATCTTCTTCAATCCTTCCCCTAATTCAACCATTGTAGTCCCCAACTTCATTTCAATGGTTGTATGTAGGTATCTGCATCTGTCTCAGTCAACTACTGGCGGAGCCTCTCAGAAGACAGCATGTTCCTGTCATTAATGTCTTCTCCATTTTTGTCCCTGCAGTTCTTTTAGACAGGGACAATTCTTCGAGTTCCTTCTGCCTATTGTTGGGCATTTTAACTAAGGTCACCCCCATTCTAAGATCTATCCTAACTTAAAGAATTTACAATTTTATATGTGAATTATATTTTTATTTTAACTTGCATTATCATCTGAAAAACATTCTTTTAAATCTAGATTATCTTCCTTAATATAAACATCTTTAATTTTAGGAGACTATAGACTTAAGATGAAACTATAACTAATCTTCAACCCTGTCAGAGATCCAAGAACAAATTAAATATTACCTGAATATATAGGAAGCACAAAAACGTAACTTCCAAAACTTAAACAATTTGTAGAGACAGCTGATGACCTAGATAGTCCCCTATTCCTCAAAATGATAGAGCATTTGTCTCCAGCTTTCTGAACCAGAACCACTGGACAAACTTTGAGAGACAGGAATTATGAATGACTTGTTTATCCTGTCTTGGCAGAACTAAGCTGTCTACTATTTTGCATCTTGTGTCCTTTCCTGGACAATATTTTTGTTGTTGTATATTTGTTTTGTCTGTAGATGAATTTAGGCAATTCTTGCCCACTGGCTACCTTGCCACAATTGAAACAATTCTATATGGAGGTTTTGATACTCATTTTTTTTTTTTTTTTGAACTGTGAAAGAGGTATTGTTGGGAGTAGTCATGTTTCCTAGTAGAAATCTATTAATAATGAAATGTTTTTAAATGTCTTATTTTATAGGTTTCTGATGTTTTTAAAGATTATATATAGTGTATATGAACTGTTCAACCTTGGCTACTCTTAGCTATTTCTATTTGAATAATTTAAAAATGCTTTAATATAATTAAGTCAGAATTTAATATAACCATAAGCTTACTATCTGGCCCTTGATTTGCATTACTTCATAATCCTAAAAGGCCATTAGAAGAAGAAATTATAACTTCAGTTATATCAAATATACAGATTTCTACAAGTGTAAGATTGTGGCTATGCAATGCTTTGTTTAAAAATAAATTTAGTAATACATCCTATATATCTAATTTTTAATTAAGTTCTTTGTTTTTAGGGGGGGTATTAGCTTTTTGAGTTCTTTTTATATTTTGGATATACGCCCCCTATCAAATATAAGGTTAGTGAAGTTTTTCCCAATTTGTAGGTTTCTGATTTGTCCTGCTGATGGTCTCTTTTGCCTTACAGAATCTTTTCAGTTTCATGATGTCCCATTTATCAATTCTTGACCTTAAAACCTGAACCACCAATGTTCTGTTCAGTAAATTTCCCCCTTTGCCAGTGAGTTCCAGGCTCTTTCCCACATTCTCATCTATTTAGAGTCAACGCATCTGGTTTGATGTGGAAGTCCTTGATCCATTTGGACCAAGGTGACAAATATAGATCTATTTTCATTCTTCTACAAGCAGACCTCCAGTTTGACCAGCACCATTTATTGAAGATGCTTTCCTTTATTCCACTATAAGTTTTTGGCTTCTTTGTCAAAGATCAAGTGTTCATAGGTTGTGGCTTTATTTCTGCATTTTCAATTCTACTTCATTTATTGACCTGTCTATCTCTATAGCAATTCCATGCAGTCTTTATTACTATTGCTCTGTAGTATACCTTGAGGTCAGGGATAATGATGACTCTCCCATAAGGTCTCTTATTGTTAAGAATTATTTTGGCAAAAAAAGAACTTAAACTTTTAACCCAATTATTATTAGTTACTGAGGTTTAACACAAATTAATATTAATTACTGAGGTTTTTATCTAGAGAAAAACAAAATCACTCAATGTGTATATTTTATAGAATTGAAAGTTGTCTCAGACAACTGAGTTGTTTAACTATTTTTTCTCATTTCTATTTTCATAATAAAATACTATAACCAAAAATAAAAAATAAAAATAAAGAATTATTTTGGCTATCTTGGATTTTTTTTCCATATGAAGCTAAAGCAATAGTATGATAAAAATTATTTATATAGTTTAAATACAATATAATGAGGATAAACTATGTATTTGCACAGTTGAAATACAGTGTGTTTATTTTATGATACGTGAAACAAATATTAATATTCTATATTATGTGGGATTCAAACATGATTATCTAGAAAATCGTCAATTCCATCCATATTACCCAATATTAAACCAAAAACATTACAGCATTTGCTTTATTTTTCTTTTTTACCATTATCAACACTTACATTTCACTATTTTTTCATTTCGTTGTACATTTTAGGTTTTCATTATGACCAAAAAAGCAATTTGTATTATTTATACTTAGTGTGAGGTATTGAAGTTTTCTTTGTGCTACATTGTATGGCAAAATTTTGTAACCATATCATATCTTAAAAACCTTGCAGTTTTATAGAGTCTTGTACATATGTATTAGAATTATCATGTCTGTTAACTTTTTTGCAATTACAAATTTGATTTAATCCGAAATGATCATCTGTAATGCACTGAGAAGTATAGTAAACATTCCTTTATAACAAGAATACTAATGAGAAGTAAACAAATTATATTTCTTGTTTTAAAAATCATTCTTGCACATGCTTCTCCAATGTCAACCTCATTTAAATGAAAATAATGGGATAATAAAAGTCATTAAAACATAAAAGCAATAGGAAAAGAAAATAGCAGATGGAAAAGTCAACTGTTTGGAAGACAACTGTAAATGGCATTACTAACTAATTATTTGGTATGTGAAGAAAATGAACAGGGAGTCGAGGTGTGCCACAATCCATAGAATGCGTAGGGTCTGGCTGTGGCCACAAGGAGGATGGTGATGCCTGCCCTTATTCAGAGGACAGTCTGGCTTGCCTATATTTACAGTGACCAACTCTTTGGTAACTCCCATACAGTATTGGATCCTTTTACCTAACATGCCTACTGCTCGAGAGACTGGGGGATATTTTATAGATTCTTGAGACTTGGAGAAAACAGACCATGACAAAGATCTACATAAGCAATGGCCAAAAAGTAGGAAACTAACTGAAATTCCAAAAGGGAATGGTCAGTTTCTCATCTCCTTTCTCTTGTTCTAGTTCAGATTTGATCTGACAAGTTGGGCTTCTTCTTGGTACTTTCCTGGACAATGTGGCAGCAGGTCACAGGCATTTAGACAAAGGTTCCCAGTAGAAAAAAATAATGAACTGAGCTAATCATGATCTAGAGCAGTGGTTGTCAACCTTCTTAATGCACAACCCTTCAAATGGTTTCTATGTTGTCATGAACACCAACTATAAAATTATTTTTGGTACTATGTCACAACTGTAATTTGCTACTGTTATGAATCATAATGATAATATCTGATAGGTGTGGTATTTATATGTGATTCTTATAAAAGGGTTATTCAATTTCCCAAAAGGTCATAACCAACAGGTTGAGAACCACTGCTCATAGAGCCTCCCAACTGGCCAATCCTCTCCCTATAAGGTAGTTCTTAAATAAGTTTCCATGCCTTAATCACAGAAATTATTTTGAATCTTGAGACAGTAAAAAACGATAAGTTATATGAAAGAGAAAAAAATACAAACACATAGAATCACACACACACATACACATATACACATACACAGACATACACATGCACTCACATACACACACACACACACACACACACACACACACACATCTACATAAAGAGGAACTGGACCTCATAACCAACATTTCAGTAGGATATGAGAAGACACTGCTTCTAGAAATACAGATGTACATTCTCTTAAAATAAATAATTGGGGTTTTAGGAAAGGGGACATTAAAATTAGTAAGTAGAAAAGCTTATAAGAATAAAAGGGACATAGCATTTTTTTTCAATAATATACAACACAAATGAAAAGTGATTAAAACTAGAAAAAAAAACTGTATTTAAAGAATACCCAGAAAAAGCCATCCTTAAGATAGAAAACAGAAAACCTGGAAGAAAATTATGCATTAGAAAGTACAAGGATGGCCAAAGGGAGAGCCAGCACATAGTCACCGGGACTCGTGGCCTGCCCTCAGAGAGCTGAGCACCCAAAGGAGACACAGAAGCACTCTTCCTCCTGAGCCCATGGGCCTCAATATGTACCCACAGTTACTGCTGAATGATTGTCATCAGAACTCAAAACCTGCCCATAGAGAACTGAATACCCAGGATCAATATCCATCCGGAGAACAGTACCTACAAATGCACAGGAGAAACAAGCTTCATTCAGGACAACAAGGTCAACTAACATCAAAGATAAGAAGATGGCAAAAGGCAAGCACAAGAAGCTAAGAAACAGAAAACAAGACAACCTGGCAACATCAGAACCCACCTCTCCCACCACAGTAGGTAAAACACCAGAAAAAACAAAATTTGGACTTAAAATCATGTCTCATGATGATGATCAACGACCACAAGGAACACATAAATAACTCCCTTAATAAAATACAAAAGAACACAGAAAAACAAGTACAAGCCCATAGAGAAACACAGGAAAATGCAAGAAAATAGATGAAGGAATATAACAGAATCATCCAGAATCTAAAACAAAATTGGAAACAATGAAGAAAACACAAAGAGAGACAACTCTGGAGATAGAAAACATATAAAAGAGGTCATGAGACACAGACATAAGCATCACCAAGAGAATACAAGAGATGAAAAGAGAATCTCAGGGGCAGGAGATAACATAGAAAGAATTGACAAAATAGTCAAAGAAAATGTAAAATTAAAAAGCTTCTAACCCAAGAAATCAAGGACAAATGAGAAGGCCAAACCTAAGGATAATAGGTGTAGAAGAGGGCAAAGATTCTGAACTAAAAAGCCCATTAAATTCCTCTCAACACATAATAGTCAAAAAATCAAATGTTCAAAACAAAGAAAGAATACTAAGAGCAATAAGGGGGAAAGGACAAGTAACTTACAAAGGCAGACCAATCAGAATTACACAAGACTACTCAACAGAAACTATGAAAGCTAGAAGATCCTGGACAGATGTCATATAGATCCTAAGAGAACACAAATATCAGCCGAGGTTACTATATCCAGGAAAATTCTCAGTAACTATTGATAGACTAAAAACAAGATGTTCTAGGACAAGTCCAAAATTACACAATATCTGTCCACAAATCCATCCCTACAAAGGTTAACAGATGGAAATTCCAACACCAGGAGGGAAACTACACCCTAGGAAAAGCAAGAAAATAATTCACTTGCAACAAAACCAAAAGAAGAGAGGCGCAAACAAAACTATACCTCTAACAACAAAAATAACAGGAAACAACAATCATTTCTTAACATCTTTTAACATCAATGGACTCAATTCTCCAATTAAAAGACATAGACTATCAGACTAAATGCATAAACAGGGCCCAGTGTTTGGCTGCATACAGGAAACTCATCTCAGCAACAAAGACAGGCACTACTGAAAAGTAAAAGGTTGAGAAAAAACTTTACAGACAAATGGTCCAAAGAAACAAGCTGGAGTAGCCATCCTAATATCGAGTAAAATAGAGTTTCAACCAAAAGTCATCCAAAAAGAAAGGAAGGACACATTTTTGCTCATCAAAAGAAAATTCTATCAAGATGAACTCACAATCTTGAACATCTGTGCTCCAAATACAAGGGCACCCACATTCATAAAAGAAACTCTACTATAGCTCAAAGCATATATTGCACTACACACAATAACAGTGGGAGACTTCAACACCCCACTCTCATCAATGGACAGATCATGAAAGCAGAAATTGAACAGAGACACAGTGAAACTAACAGAAGTTATGAACCATACGGTTGTAACAGACATCTATAGAATATTTCATCCTAAAACAAAAGAATATACCTTCTTCTCAGCACCTCACAGCACTTTCTCCAAAACTAACCTTATAGTCAGTCAAGTAACAGGCTTCAATGGATAAAAGAACATCAAAATAATCCATGCATATTAGCAGATCACCATGGACTAAGGCTGATCTTTAATAATAACAAGAACAACAAAAATCCCACATACACATGGAAGCTGAACAATGCTCTACTCAACCATAGCTAGGACAAGAAAGAAATAAAGAAAGAAATTAAAGATTTTTTTTTTTTAGAATTTAGCAAAAATGAAGGCACAACATACTCAAACATATAAGATACAATGAAAGCAGAACTAAAAGGAAAACTCATAGCTCTGAGAGCCTCCAAAACGAAACTGGAGAGAGCATACACTAACAGCTTGACAGCACACCTGAAAGCTCTAGAAAAAAACAAAGCAGATACACCCAAGAGGAGTAGACAGTAGGAAATAATCAGACTCAGTGCTAAAATCAACCTAATAGTAAAAAAAAAAACAAAAACAAAACTATACAAAGAATCAACAAAACCGGGAGCTGGTTCCTCGAGAAAATTAACAAGATTGATAAACCCTTAACCAAACTATCATGAGGGCACAGAGAGAGTATTCAAATTAACAAAATCAGAAATGAAAGGGGAGACATAAGAACAGAAACTAAATAAATTCAAGAAGTCATTAGAACCTACTACAAAAGGCTATACTCAATAAAACTAGAAAATCTAGAGGAAATGGATGATTTTCTAGACAGATACCAGATATCAAAGTTGAATCAGGATCAGATAAATATTCTATACAGCTCCATAACCTCTAAAGAAATAGAAGCAGTCATTAAAAACCTCCCAACCAAAAAAGTCCCAAAACCAGATGGGTTTAGTGCAGAATTTTATCAGACCTTCATAGAAGACCTAATACCAATACTCTCCAAACTATTCTATAAGAAAGAGACAGAGGGAACACTACCCAAATCATTCGTTGAAACCACAATTACACTCATTTCTAAACCACACAAATACCCTGCAAAGAAAGAGAACTTCAGACCAATTTCCCTCATAAACATTGATGCAAAAATACTCAATAAAATTAAAAAAATAAACCAAATCTAGGAACACATCAAAATGATCATTCACCATGATCAAGTAGGTGACATTCCAGGAATGCAAGGATGGTCCAATATATGGAAATCTTTCAATGTAATCCACTATATAAACAAACTCAAAGAAAAAAAACCATGTGATCATCTCATTAAATGCTAAGAAAGCATTTGACATAATTCAACACCCATCATGTTAAAAGTTTTGGAAAGGTCAGGAGTTCAAAGCCAATGCTTAAACATAGTAAAATCAATATACTAAAATCCAGTATCCAACATCAAACTAAATGGTGATAAACTTGAAGAAATCCTACTAAAATCAGGTACTAGATAAGGCTGCTCACTCTCTCCCTACCTATTCAATATACTACTAGAAATATTAGCCAGAGAAATCACACTGCAGAAAGAGGTCAAAGCTATACAAATTAGAAAGGAAGAAATCAATATACTACTATTTGCAGATGAAATGATAGTATACTTAAGTAACCCCAAAAATTACACCAGAGAACTCCTACAGCTGATAAATAACTTCATCAAACTAGCATGAAAAAAAAAAAAAACTCGAACAAATCATTAGCCTTCCTCTATTCAAAGAATAAACAGGCTGAGAAAAAAATTAGAGAACTGACACCCTTCACAATAGTCACAGAGAATATAAAATACCTTGGTGTTACCACAACCAAGCAAGTGAAGAATCTGTATGACAGGAATTACAAGTCTCTGTAGAAGAAATTTCAAGAAGACCTCAGAACATGGAAAGATCTCTCATGGTCATGGATTGGAAAAATCAACATAGTAAAAATGTCCATCTTGCCTAAAGCAATCTATAGATTCAATGCAATCCCCAACAAAATTTTAACTCATTTTTTCATAGAGTTAGAAAGAGCAATTTGCAAATTTATCTGGAATAATGAAAAACCCAGGATAGCAAAAACTATTCTCAACATTCAAAAAAAAAAAAAAAACTTCCAGGAAAATCACCATCCCAGATGTCAAGCTGTATTACAGATCTGTTGTGATTAAAACTGCATGGTGTTGGTACAGAGTCAGGTAGGTAGATCAATAGAATAGAATTGAAGACCCAGAAATGAACCCACATACCTATGGTAACTTGATCTTTCACAAAGGTGCTAAAAACATTCAGTGGATAAAAGGGAGTCTCTTCAACAAATGGTGCTGGTTCAACTGGCAGTCAGCATGCAGAAGATTGCAAATCGATCCTTACTTCTCTCCTTGTACAAAGCTCAGTGCAAGTGGATCAAAGACCTCCATATAAAACCAGGTACACTAAAACTATTAGAAGAGAAAGTGGGGAAGAGCTTAGAACACATAGGCACAGGGGAAATTTTCTTGAACAGAATTCCAATGTCTTATGCTCTAAGATCAAGAATTGACAAATGGGACCTCATAAAATTGCAAAGTTTTTGTAAGGCAAAGCCCACTGTCAAAAGGACAAACGGCAACCAACAGATTGTGAAACAATCTTTACTAATCCTACATGTGATCGAGGGTTAGTATCCAATATATACAAAGAACTCAAGAATTAGACCCTACAGAATCAAATAATCCTATTAAAATGGAGTACAAAGCTAAACAAAGAATTCTTAACTGAGGAATAATGAATGGCTGAAAAGTACCTAAAGAAATGCTCAACATCCCTAGTCATCAGGGAAATGCAAATCAAAAGAATCCTGACATTCTACCTCACACCAGTCAGAATAGCTGAGATCAAAAACTCAGATCACAACAGATGCTGGTGATGATGTGGAGAAAGAAGAACACTGCTGGTGGATTGTAACCTGCTAAAACCACTCTGGCATTTCCTCATAAAATTGGACATAGTACTACGTGAGGACCCAGCTATACGACTCATAGGTATATACCCAAAAGAAGCTCCAACGTCTAACAAGGACACATGTTCCACCGTGTTCATAACAGAAGCTAGAAAAAACCCAGATGTCCTTCAAAAGAGGAATGGATACAAAAATTGTGGTACATTTACACAATGGAGTACTACTCAGCTATTAAAAACAGTGACTTCATAAAATTCCTAGGCAAATTTGATGGAACTTGAAGCTATCCTTCTGAGTGAGGTAACCTAGTCACAAAAGAACACTCATGGTATGTACTAATTGATAAACTGATACTAACCCAAAAGGCTCAGAACACCCAAGAAACAATTCACAGAAATTATGAATCTCAAAGAGAAGAAAGTCCAGAAGGTGAATTTCTCAGTCCTTCTTAGAAGGGAGAGCAAAACACTTATGAGAGGACATAATGGGATAAATAGAGGATCAGGGAGTGGAGAAAAGATCACCCAAAGACTGTCCCACCTGGAGATACATCCCATATGCAGCTACTAAACCTTCGAAATATTGCTGTTTCCAAGTAGTGATTACTGGCAGGAATCTGATATGAAATGCCTTCTCAGCGGTTCATCCAGAGCAAGACTGATACAGACGAGGATGCTTGCAGCTAACCATCAGACTCAACATCAGGACCCCAATGAAGTAGCTAGAAAAAAGAACCGAAGGAGCTAAAAGGGTCTGCAACCCCATGGGAAGAACAAAATAATCAACTAACCAAACCCACCATAGCTCCCAGGGACTAAGACACCAAGCAATGAATTTGCATAAAGAGACCCATGGCCCCAGGTGCATATGCAGGAGAGGATAGCATTCTCTGGCACCAATGGGAGGAGAGGCCTTTGGTCCAGTGAAGGCTCCTTTTTTTCCAGTGTAGGGAAATTCCAAAGTGCTGAGGTGAGAGAAAGTGGTTGGGAGAGGGAGCTCCTTCATGGGGGTAGTGCGGGGTGGTGGTATTGGGGAAAAGGGGATAACAAGTAAAATCTAAATACAGAGAATATCAAAGAAATAAAATAAGAAAGGAAGTACAAGGATATGTTTTAAGACATAGCAATCAGCTTTAGTGATGTGCCAAAGTAATGAAATAATTATATTCATATTGCTTATAAAAGGATAAAAATAATGTCACACATTAAAAAGCCAAGTAATGGACTGGTAAGCCTATTATGGAGTAATAATGAGGTTTAGCACCAAGAGAGCAAACTGAAGAACTTGTTTCTTTCTGTACAGAAAATCCAAGGGAGAGAAGGGGAGCAAAGAGAACGCAGGTAATTCAGATTATGTGTAATTAGTGCTTATTATTGAAGCTTCTATGATATCCAAGGATTACTTAAGTAAAAATGGCAATTAATTTACAAAAGAAAATAGACTCTCAGAGAAAAACACTTCATGTCACAGTATGAGGAGCAAACCCACATTCTGATTCTTTCCCACCTCCTAGAAACTCTGGTGAGCAAGGGGGTAACCTGTAATTCTGGCCTAGATGAAAAATAGGAATCCCCAGAGAAAGCTGCCTAGCAGAATGAGGCACCTTGGTGAGCTCTGGTTGTTACTAAAAAATGTTTGGCAATGAAAAGACAGAAGAGTGATCAAGGGTAATACCACTCATCTACTTTGACTTCTGCACACACACACACACACACACAGAGGAATCTTTAGAATAAACAGGAAAATAATAAAAAAATTAACTTACAGTTTCAAGAAATATACGAAAGAGCACCGTCTAATATTTGAGAAGCTGTAGTTAGAGAGTAGTAACAGGACACTGACCGTTATATAAGAAGCTGTAATTGGACAGTAGTAACAGGACTCTGACCCTTATATTCCTTCCCACAGGTCTGGTGACTCATTAATGTGGCTCTACCTTTCTCCTTCCATTAGTAAGTTTTAGAGAATGTGTTCATTACATTCATGATATCAAAAATCCAGTCTATGAGATGATTTCAGTCCTAAAACCATAGTTGGTCATTGGAAGGGAATTTGGCAAATATTGGGCCCTTCCACAATGAAGACAGAAAAATACTTCAGAGCCATTGTATCCAGGTTTGAATCCTGTTGCTACCATATGCGAGCTACTGGACCCTAAGGATGTTTTATCCCTCTTCCAAAATGGCATTGGTCACAAGGATCACATGACAAGGTTGGTGAGAGTCTTCCAACAAAGAATGAACATGGATAGTTTGCGTAGTACTTGACTCTGTGTGGGAATTTATGCTGTTGAAATCAAGGTATTAATAGCAACAATCGTCCTTAATATTTATTATTACTAAAGTAAGTAGGCAGGGAAAGAAAGAAGTAGGTCAGTAAAAATACAGAAACTGTATAAGAGAAATAGTACCAAGTCTAATTTTTGCCTCCTTAAAAATCTATGTGTTATTCAAGATTGATTCATTTTTAGTATCTTTATTTTGACATACAATTCTCTGTTAGGTAGGAGAAAAGGGGAGTGACAAAATGGCCAGATTTTATTTTTTTTAAGTTATACAACAATCCATACAATGTGTTTTGATGACATTTTCCCTCCCCAGTTCTTCATATATCCTCCCTCCCTTAAAAGAAACAAAAAAGGAAGGAAGGAAAGAAGGAAGGAAGGAAGGAAGGAAGGAAGGAAGGAAGGAAGGAAGGAACGAAGGAAGGAACGAAGGAACGAAGGAACGAAGGAAGGAAGGAAGGAAGGAAGGAAGGAAGGAAGGAAAAGGGGAAGGAAGAGAGGGGGAGGGACGGAGGGGAAAAAGAAGGTACACAGATACACCCTCCGCGAAAACGAAAACCAAACAAACAAACAAGCAAACTATCAATAAGACATAACCAAACCAAACAACTAGCCAAACAATGAAAAATGAAACAGAAAGGTTTATAAAAATACCACCCAGTTCGTAGCTTGGAGCTGAGGTGTGGTTAATGTTCCCGGTGAGGTTCCATTGGAGAAAGCTGATTATTTTTTCATTTGCCAGTGTGTATCAACAGCAAAGGGCTTCTTGGGCAGTAGAGCAATTAACCAGGAGTCTCTGGCTATTACATTCTACACAGAGTAGCCAAGGGAAGACTAGTCTACTCGCATGTGCAAACCCTGAAGACTGCAGTACAAAACCTAGTGTCTCTCTCTGCTTTTGCTTGTTAAATAATCATGTCCTGGAAGGCAGATAGTACGAATAAAACGTCTGACTCTCAGCAAAAATAAGATTACACTCGTTCTTAGATATCCCCAGGTTTAATCTTTACTAGGACTTAAAGCATACTTTCAGTTGGCAGATTGAAACTAGAATTTTATCATTGCAGGCTATGTCAGCAAACGCAGCCTACAGACCTGCAGGCTACAGTGTACGGCAATGTAAAAGGTAAGGCTAAAAGAACAGGAAACGGAGCTGCCCCTCCAGCTCTCTGCCTGGAAAGATTTTCTGCTGTGACTTTCACTACTTACTAATGCAGGCTTCGGTATGAATGGGCTCACTATATAGGAGTTGAAAAGAAATTACTTTACAAGGCGCTGGGGACACAACTATTATTATTTTAACAGACAAGTGAAACGAAGCAATGAGAGATGGCGCGCGACCCATAAGCCACACCGTGAGAGATCAAAATTTCAAAAGTTCTGATCCGAGGACCCTGCGAGCATTCCCCCTTCGCATCCAGAGCACTGCGTCCTTGTTCTGTCTCCGCAATGCGGTTCGTTTTTTTTTCTCTTCTGAGGAGGGATTTCTTCTTAGACGGAAGGATCTATGAGTCTTCAGAGGATATTCTCTTTCAAAAGTCATTTAATTTCAACATAAGAGGAACCACCCTGGAAGCCTGAAGGGAAATGGAAGACAATGAACTGAGCAGGAAAGTAAACCAGAAAAAAGAATAGCAGTCTTAAAGTGGCGATAACAATCTCAGCCGATCTGCAAAACTTCAGAATCTGAGTCGCCAAATTATAAATTAACCAGCAAGAATGAAACTTTGTTTGAAACACTTACAGCGTTTTCTGGGAGTATAGTTCTGAATACATAAGTGTATCATTGAAAACCTTGCTCAGTATCCTATATTTTCATGAGGCCTAAAATTATTTTAATTTAAAAGTAATACAAACATGGAAAATGAACATGTTCCTTTAAAAATTATAGTTTGTGCAAGCCAAATATAGTTCTAAATAGACTTATTATTAAAATATTTTCAGATGTGTGTGTGTGTGTGTGTGTGTGTGTGTGTGTGTGTGGTCAAAGAGGATCTCTACAAAAATTATTCCTTTTTTAATATGAATCAAGTATATTTTAGAGACAAGAAATCATTTAAATGATACACATTTTTTTTCATAATAGAATTCTATTGGTAGAATTGTCTGGAATTCTCAGACTTCTAAGACCCCGCAGTTATGATCTACTCTACTACCAATGCTACATTTCTACTAAATGGTTAGTTGGTTAAATATTGTGCCGACTGAGGAATTGTAGACAAAAAGCTGAGAAAAGGGAAGATATTTGAGGATCATGTGAGAAGAGGTACTGAATTCCTGACCCACTTTAGTTAAAACTGTTTAAGATGCTAATTAACAAACTATTAGGAACTAGCTCATAAAGAAGGTTCCAGAAGGTATGAATGAAGGGAAATAGAAGGAATAATGCTGTCTCTGTCCTTTGGAGAAGAAAAACAACAACAGAGATCCAAAGACAAGTCAGAGGTGATAAAGAAATCTCTGAACAGGGCTAGTGTCTGTCTGTGTGTGTGTGTGTGTGTGTGTGTGTGTGTGTGTGTGTGTGTGCATGTTTGTGTTTCTGTCTCCCTCCCTCTCTCACTCTTTGTTTCTGTCTCTGTGTCTGTATCTCTGTGTCTCTTTCTCTCTCTCTCTCTCTGTGTGTGTGTGTGTGTGTGTGCATGTTTGTGTTTCTGTCTCCCACCCTCTCTCACTCTTTGTTTCTGTCTCTGTGTCTGTATCTCTGTGTCTCTTTCTCTCTCTCTCTGTGTGTGTGTGTGTGTGTGTGTGTGTGCATGTTTGTGTTTCTGTCTCCCTCCCTCTCTCACTCTTTGTTTCTGTCTCTGTGTCTGTATCTCTGTGTCTCTTTCTCTCTGTGTCTCTGTGTGTGTGTGTGTGTGTTCGTCTCCCTCTCTCCCTCCCTATCATCCTTTGTCTCTGTCTCAATCTCTCTGTGTATGACTCTGTCTCTCTGTCTCTGTCTCTTTGACTCTGTCTCTCTTGTGTCTCTCTCTGTCTCCCTCTCTCCTTTCTTCTCCCTCCTTTGCTCATTTGCTCTCAAACTAGAATTAGAGCATTTTCCAAACTATTTGCTTTTCTAGTACAGACAATTTAATTATAATTTGTTTTTAAAGCCACAAAGCTTCCCCCACCCCACAAAAAAAAAAAACTTGAATTAAAAAATACTTGAAAGCGTGATGTCTAAAACTACAGTAATTCCCCATTCCTGTGTCTTACACAAGCTTCCCACTCTGCCTCACATCCTTCTCTGCATATACCTGCATCTACCAATCATCTTCCACACCCTCCAACTCCTCTTTCTTATTTCCCGGTTCCATATTATTCCACGGTATGGAACACAACGCAGAAAGGAAGAAAAGAGATGACAATGTATCATCAGGTAAAATGGCCACACCTAAGTTTAGGTGCCCAATTATGCACAAAAACTGCCACTTTCTATTTTCTGCACGTTGGTGTTTTATGTGGCTGGGAAAGTTTCCCCACTGCCTGTGAGGACTAGCATTTCCAATCTCCATGAGAACAAGCAACCCACAGCCTCTTGAGCTTACTCATGAAGCTAATAATATGTAGTATTTGTACAGTCTTAATGTCTAAAATAGAATCAAGTTCCGTGAGTATTTTCAATTCTTAACTCTCCTGGTCCTACAACAAGTGTTTCTATTTTCCTGAATTGAACGTTGCATGTAGGTGCTTCTTCTGTCCATAAATAACTTCTGCAGGGTAGAGATGTGCATTCTTCCTATAAAAGGCATGGTTTATGTCCATGACCCTTGGGATTCTCACTGTAAGTGCTAATCAGAGGGAAGGTGGTGTCAACACATGCTTTGAGTTCTGCCTTTGCTGTTATAGTGTATCCCAAGACTGATTTGTGCACAACAGTTGAACTCTGAAGGAAGAGCAGGAAGGCCAGACAGCTTGCTGGAAGAAGAAAAGATTTATTGTGTTATCTATTCAGCTCTACCTATGTATTTTTAATGCTAAAATGGCGTAACTCTCATGACTTCAAAAACTAACAAGTGGTAAATAATATATTATAAGCATTTGAGAAATTAAAAAGATTCAAGTAGGTAATAATTCTTTGGGAGTTAAATTTAATGCCTCTAGAGTATTTACTGTTAGACTAAACGGACAGTTTTAATCGGTATTTTAAGATATGTTGTTTATTGCCACATATTTCTTGAGGATTAATGTCTGTACTTGCAGTTTGCATATACAGCATCTCCGCCCTTACCAGACTTCTGATGCCAGACAGCTATTTTTACACTTGGCCCTCCCCTATACCCTTGTCTCTGGCCACAGTGCTTGCTCTGTTACTAATAAAAGTTACACAAAAGACTAGAATTTAAGAGGAAACAGGTAACAAACTACCCGTGCCTTTACTAAAGTTCTGGTTCATTTGAATGAGATAGCAGGTACACAGACCGGGGGATATAAAAGTAGAAAGTGCAAGCTTAGACATCTCATTCTTCAGAATAAATAAGATTAGCTATTTTAAGCATATACTCACGTACACACACAAACACACATACACACACACACACACACACACACACACACACACACACACACACACACACACACATGCATAAGCCCCAAAACAAACAAAAATCAAATACTGTGTCTGGCCCACAGTAAAAAAAATCATGACTATTATTCTTGATCTTACATAAACTGAAAATACAAATTGCACAATATATTGTGAACATCATTTAAACAAATTGAGTTTTAATAATGAATACATTATATTAGCTTAAACATTGAAGAAACCCATCAGAACTAAAATTTTAGGGGCAGAAGAGATATCTCTGTTGGTAAAGTGTTTTCCACAAAAACATACAGACCTAAGGTCAGATCTTCAGCATCTATATAAAATTCCAAGCATATGAACACATAACAATACTTCTAACATTCAAAGACTTGTTATTTGGGACTTGCTGGTCATCTAGTATTGCCAAACTGATGAGTTCAGGTCAGGAAAGAGACACTGTCTCAAAAAAATATGATGAAAATTAATCTAGGAAGATATGACATAGACCTCTGACTGCCATACATGTGGACTTGACATACATGTGTAAATGCATGCAAATGTGTAAAGTCATATTACCACACAAATAAAAAAATTAATACTTTAAATACATCACTATAATCTGTGAAAATTAAACTTGAGCATTTGGAACTTGGCAGTGATTACAATGATAAAAGGAGAACAGGGGTATTTTTTGAACTGTTCAAATACAAAATCATATATGTACATAAACTTACTTTCATTACTAGGTGCCATTCTACACCTGACTAACTTAATCATGCAAACAAATTTGTGTGTTATTTGAGGTTCTCTGTTCTGGGTACCACCCATGTCAGTCCTTTGCCATTAAGCAGCGTCTCTGCTTGATTTCATTCTCAGTTCAGTTTCTACGGTATTGATGGTTCTATGGGAACAGCCTGTTTCTATAAAAGATTTCTTACGTAAAGGAAAATGTCCGAGCGAGCAAGCTAAGTTTGAAAATGAATAGTTATTTCTAGCCCCGGTGTTCATACTTCCATTGGCTTTTATTGATAGCAAGCATTTCCTTTTTTAGCAGAGATCTCTTCTATACAAGGCAGTTCTTTCAAGCATGACTGTGGTACTCATCCCTTGGGGTCCTTGAAACACAAGCTTGCCAACTCATCCATGAAAGCATATCAATAGCCGTGGGTGAAGAGGGCATGACTCCTTAAAGAGAACATGGCCCTTAGTGCTCTGAACACAATGATATTTTCTTCAAAAAGATACTTTCTAACCATGCACCAACATTTTTTATTTTGGGTCTTGGTGAAACTACTGTGGAAAGATATCCAAAAGTCAGGTAACACATGGATGTCAGAAAAATCTTCAAGGCATCATACTATTAACTATTTACACACACACACACACACACACACACACACACACACACACACATACACACTTATCACACACATACATAATTCCACTTATAACTATACATATATAGTTATAATGAACTTTTCTCACCTGGGTTGAAAGCACTTGCTTCAGGAGTCAAAGACCATGAAACAGAAATCCTGATACTAGACATGAGAAGCCCACTTTTGAATTGTTGATCAGGGTTGTCTAAAAGATTCACTCTTGCCCTTGTTTGCCTCAGAGAGGTAGAAGGTAAGTTTTTATTGCTGAAGACACTCTGCAGTTCAAATAACAGGGCCCAGAGACACCTGAAATGGAACTAATCTGAATTCGCCCCTCCCTGAGAACAAGCTTCATGGTACCAGAAGGTACCATTAAATCTTCCAAAGAAGTAGCAACAACAGTCCTACCCAGCTATGATGACTATGAACCACACCAGTGACCAGCATAGCACTATGACCATAGGTGCAGCTGTGGCATACAGAGCTTAGCAGTAACCAACAACTCTCTAAATAGACTGAAGACCCACTTAAGAAGAGGTATACCATGCCTGCTAATGAAAACCTAGTTAAGTCTTTAATCCTAGTAATATTGTTATCAGAGGAGAATCTACAACCACTAATTAATAAACCCAGCAAAATACCTAACAACAATTCATAAACATTTGTGTTTGTACCAACAGATAAGTGTAGCCCTCAACTGTCATCAAGAAAATTTTTCTTTATGACCATTTCAACATTCCTTGCCAAAGACTTGCATTTTCAAAGGCTGTTGTATGTTATCGTACAAAATAAGACTTTATACAAACCGGACTTTAGTTTTCTGTATATTTGGGAATATTAGTTGAATGATTCACAAAAGAAAAAGACACATAGTGCTACATACATTAATAACCTAGTAGCTTTGGGTGCATATTATTTGATTGTACATTGAAATCATTCATCTTGTTTTATGGCATTAAATTAATAATGGGAATAAATGGGTTGTATTAAGTAATTGATGATACTGATCTAAAGATAACATTGAGCATGCTATGCCCATATAAATGAACAGACAGCTTCATTGTAAGAAATGCAGTCATAAGAAAGATGAGTTTTAATAAACTTAATAAAAGCCTCCATTGATCATTACTTCAGAAGAAATAGCAGTATCTCGTCTCACTCTAACATTTCATAATGGAAGGAAAACTCAGAAAGTGTCTACAGGAGAAGACTCTTAAAAAGATGATCAAACATTCTAGACACTGACAGGCATAGGGAACTCCAAAATCATCTAAATATTTGTTAGCATTTCTAAAATGCAAGTAATCAATTTCATAAAAGTTTACTTTTGTGAAGAATGTTCAGGTTTCTAGATTATTATTAAAGAGACTGAATGATATAATTGGTTATAAGTAAAGATGTAAGTGGGTAAAAGTACCAAAATGAGAGATTCATCAATAGGATGTTGGATGGGGACAATATGTCCAAAGAAGACAAACGATTAATTTTGCACTGGTTTTCAAATCAGATAGACAATAATTTTTATTAAGAAGCTAGTTGGGTCTTTCATTTTCTCAACTGAAGATCCCATTCTCAGGAGGATTTAGAGAAAGGACGGAAGAAGCTGAAGGGGTTTGCAACCCCACAGAAAGAACAATATCAACCAAACAGACCACACACCCCCAGAGCTTCCAGGGACTAAACCACCAACCAAAGAGTACACATGGAGGGACCCATGGCTCCAGCTGCATATGTAGCAGAGGATGGCGTTGTTAGGAATAAATGGAAGAAGAGACCCTTGGTCTAGTGAAGCCTTGATGCCCCAGTGTAGGGGAATGCCATGACTGGGTGGGTGGGGGAGCACCTATATAGAAGCAGGGGGAAAAGGACAAGATAGGGGATTTCCCGAGGGAAAACTGGGAAAGGGAATAAGATTTGAAATGTTAATAAAGAAAATAAATATCTAATAAAAAAACAAAAAATTTAAAAATAAGAAAAAATTAAAAATAAAATAGATGTTGATCTGGACCAAAAAAAAAAAGAATCTAGTTTGGATAATAATATCATCAATAGCAACTGCTTGAATTCAGGCAATGTTATTTCAGCTCTCTGGGTTTTGATTTTCAAATACATAATAAGAAACTTCAACCTTAATAATCACTAAAGAAATTTTCAAAAGAGCAAATACTATAAATAAAATGACTCATGGAGCCCCTCTGCAATACAATAAATGCAAAAGAAAATATATGTGCTTGACTATACTGAATTATGCATTGCTGTGTCTGGGAAAATGGAATGAAGTCTACCATCCACTAATGGCAAAATCTGCCACAAGTTGTAAACCCATACATCATTCATAAAGCAAAGAGTTCAGGGCGTTTGACTGACAGGACAGTCCTGCCTATTACTGCCTTAGGAGCTCTTCTTCCAGGATTTTTTAGTAGTATCATTTGTGTGCAAAAAAAACTGCTTCATTTTAATAATGAATTTGGACGACATACACATTCAGCAATGTTAATTTTTAAGTGCGGCAAACTTGGCCACCATTGCCTTCTTCAAAACTAAGCTATAGGTGTGCATACAAGTTCACAGATGATGTTCAAGAAGGCAAACGTGATCATTGAGGGCAGAAAAATGAAACGCTCACAGAAAACCATTTTAAAAGATTACTTCTAAAGCCAGGAGGAGAAACTAGGTTGCCGTATGAATGTCTGTAAACTAATTAGGTGAGAGGCATTCTTCACCTGGCTTTGCACTACATAGGTATACAGGAGACCATATTGAACAGTGCACAAATAGCACAGTGTCTACTGTTAACATCTAGCATGCTGTACTAATGATGTGCCAAGCACTGGATTCTGAATGAAAAATAGACAGATGTCTCGATCCTTAAATCTTACAGTCTATTAGAACCTGGGTCCTGATGTTCAGTCTAGTCACCATGATTCTTTATCTGAAAGGTTAGTTTAACCAACTACATGAACAGATCCTCTTTTGGATATGTACCCTAAGGCCGTCAGAAGAGAGAACCCAATGTCTCCCCACCCAAACACACACACACACACACACACACACACACACACACACACACACACAAAACAAGAAACTATATTTACACTCCAGTATCCATTTAAAGCTAGACTGAAGCTCATCAAACTCCATCCTATTGTCTATATTGTTTTTGGTTTTGTTTCCCTTGTAACTCTGAGAAAAGTCAGTATTAGTGCTCCTGGGGCTGGAGTGCTGCACTGAAATTTAGGCCATTTGTTTGTCCTCTGGACCCTTAGCATTCTCCAACTTTCTGCCCTCAGTGGATGGACACTGGACGTCCTTCAGCTCTCAAAACAACGTTCTGGGAACAGAAGGTCGTCTACTTCCCTGAAACTAATATAACACTCTCCTCCAACAGCATTTCCCCTCTATCGCCTTTCTTCCTTGATGCCTCCATCAACAGATTTGAGCCTGTGATACCAAACCCTGCTATATAATGCATCATGGTCTCTGTGGGGACCACTGCTGCCTGGTTATTTTTCAACACACCAGCAGCCTCCAGTGGAGTAGTTATTTATATTTATATTTATCTTGACACAATCTGTCATCACCAGGAATAGGGGTCTCTGTGCATGCCTGTGATATTGATTGTTGATTAAGGTAGGAGGACATACATGCTAGTGTGTACACACACACACACACACACACACACACACACACACACACGAGTTGGGTATACCATTCTTTCTGTGACTGGAAGCTGCCATCAGTGCTCAGGCCCAGTGTGATCAGCTGCCTCAACCTCCTGTTGCCATGGCTCCCAAGTCCTTCTGGGACTGCCAGTCAAAATTAGCTTTTGCTTCTCTAGATTTCATTTGTCGAGGTGTTTTCATCCCAGCAATGGAAAAGAATGAAGGACACTATGAAGAGCCGTTCTCCACAGTGAATCTCATTCTCCTGTTCTGCCTGGGCCACTTCCTCCCACTCTTATGAGGACCTATTCTACTCACACTGAAGAAATGCACTAAATAACTGGAAATCAAAGAAGTATTTAATAAGTAATCAATGCAATATAACTAAAGGCTAATTCATATGCTAAATATTGTATGCACCCCAACAGGATACCAAAAGGACTATATTAAATATAAGTGGTTAATTACATAGCTCGTTATTAATCTGTTAAAGGGTTTTTGATTGAGGTGGTGTATAGTTATTTCTCCCTTTGATACATAAAATACAAAATTAGTTACTTTCCTATTTAAATAATTCAAATTCTAGAAAATTGTCACATTTTAATGCCTCCTTTCAAGATGCACTTTTTTTTCTATTAAGCCTCATGATGAGCACAATACACCTTGTTTTAAGGAAATCCTGAAAGTAGCACTGTTCTGTTATTGGTCAGGCTTGCTTCTGTGAGGCTCGTTGAACATATCAGCTGGCTGACTGAGATGAATGGGAAATGACAAGTGAGTGCATAGGAATGTGGCTCTTATGCCACTGAGCGCCATCTCCCAGAGGCCAGATTAGCAGGGTACGGGCTGTTGGATCCCCCTTTGAAGGTTGAATCTTCACAGTGCAAAAAAAAACAGACACAAGAGGAATAAAAAGGAAGGCTGATTCAGGCCCATACAGAAGCCGGAAGATTACCGTGGCCTTTGCTACAAACCTCACTTCCCTGCAGCACTGTTTGCCAAAGACCACGACTTTTTAATGAGGCTTTTTATAACAGTATTTCAGTGGTCACAATTTTCCCTGAAAAAAAAATGCCTGTTTCTAACAGATTCTCCCTCGTGCTTCTCATGAATCTGGACAGAAGTGATTTATATTCTCCTAAACATGCTTGGCATCATCTGCTGAACTTCCGTAGCTGCTCTGACCAAAATAAATAAATAAATAAAATTGACAAGCTCAACACAAAGGAAGGAAGATACTTTGGCTCACAGTCCGAGGGTATCTTCTATCGATGGGCCCCCTTACCAGTTCAGGCACAGGGAAAGCAAGGTGCAGAAGCTTAAGGCGGCTGCTCACATGACATCCACACTCAGGGAGCAGAGAGGGGAAAATGTTGCCACTTGGGTTTCTCTGTCTAATTTATTCAGAAATGGTGCTGCCCACATTCAGGGTAAGTCTTTGCTGGTCCGTTAACATCTCTGGAAACACCAAGAGGTATGTTGTGGCTAACCTAAATGTCCCTAAGCTGATAATAAAGAGTGACGGTTTGGTTTGGTTTGGTTTGATTTGGTTGGTTTGTTTGGTTTGGTTTGGTTTGGTTTGGTTTGGTTTGGTTTGGTTTGGTTTGGTTTGGTTTGGTTTGGTTTGGTTTGGTTTGGTTTGGTTTGTCACTGTGCAGCCTAGAGTGATGTTTAACTTATAACCCTCCTGCCTTAGCTCTTCGCACCTGGAATGACAGATGTGCACCCGATGTTCAGCTTGGACTTTTCCCTTTTAAACATCATTTTGGTGGATTAGATTGCTTTCATTTGTTTTAATGTGTGTTTATGTTTATACATAAAACAGTATTTTCGTGTTCAAGTTGCAGTGTAGATCTGGTTACCCTCAAAGTCTTCAGATCGGTGATATGGTCTCTCTCATCACCTGAGATCACAGCAAAGGACAGATCACCAGGTCCTGTACTCTCAGTGTCCTTGACAAAGGAGGGAGGGCTGTGAGGGGCAATGGGGTCTTTCAGCATGGCAGTGACTGGGTGGAGGATTTGAGGTTCTACCTCATTGACTCACCTCACTTGTTTGAAAGGTGTCTGGGCCGTGAGTGTTGATCAGGCTCTGCACCTGATGTGTATTTTCCTTTCACCTGTGTTACTTGCCCTCAAGCAGGCTACACTCAACCTCCTGTGCAGCACTGTAAGGCTCACTTTCTAAGCCAGACATTGTGGTGCACGCATTTCCCCACAGAAACAGGCAGATCACTGAGTTGGAGGCCAGCCTGGTCTACAGAGTTAGTTCCAGGGTAGCCAAGGCTATACAGAGAAGTCCTGTCTCCAAAAACAAAAGATAAGAGAAATAGAGAATCACTTCCTAGCTAAATAGGTGTTGTGTTGGCCTTCTTTGAATGAAGCATTGGGATGCTGAGACAAGAAAGCTGACACGGGTTCAAGGCCAGCCTAAACTACACAACAAGACCCTGTTTTAAATGAACCCGCCCCCTGCCACCTGCAAAACAACCCAAAGTGGTTAAAACTTAAAAATAATTTAGATGATGAATGTGACTGCGATTGTGCATGTGAGCACCATGCCTGTGGAGGACAGGACAGTGCATCAGATCCGTGGGACTGGAACTGTGAGGCATTGTCATCTACATGGGGCTGTGCTGGCATCGAGCTCTAGTTCTCTTCAAAAATAGTATGTACCCATAACCACTGCCCACCCTAGAGTTTAAAAATATAAAAATAAGAATTCAGAAAATTAAAAAAAAAAAGAGCTAATGATCTATTAGGCATCAAAAGTACTCAGCAACATTGGGATTTGAATATGCAGAATTTGGGGGAGCATGTTCTTATCAGCAACATTGGGATTTGAATATGCAGAATTTGGGGGAGCATGTTCTTATCAGCAACATTGGGATTTGAATATGCAGAATTTGGGGGAGCATGTTCTTATCAGCAACATTGGGATTTGAATATGCAGAATTTGGGGGAGCATGTTCTTGCAATTTGCTCACCAGTAACTCAAAATTGGATTCTCGCTGATAATTATCCAACCACATTTTGGTTCTATGGACACTTTATTTAAATTAAACTTTAACGAGTAGTAACGTCTTTCTTACTCTTTGGCAAACGTATATGTATATACTGAGTTCAGGGCATTTTCCCATGCCTTCCCATCATCCCCTCTCACGCCCTTCTCACCCCTGACAAAGGGATCCTTCCCAGTAATTACCCTCGGTTACTTTGCTGTGTTTTCTTTCCCACTGACTTTAAGGTTTCCAGCATAAGCATTACTGAAATAGCATCAGTTTATCAGTGGCTACACCTTTAAGAAAAATGGCAGCTCTTTCCCAAGTATCCTTTGACTGGTGGCGAGTGGAGATCCATGAGCACCGCCACCATCTATGATGAAATGGTAACAGGCCCGGTCTTGTAAGGGCTTGTGTAGGTAACCTACAGTTTGCTCATGAAATAACTGTATCATATTCAGAAGACACGTCACATGCTTCCCTCATGACCGCCGGCTCTTACATTCTTTCTTTCCCCTCTTCCCTAAGCCTTTCGCAGGATGACATAAATGTTCCATGTAGGACTAAATACTCCACGGCCACTGAATTTCAGCACTTTGAGCACCTGTCAATCTCTGTATCAGCGTCTGCACATTGCAAACTGAAACTTGTCTGATGAGGGCAGAACGTCTGTTGTTCTCCTTAGGACCCTGTCTGATAGCCATTCTGTGTTTTCAGATAAGACCCGTATCCTCTGCTTAGGGCTGGGAGAGGCTGATGGGCTAGACCTGGTCATGTGATGCTAGCTATCAAGAGAGAGGATTTGTCTCAGATAGAGGTGTTACTTTGAGCCTCAAACTTACAAAACTAGATAACACTGTATTTTATTGGAACTGTCTGTATTATATCTTTCATACACCATACCACCCCACTGTTCATTTCTGTCATAACTGGGAAGGTTTCAAACCTTCAGAAAAATTATCAAAACTGTAGTTAAATACCCACATACTACTTTCACCAAACATTGCCTGTCCAACTCTCTCTCCCTCTCTCTTTCTCCTTTCCTGCCTCTCTTTTATATACATGCAGACAGGCATGCACACACACAATACACACAAACATACACACACACACACACACACACACACACAAACACACACTTTCTGAGTTATTGCAAAGAAAATTACAAGAACATGACCCTTAAACTTCTAACTTCTGCCTGTCCCCTAACAACAAAGTTAGCCTAAACAACCACCATACAATGATTGCATTCAGTAAATGTTCTATTAATACAACGTTGCCTTCCCAGCAGTGTTCTTTCTGGGAGCATTTTCCCTGACTCAGCATCACACCCAGAGATCTACACTGTGCTCAGTTCCGTTGCAACAGTGGGGTAACTTTGCTTAGGTGGATTTATTTTTAGTCGCTCTTCCTTTTTTTAAGATAGGTTATAAATGCTTGATAACACATGTTGTCTTAACTAGCTAGCTAGGTAATTTTGATCAGGGCTTTTGCTAAAAGCACAACCTTGCCATATCAAAGGGTCTCAGTAACTATTTACTGAAAGACTAGTTGGAATTTACCAGTGAGTTTTTTCTTATAGTGAACAAGTGCCAGACATGAGCTTGGACAGAGCAATATTTATATTTTCTAAAAAGATCTCAGAAGCATAGCTTTCTTTACATTTGTACTGGTTGGATGAGGTGATATACCCATGCATGATGAGGACCAGGAACCCACTCTGAGTTTTATGCCCTCCACTGCCTCAGATTGACTCTAAGCCATCTCTAATCTCCTTCCCTACTCTAAACACATAACGTACAATTCCCTTGACAGTTTCCATTACTTTGGAAAGCTTGAGCAATGAAAAGAAAAGTCTAGGTTAAAATCTTGTCCATTCCTTTCTTGGTTTGAACTATTTGCATCTAGAAAACACCAGAGCACATAGGTCTAACCTTCCCTTATTGCCTTAAACAGAATGTTATTTTCCTTCTACACAGTGGTTCTTTGTGCAGTGTTTAACTGAACTGTCAGAACATGAATATCATAATCAATTTAACAATTAGCATTTTCGCAGACAATAGACACATTATTGGTTGGAACAGTAGCCAATCCATTAGACAGAGAGCCATTGAGTCACTCCTGAGTGGCTTCCTTGATACATTCCTCTATGTAGGCTTAATGAATAGTGATATCAGTATGAAAAAAATATTTTTCAAAACATTTTCTTCAATATCATGAGTTCTCATATCATTTCCAAAATAATCCAAAAAAAAAAAAAACAATGTGGATTTTAGAGATAAGCTCTCTTCAGTGATGTTCACTGGTGTCGTTATAAATTCTCTACTATTAATATAACTATTATATATGATAATATAGTTATAATATGATAGAATTATTACAGCTAATTTATAAAAATTATATAAAATAATACCACTATCATTTTTTAACTTAGAAAAGCAACTTATATCTTTAAGAACTCAATGCATGTTGTATTTAATAATTTTACATCAATAAAGTTGTGCATTTAATCCATAAATTAGAATTTTCCCCGTGGTGGAAAGGGAAAACAGTGTTTCTTTGAGACTTAAAAATTAAAGTGACAAGCCTGCTTTATTCCTAGTCATTAGGCAGATAAAGTGTTTAGGAAACTGCTCAGTCAAATAAGGCTTTTCCTTTCCCTGATTAAAATTTACAGCTATCAATGAAAAGGGGCATATGTCACCTGATCTATAAAAGAATCAAATAAGGGAGAAAATATGGGTTGGGGTCAGGGGGTAGCACTTGATTAAGAGGCTAATCTAATAGTCACCATCAGAGGGGCATCCTGGAACTCTAAAGTGCTGGTGTGCACTGGAGTTGAAGCTGTTTTCATTTTGTTGTCTGTGTCCTTTTCTGTTACTGCAACTTAGACAGTTACAGTCACTGCAGGTAGAGCCAGCTTCACTTCCACACTCCAGTTCTTAACTTCCCTTGGACATGGGAAAAGCTTCGAAAATACTGGTAAATTGGAAGGAGAAGTGGAGGGGAGAAAGGGAGGAGAAAGAGAATTAAGGTAAGTACTTGCTAGACCAAGGAACTTGAACAAAGCCACAAGCCTCCTGTCCCTGCCATTTCATAACTTTCTTCAAGATCTTGGGTTGTATTATTAGTGGGTTTTTTTTTTTTTTACACTCCCTTATTCCTTGTCTCACACCACAGGTAATTTATCATGAAGCACAGACACCAGAAAGCTGTGTGATTGTTTTCTGCCCTTGTCTAACCATGAAGTATAATTAATATTTGGATTATGAGCTGAAACTATGTAGCCCTGGGTATCAAAGGGTTCTTAAGGGTGTTTATTCTAATTCCCTCAGTATGAGATGAAGAGATACTGTGGTTTGTAATCTTACAAAGGTTCAGCCATCACCAGCTTGGTGATGCAGGACCCTCGCACTTCCAGAGCAGAGGCAGGAAGGGTCAAGTTTAAACCACATTCTGTCTAATGAAATAAAGAAAAACAAAGATAGTCACCTTATAGCAAAAGCAAACACCAACAACAACGAAACAGGCTTTTCGCATCTCCTATGTTTCCCTCTTTTCTCTTTTGAAACAATTACAAAATTTCAAAACTGGTTTGTTATCCAATACCTTATAACCTGCTTAAATAATTCAGAGTGCAGTTTTTCCTACAATGCGTCACACATACACATGCGCACACACACACACACAGACACACACACACTCACAAGCCCTCTAACACAAACACATTCATGTACACACACACATAATCCTCTAATGTATGCCCATCCTTTTACTCAGGTTTCACCACAAACATGCATTGGGGCTAAAGAGCATAAGTCAGCCAGTAACCTATATGGCTCTTTGGACTAGTGTTCCACTTTGTCTTGATTTGTTTCATCTTTTATGATTTGCACATTTTTAGATATTCCACGCCATTTGCTCAGAACATCCTCCACTCTGGCTTTGTTATGCTCATGATCGAATTCACTTTACGTCATGAATTTTGGGAAGAAACATCGCTGGCAGCTTGGCGGGGATTGTTCACTATTGAGGTGACGCATTCATAATTTTCATGTTCAGTTCTTGATCAATATAACCGTGAGCTTTTCCACCCACACCTGAGTTCCTGAAATAATGACTCTGAGACTGATTTAGAAATAAATGCCTAATCCAAAGCTTTGAATCATTCCTGCTAGCTTGTAACTTTTAATAAAAAGGCTTTATGTTGTTAAAATTGTCCACTGGCTAACTCATGCTATACCCTTTAAAATATCCCCACTTATTACGTACCCCCTCTTTGCTTTTCTTAATCAGAAGATGCCCAATGTTTATTTAAGAACAACCTCATCTCTGCCCTAGAGTTAGAAGTTCCAGCTACAGTATGGATTTTGGATCAGGATTCGTGGTTCTAGAGGACTATCAGGACTACAATATGGACTTTGGATGTCTATATCTGAATGCTGATGGAATCCCTGGTGCTGGTGTCACTGCTCACAAACCCTCCCATCTGGAACAGCTGCCTGTCTGTCTCCACAGGCTCCTGCAATAGGTATGTGGTCTATATGCATCATTAGCAATATTTATCTTATCTCATAATACTAGTCCATCTATAAGATATATTGAAAACTCTGTTTAAACCAATCTCTATTCTTCTGATCAAACATGAGTCCATTGCTCTCCTCTTCATTTCACTTATCCCAACAGTGAGTAGTGCAGCTCCACTTATCATTGCTGTAGATTTTAACTTCCTCTGTTCCCAGAAAGTAACCAAATCCCCCACCCAATGCCAGCACCCAAGTGCATGGTAATACTCTGTTTCCCATACCCTTCACTCAGCAGCTCCCTCAGGCAAAGCTCCTTTTTGACCTTTTGGTTCTCAAACAATTTTCTTGTTCACAACCCATGGTGGATCTTACAGCAGCATCCTGGAGCAGCAATACACTGGAGACATCTTATCTCAGTACATAGGTTTTTCCTGCTCTTCTGCATTCTTTAGGCAATCAAAACCTTAGTCTATAAAGGAATTTTAATCCAGCAACATTGCTACTTTGGCAAGGGATCACTCCAAAGATTTTCTAGGTCTATATGATCTGGCTGGAATACAGACATGTCTTTAGTATACACCTTTAATCCCTAACAAGGAAGGTAAGGTTAGTTTGTAGAAGGAAGCAACCATCTTTGAAAGTGATATCTAACTGAGGGGCAGGCAAAGTAATGAATCAGAGAAAGATTTGACAGAGTGAGTAAAACAGGGTAAGTCCAACTCTCAGGAGAACAAACAATAAGGAGAAGCAGCATTGTAGCATGTAGTTTAAAAAAAAAAAGAAAAAGAAAAAACAAGCCATGCTAAATTTAGCTAGTGGCCTCAACCTACCCCCCCAATACCCAGCCCCAAGTGGCCATCTTGCCCTGTTTCTCAAAGCCAGCCAACTGCTAAGATACTTGCATTTCCCAGACCATCCACCTCCTGTGCCTACCCTGTAGAAAGCCACTTACTCGGATCCACTTAGCCCCATAAAATAATAGACTTGCCAATAAACACTATAGACTCGTATCCCAAAATACGAGTGCAAAGAAGACAAACTCAATTGATATAAATACAAGCTGCACACCTAGATTGGGCAAATGTACCCTAAACTATTCTATTGCCCATCTATGAAATCCCTAGTTGCTTACAGCTCCTTTAGGCCACTTGGTTCTGATTTATCTTCTTCATCCAACTTCCCACCTATGTTTCTTCTTCCTTTTGCACCTCCCCAAAACTCTTAGCTCCTAGAGAAAGAACTGAAGAAGCTGAAAGTGTTTGCAAGCCCATAAGAAGAACAACATTATCAACTAATCAAACCCTCCAGAGCTCCCAGGGACTAAAACATCAACCAGTGAGCACACATGGAGAGACCCATGGCTTTAGTTGCATATGTAGCAGAGGATAGCATTGTCTGGCATCAATGGGAAAAGAGGCCTTTGGTCCAGTGAAGGCATATTTTCCCAGTGAAGGGGAATGCCAAGGTGCTGATGCTAAGAGGGGGGTTGGGAGAGGGAGCATCTTCATGGAAGCAAGTGGTGGTAGGGGAACGGGAGTGGAGGAAAATGGGATAACATTTGAAATGTAAATACAGAAAATATCCAATAAAAAATTAAATTAAATTTTAAAAACCCTTAACTGCACCCTTTTCTCCCACTACCCAATCTCATGCTCTAGCCTTATCTGGCCAATTAAGATTTTACCTGAGCTCACCTGAGGTACAGGCACCTCTCTTGAGCGAGCAGAAAATACAAACAGCAATCCACAACATTCCCCCTGTTTTGTGCAGTTAAAAGGCTCTTTAATCTCAGATATAAATTGAGCACAGTTATTACCATTTTATATTTTATAAAGTATAAGATACACTCAACACTCAGTCCATCAATTTTTCAATTAAATAAAGCAGTCTACCATCTATCCTAACTTGAAAGACTTATAATTTTATTCATATTTTATCTTGGTTTAGCTTGTATACTATTTGAAAACCATCTTTTTAAATATATATATTCTCTCAATTTAAATAGCTTCAGTTGGCTAAGAGACTACAGTTAGTCTTCAATCCCCTCAGAACTCCAAGAGCAACATAAAATTTATCTGAAAATATAGAAAGCACTAACATAGCTTCCATAGCTGAAACAAATTGCAGAGATAGCTGCCTACAAATACAGTTCCCTTGTTTCTCAACACATTGGACCATCAGTCTGTGGCCCTTTGGCCCAAGATCATCTCACAGTCCTTTGTAATGCAGAATTGTGAAGTACTAATTATTCTTTCTCGGCAGAGGTTATCAGTTGGCTATTTTGAATAATGTGTCTTTTTTCTGAACATTATTTTTGTCTGTAGATAAATATGCAATTTCTGCCATGGTGTACAGCCTCACACAGAGGTAAAGATGCTCAGTTTCTTCTTTGAATCCAAGCATGGGGTGCTGTCAGGAGCAGATATGACTCAACTATAAATGATTAAATAACATTAAATGTCACATTCTGTGGATTTCTGATGTTTTTGAAAACTATCTATGTAAAGTAATCTGGACTGTTGTTCTTTAACTATTTTCAGCTATTATTTTTAATTGAAATATCTTGAAATACAGTTTCACCTTGCTCAATCATGATATCTGGACTTTCTACAGCCTTTCCCACTATGAAGAATACTTTGCTAGGACCATATCATGGTGTTCGGGCTAAAGAAGGGGTGAAGAAAGAGAACAAAGTTTGAGTTCACAGACAGCTTCACTGTTTTACCAAGTTAGTGGTTTGTGTTTCCATCTGTATATCAATCACACCTTATTAGTACATCTCTCCAAAATTAACATAAGGGGCCAGAGAGGTAGCTCAGTGATTAAGAGAGTTTGTTGCTCTTATAGAGGATCAGAGTTCAGTTTGCAGTTTAACCACAAAATACTCAAGCTCCAGGGAATCCAAAGTCTTCTTCTAGCATCTGTGGGTTCAAGCATTCACATATCCACATGTAGACACACATAAACACACATGCACCACAAATAAATAAAAATAAAAATCTTAAAATAATATTTAAGACAAGCTATCTACCTACTCACTGGGATGATATATACTTTTTAAAAAATGATACCAAGCACACAGGACAGAATTATGTTTCTTCTGGAATTCTCAGCAAGTAGTAATTGATTGAAAACTTACATAATTACATGACCACATACATAGAGATTCAGCTGCAATTGAACTCCCTGTACAGTTTTTTGATTGCTATATATTCTCTATTGTGATTTATAAGTAATGAATTGGGTACATATAAGAAAGTAGGTGAATAAATTTAATTTAAGTATATTCCAACAATTATTTACCTTTTCATATTCTAGCCTTAAGCATGAAAGAGAATTCTTTCTCTAAAATTTTCAATGAAAAAAAAATCCATACTGAATAATGTTTCCTTTTGAACTAAATCATTGAAGTAGGTGAAGATGACATGACTATGGCTGAAATCTATGCTTTCAAACTGAATAAAATGTCTATTTTTTGTAAAAGATTTGATTTGTAAGAGCTATAATGTCATATTAGAACACTGGCCAATGAAAGTGATTTTCTTTTGTCTTGGCATTTGCAAAATTGAAAGAAAATCCATTTTTACAATAAGCCCCTATTGGAGGAATAAACATCTAAAAGAGCTAAAGTCAAATAAGTTGGTATCTGCTGCACTGTTTTTATTTGATTTATAATTGAATGTCCCCTAAAAAAATCTTTGTTTATAAATTAACAATGAAGAATGTGGTATATTCTGCTGTTTTAATTGATGTCTAAATATTATTGAAGTCCCATAAATAAATTCATTGTATGTACACATTGCAAAGGACAGAGACAATTCTTTTAACCAGTTGGCTCTTCAGGTGATTAGAAATTGTACAAACCAAGAAATATCAGGGGCTGAATACTAAATGACAAACAATGGACAGCTTCCATCTATCCACATCATGAGCTAAAAGTACTTCTGTGCTGAGACCAAGCCTCTGAGCCCTGGGAAAGATGTATATGATTATTTAGAGGTGTGACTCGGACTGTACTGAATTTAATCAAACAAGATTTCTCTCTCAATAGACACTGAGATGCTTTTTGCTAAATATCTCAGACAACACTATTGTTGTACTAGGAAAATGAAACCCAGACAGACATTTTCTGATTTTTCTAATCTATACACTGTCTATGATTGAAAACTCCTAAACAGCTGGGTCCCCACTGGCTAAAGTCTTGCTCAGCTAGAAGAAACACTAAAGTTAGATTTAGATCCCTTCACTGTTGGTGGCATGCATTTTTAAAACATCCCTGTTAGACAGCGTTTATCAATTCCGAAATGACCTGTACCTTTGAAGCAATTTATCAAGCATAATCTCCCCCCAAACAAGCTGGCAGACCAACAGCAGCTGCAGGTGTGGGTGCTGTTTGCTCAATCTTGTGCTTTAAAACGGGTCCCTGTGGCTTTCTAGCCTAGGGCTGATAATTCTATGTTATCAAGAAACCCCAAACAAATGCATATTGTGATTCTAATCAGATTAACATGCTTTAATCACTATCTTTATTTCTGTGGCTTATTTCATTCTAATTAAAGCTAGTAAAATTTCTGCTGCTAATTTAATTAACAGAGCAACTCTTGCTTATCGGGCATCTCTTTCTTGCTTTGCTGCACAGATATAAACAAAATCTGATGCCTCTAGGTGAGTCCCATGATGCCTCTGTCTGACTATGGAGAACTTTTCACTTGCTCAAGAGTTTCTTTATATAATGGCAGCCTGGGACAGTCATCACCAAGAGACACATTTCTCATTTAGTTCCTGAATAGTTTGGAATTAAGCTACTTATATTTGTTAGGTCCAACTCCATATCTGGGAGAAAAAAAGTTATGTCAGTGAACAAACTTGTCAGATCTAATGGAAAAAAATAAAAGCCCCACTGAATGAATGAATCACTTAGTACCAAGTTTGCTACTTTTCAAAAAAGCTTAAATTCTAAAATAAACAGAACCCAGAAAACTACAAGGTCCAAATGGATGTATAAAGGCAAAGTTATTTCTTCCAATGTATATATAAATGGCAGTTGGCTTTCCCCAGTTGTCTCGAAGAGCCTGTGTGACCATGTATATTGGTCCTAAATGTACTTACTCATTGACGTAGCCTATCTCAGAAGCAATTCCACTGTTCTCAAAGGACTGAGCAAGACCATTTCTTCCAAGGTTACCCATTTCCTGGCCTTGTAGTAGTTATTTGTTTTATTTTATGTTTGTGTTGGTTTTTGTTTTGTTTTGTTTTGTTTTTGGAGACAGGTTTTCTTGAAGCCCAGGTTGGCCTCAAACTCTTCATACAGCCAGCATGACCTTGAGCTACAGATGTCCCCGCCTCCGCCTCTGAAGTGCTAAGAGCTCAGGGTTGATATATCACACTGTGATATGTAATCATGGGATCAAGCCCAGGAATTTATGTTTACTAGACAAGAGCTCTACCAACTAAGCTACATTCCCTGCCTTTCGTAATAAGCTTTTCAAAATGCTTATATAGTTAAATGATTAATATATGATCGATGTAACTTAATGTCCAGATAGCCTGCTGACCAGGCTTAGTCGTGTAAAGTGACTAATGTGTGGCTAATGTACAACCTTCATGTTTGCTCTGGATGAACTAAGAATGTGGCATTAAAGGTTATACATGTTAAACTAGAAAGAATCGAGTTGGTAGTTCCTTATTGTTTTTATGTGGAATATACTTTGGTTCTTTTGATTCCTTAAGGAAAATGATAGATCACAATTTTATGTCCCCTTAGCCTTAGTGACTAGGACTAGCAGAAGAGACTTGGCTGTCTACAAATTGTTCACCTATGGCAGCCTAATGCCTAAAATTGTAACTTTGAAATAGCTGTGCTATGAATGTTTGCTTTGGTTTACAATTAAAACCCCTGCGGGTTATTAGAAATTGTAGTAGACTTAGCCACATAATGCCTCAAATTAGCTCCATTACTCTTTGCTTCCTCACAAGTGAACTTAGATGTTGGCCTTGTCATTTACAGTGAATAAGAGGGTATCAACCAAGGAGTTATCAGCAGAAACCAGAAAAGACTTGTGGGTTTCTACCACCCTGTTGCCATGGAAACAAGCTCAAGCTAGCTTGATAACTTGATGATGAGAAACACAAGGCCCAGTTCTCTCACCATTGCCCCAACTGACATCCAGTCAAGCCCTAGAAGCAGAGCTGCCAAGGTGACTGACAGGTGACTGTAGACACATGACTACAAGGCAAGCGAACAATTGCTTAGCTAAGCACATTGCAAATTGCAGACCTAGGGTTGTCAGCTAGGTAAGTGGCTCTTCTCTTACATTGCTTATGTCGAGGGGGTAGGTCTGTTCCCTCAGAAAGATTAGCCCACCTCAGAGACAATAAGAAGACCTATACACATTTAAAGAGGGATACAGTGAAGATGATCACCTCGTAATCTTTATCATTAAACTATGTCCATGGAGGAAGAAGCCATGGGAAAATGAGCTTCTCTTGGAAGCGTACTACAAAGTTGGAGAACTTTCATGACCCCACTTTGCAACTTTCCAGATGGTAAAAGTAATGAAGAACTGAGGGCTGGCCAAAAGACAGGCCTACATATCAGTGGAAATGAATATGGAATCCAGAAGTCAGCCTATGTTGTTGTGGTCAGTTGATTTTCTACAGTCAGAGGAATTCACAGAAGAAAGTTTTTTAGATCAATAAATGATACCAGTACAATTATATGTTTATGTGCAATAATGAACATAATTATCACCTAGGTTCCTTATCTCCTACCACGTCACATGAACAATCAATTCAAATGGACCAAAGACCCAAACATGAGAGCTGAAATAAGAATTCTAATAAAAAACTGTAAAAAAAAAAATGTCATGAACATTGTTGTTGGCAAAATTTTTTAAAATATGACCCTAAAGTCATGGTTAGTTAGAGAAAAATTGATAAACTGAACATCAGCAAAGTTAAATTTTTCTCCTTTCCAAAAAGACTTTACTGCTAATAAAGACTACAAATTGAGAGCATTTTAAAATATATGTTTACATCAAATTTACATCCAAAATACAGTAAGAACTTTGCAATCCAATTAAGAAAACAACTCAGGTTAAACATGAGGAGAAGATTTAGATGGAGCATTCTACATAGATTAGAGGCAAGTAGCCAATGAACATAAGAAATGAAGAAAAAGCCTGAGGCAGACCACATAGACAGCTCAGCCAGTAAACACTTGTGTCAAAAATGCCAATAATCCATTTCCCCAGAATCCAAACTGGGGGAGGGGTGGGGGAGGAGGCAAGAATCGTGGTGAATGTTCATGTGCTGGAGAGATAGTCCAGTGTTCATGAACCCTTGCTGCTTTCACGGAGGGCACAAATCTTGCTTCCGGCACGTTTGTCAGCACAGAAAGGCCTGTATCTCCAGTTCCAGGGACCCAACCCCATCTTCTGGGATCTACAGCCACCATACTCAGAGACATATATAACCAGACACAAAATTAAAAACAAATATCTTATTTTAAGAAAAGAACAAGTCTGTGGCAAAGAACAACAACCCCTCATGATAAAAAGCCCTGAAGAAACTCTGAACAACAACAACAGCAACAAACAAAACATGTTATAAGAACGGCCGTGGAGGACAGGCTTATAGACAACACTGTATGAAAGGGGGCAGGGGACTGAAAAATATTTCCTCTAAAATTAAACACAAGTCAGTGGTGCCTCCTCTCTTTATTCTTACTCAACATAGCACTTGATTGAAGCAATAAAACAAGAGAAACAAAGAGATACAAATAAGACAGGAAGAAGCTAAATTATCCTCCATTGTTCCGTGATATATGCTAAAAAGAAATGGAAACCTGTATTACCAAAAACTTGCAGCAGTACATACATGTTTCAAATAAAACTAAGCGTGAGCCAGAGGTTGTCTAGTACAAAAGTACTATTATAAGTACAGGACAGTCATATGCTAAAATATTAGCTGATAAAAAGTTAAAAGTTACCAATCATCCGACAGCAGAGATGAACCTTCAGAATATCATGTGATATGAAAAAGTAATTTGAAAGAATTCACATAATTTTGAGTAATGCTGGTCTATAGAGAAGGCAGTGAGTGTTTGCTGAGGACTAGGGATTGTTTGCACTCATGGGCACAGGAGAACTAAAGAGTCCACTGTGTTGCTTACACAATTTATAGAATAGCCTCGAAATATTAGTTCACAGATAAACAGGCAGATTTTTAGATAAATAATGTCTTCATAAACCTTAACTTCCAAAATCACACTAACTTTAGCATCTCTACTAGAGAAAAGGAAAAGCTAAAACTATCATTTTGAATCTGATTTTAGGTAACACACACATGTACACAAACACATAAACACACACATACACATAAACACATATACACACTCATAAACATACACATACATACACAAACACACACATAAGCATACACAAACACACACACACACATACACACACACACACACACATACACACACACACACACACACACACACACACACTTAAAACTGACCTACCTCTGAAAGGAGAGGAGCATACATGTTCATGCTCAAAGAAGTACAGGTGTGAAAAATGCATGTGTAGCCAATTTTTTCCTACTTTACAGGTTCTTCTCTCATCTAACATTCATTTTCCACCCTTTCCCCATTCTTTGAACTCCTTAACACTAGAAAAGAGAGGGGAAAAAAAGGATAGAGAGAAAATGTAGAGACAGTATTTTTACACTACTTCCTGCTGACTGGGGATGTCAAGTTCCTTGGGGCAAGTTTGATCTTTGCCATCAAGATATTGTGTTTCTTCTCATTGTTGTTTCTTCATACAAGGCTACTTAACAAACTGCAGCCAACAGCAACCAACCAACAACCCACCACTAACAACAAAATCGCCTTTGCCTCCTGGTGCCCTAGCATTTATGTATCCTCTGAAAAGTTGCCAGAATTCCAAACATCACATCATCACAGGTCTACAGCTGACAAAACCACTCCTCTGCTAGAGCACCAGGCAAATCATAATCAGCTTCTGAGAAACAGCCCTATATCCCACACCTGCAATTAAAACAAAAACATACTCTTATACTATTTCTGTGTTTTTTAAGCAACCAAGCCTCCAAAAGTGTCACTAGGTGACCATGACTAAGATAAACAGGTGAACAATGAATGTCCTTCACCTTAGCACTGTAAAGTGTTGAACTGAAGATGGAGATCGGACAGAGGTGATCATGCTGTGACATGGGCTGTAGCTGCCTGTAGTGTTAAGAGAGCAATGATGGGTGCACGGCAGCTGGTACAGATACAGACTATAAATGTGCCTGGGAGATGCTCCTCCCCCCACTATCCTGTGTTTACTATCTGCTTTGATACCCAGCTTCAGGTTCATGTAAGGGACATTGGGTGGTCCTGCTGGAGAACATGCCTCAGTTCTGATGACTTGATCCAGTTTTTTTTTTTTTTTTGACCCTGTTTATAAATAGAGTACTATCACCACATTTCAATACCTTTCCTAGAAATTCAAGAAAAGGGAAAAATATCATATGTGTTTCTGGATTAATTCCATTCTGTGTATGAGAAATAAAACTGTTTTATCACTTTACAAGGGACAAAAAGATTGCACCTGAGTTTTGGTTTACTACATTAATAAAAACATATTGTTGTGACAAATTAAATCTGGCAAGGAGAAAGAGAAATATTCTCCATTTAAGTGATTGTGGGGCTTAAAGCTACATCAGTGGGTCAGCAAAACCATCTTTCTGCCCCAAACGGGCCATACTTGAACTGCTCCCAGACAAGTGAAAACTGATTCTATTTTAAAGATTTCCAAAAAGGAGGGTACAGGAGGTTTGTTTTTCCCTTAAGACATGAACTGTGTCTGTGAAATCCATTTTGGGTCGTAACATGATAGAAATAATGGGAACAAGAAATAATGGGTCTGCTTTTACCAGACCCAAGAAATTTTATTCTGAAATATAAAAGACAGGGTGGAAGACAAATTCAGAGAGCCTGGCATGTAACTGTTGAAACGGCATCCTATGTCTTATTAAGGCTGAACAAACCCAGCCTATAAGTTTAGCTTTTGCATTTTAATTTGGGGAATTTCAACAATAACAAAGTTGCCAAACATAAAAAAAGTTAAAGCCAAGAACTGTTTTCCTGGAATTCACTATTCTTTTCCCCAGCTGCCACACTGAATGCAGTGTGGCTTCGCTAGTAGGAGACAGCCTCATAAATGTAAAGTATTTATGGAGTTTTCTCCATTATTATTCTGAAATAGAGAACATCTCTCAGCAAAATGGAAAAGTCAGCTCACATGTGGTTTAAAATGAGAAAGACCAAATAACTACAAGAGAAAATTTGACTGTATATGAAATATAAATAAGCTTCTGGGTATATTTTCATTTAAAGGAAATCAATGCTTCTCTGAAATAACTTTAATTACTCAAATTCCCCTCATCCTGAAAAGCCAGATTTCATTGTTTCTCTTTCCTAATTGAATGTGATCATTAGCTCAAATCGCTTTCCTCTAGGTCAGTAATGGGCATAAACTGACCTTATGAAGAGAACTCATTTAATAAAAATGAGTATTCCTCTCCACTTTAGTTTGTAATTTAAAAAATATATAATGTTTTAAAGTAAGATTGTAAGACTGGGGTAGAACCTGAGCCTCTTTGAATGTCCTTGGGCAGTGGGAGAGAAACATTTCTCCATGAATGTCTAAGGAGCAGAGAGGTATCTTGACTGAGTTGGAGACTGCCCAGTTCAGCCCCAACCAGAGAGTCAGTAAGAATGGTTCCCTTCTTCATTCTTGGTGTCACTCCCTCTTTCCTACCTTCACTCCCACCTTTGCCTGGGAAACCAAATGTATAAAACATGCAAAGGCAAGTTCAGAGCTAAAGATTTAAGCTGTGGCTCATCCACATTTGCCACACCAAAATTATTAGCATACACATTGTTTATTTTTCTTCCCCGTGTGATAGGCACTGCACCTTTAAACCCAGAGCATCCCATGAATGGGATACACCAACTCATGCACAGTGCCAATGTACCTGGGAAGCTAAGGAGAATGGAAGTCCTTTCAGGATATGCCATGGTCTTGTTTGCTAGCACTCTTTGGAGACAAAGGGGCACAACTTGGAAATATGATCCTAATAGGCCTGGCTCTCATAAGACGTTTTGTATGGACACAAAATGATATGCCTCTTACATGGGGATGTATCACTCTGGGCAAATGAGATCTGGTCTGGTAGCTGAAGCTAAGTAAAGGTGGGCCTTGTTAGTACTTAGAGGGAAGAAGCAATATGCCAGGGATCATCTTAGGATACCACAAAGAAAATTGTAGAGTTCTGAGAAAATTGGTGGTTAAAACTAGCTTGGGCATCCCTAGACCCCTTCCAATTGCACACCATGCAGAGTAGAGGGAAGTCAGAGACAGCGGTCCGCTGTGATATGGTTAGAGTGCATACATTGTTCAAAAGCTCCTATGTTGGGAGCTGAACTCCAAGGTGATGGGACTCAGAGACAGAGCCACTGGGGGTGGGGCAGATTGTGCAATTATGATCTGCACAGATGGGATTACTGTCTGTACAAAAGGGCTCAAAGGAATGGGGTTGATCCCTTTGCCTTCCAACACAAACATTTTTCTACCACTGCACATCGAGTGGGACCTTCTCTCAAAAGTGGGTGGCAGCCCTGTGTGCTGAGGTGACAATCTGCTGTCACCTCATTCTGGGGCTCTCCATCTTCTCAGGGCAATGCATTTCTGTTGTTTGTAATTTAGCATGTGATGTTATAGCAACTTATAGACTAAGGCTGCCTCACAAAATTTACCACAAAATATTTTTTAAATTGATTCTTTAATCTTTTTATTTTATTTTTACACTTTGGACTTTATTCCCCCTTCAGTCTAATCTCTGACTGTTCCACATCCTATATCACCTCCCCATGACCCCATCTTCAAATGGATATCCCTACTCCCCCAGTCCCACCCCACCTCTAGATCCCTGAGACCTCCCCACTCCCTGGATCCTCTAGTCTCTTGAGGGTTAGGTGCATCTTCTCTGAGTCCAAACTTGGAAGTCCTCTGCTGTATATGAGTTGAGGGCCTCATATCAGCTGATGTATGCTGCCTGGGTGGTGGCTTAGTGTTTGAGAGATCTTGGGGCTCCAGGTTAGTTGAGACTGCTGGTCTTATAGGGTCAGCCTCCTCTTCAGCTTCTTCCTGCGTTTTCTAATTCAACCACAAGGGTCAGTATCTCCTGTGCATTGGGTGGGTGTAGATATCTGCATCTGACTCTATCACCTGCTTGTTGGGTCTTTTGGAAGGTAGTCATAATAGGTTCCTTTTTTTGTGAGCACTTCATAGCCTCAGTAATAATGTCAGGCCTTAGGCCTCCCCTTGAGCTGGATCTGATTTTGGGCCTGTCACTGGACCTCCTTTTCCTCAGGTTTTTCCATTTTTGTCTCTTCAGTTCTTTCAGAAAGAAATAATTATGGGTCAGAGTGAAAGGAAAAGATGACGGGGTACCAATGAAAGGAAACGTCACAGGGCACCAATGTTGTGAAAAGATGATGTCCCAGGTTTCGGCACCAATGTTAGGGGAAGGATGAAGAGAGTGGGGGGCATATGACCCATGGAGGTGCAGTGAGGCCTGGGGGCAAGGGAGATGCCTCTGAGGGGCCCATGTTGGGAATCCCTTCCCCCTGAGGGACCAGCCACACAATGGTACAATACAGAATAGAATTTATTCAGGTCATGGGAGAGTTAAGAGGGTGGTAGAGGCAGAGGAAGGCGGGGGGGGGGGGGGATAGAGTAGAGGTCAGCCATGAGCACATGGAGGGAGAGGGGGGAAGGGAAGGGGAAGAGGAGGGGTAGGGTTGGGAAAGCAAGAGAGCCAGGAGGCAACAGAGAGAGGAGGGGGCAAGCAGCCCCTTTTATAGTGTCAGGTCACTGAGGTGAAGCATACCTGGTTATTGCCAGGTCATTGAGGGGTGGAGTTTACGGAATCCCAACACAAAGTTTTTGACTGTGGAATGGCAACCCCATCTCTCAGTTGCCCTGTCTTTTAGGTGGAGGTGGGCTCTACAAGCTCCCTTTTCATCTCAGCTTTCTCCCTTTGAGTCCTGAGAGTCTCTCACCTCCCTCCTCTCTGGTACATTCTGGAGGAGCCCCCCACTCCTACCTCCTGAGGTTGCCTGTTTCCATTCTTTCTACTGGCCCTCAGGGCTTCAGTCCTTTTTTACCACCCAATACCTGATCAAGTTCCCCACTTCCCCTCCCTGTTCCTTTTCCCACCCAGATCCCTCCCTCCCTCCTGTGATTGCTTTTTTCTCCCTCCTAATTAATTGAGTACATGAGAAAGAATTTCCACGAAAACTGTTACGTGGACTGCAGTGTCCTCCCCTCTGTGGTGCCTACTGACCACGGCCACTGCTACCTGCTGAATGACCATCTCTTCTGCAAGCCCTGTCACATAAGGCGAGGTGCTTCTGGGTGCTGCTGAGGAGTCCTGATAGTTGGCCCTTCCCTGGCTTGGTTTCACCTCCTGACCTCTTTTACATAACATCCTGCTGAGCCTCACTGGCCACTAGTGCACTGCTCAGCCCATAGTGTCTAAATGAATTCAACATGGCTTCTGAATACACGGGACAGGACATGCATAGTATGTACTCACTAAGTTGATATTAGCCAAAAATGTACAGAATACCCAAAACCTTTTCTTTAGATTTAACTCTTCAATGTTTGGGAGCTCACCAAGATCTGAATTGCTCTTCATAACTCTAGAAGAGATAAATTATCCATGCTTGTAATGTATTTATGTTTGAATTTTAAAAGCCTATGTGCTCTTATGTAGAGCATTGTGTTGTATAATTCATATAAATTTACTATCATAAATGTCACAAGAGTTATTTAAGGTGTCAGGGCTCATTGAAACCATAATTATAAAATAAATGATGTAATATCATTAATTTTAAATTTTCACAAGCAAGATTCAAATCGTATTTCCTTGAAGTCTTTGGGGGATTTGTGTTTTTGTTTTCTCTTCTTTCTGCTAGGATTTGTAAAATCTAGATTTCTACAAAAGTTTTACAGGCATCAGTGGAGGAAGTTTCCTGTGGTCAAGACTCGAAGATTTTGCCCTATAAATAGCTTAAGCTGCAGCTGGTGTCAGAGTCCTACCTTTCAATTCTGGAGGCCTCAGGACCTCCCAACTAAAAAAAGGCAGTGGACATGATTGTAAAGAGTCTCAAGAGGACCACTTCATTCCCTTTCTCCTTTCCCTGCTACCATCGTGAAGTCCAGGTGTGCAGGAAGACTTACATTGCTACCAGCTTGAAGTGAGGTATGCTGAGAAACAGATCTAAGATTTGTTCAAGGAATTGCATTGGTAAACTCCTTCCTGATGGAAGCCATTTTTCTGTCAACAGTTCTTCCAGAAGCTGTCAGAAGTATCTCCTTTTTCAAAGGTTGCTAAAGGTACCTCTGGAACACTGCACCTTCTTTGGAGAGCCTTGAGTAGTAGAGATGGGATCATTTGGTCAGCTAGAGCCATCTTGTTACCAACAGCAAATAGCAACTCTTTTATGAACTAGCTCATAACTTTCAAGAAGCAATGCCATTGATTAAAGATGCAGATAGGAAGTCATAACTGAATGAAGTTCCTACAAAAGTCTGGATTGCATAGATTAGAGGACATCGTGTGGAGTGGAGTGTGATGGCTAGCCATCTCTTTGGCTGTGCATTAACCATATACTCTCAAAGAAAATCTGACATTCCAAGGCACCATACCCTGACAAGTATTACTAGGGTCACTTCTGAGTATTGGAAAGGAAACAGTAGCCTAAGTTCAACCCACAATGATAAGTCACACTAGCTGTATAAAGCTACATTGTTGAAGAATGCTGGTTAGTATGTATTGTGGTTTCACTCTTCCCCAAGAGATCAATTGTTAAAACTTATAAAAAAAAAAAAAAAAAAAAAACTTATACTACAAGTTTTTGTCTCCTAAGTGATTCTTATGACTGGGATATCTTTTACACACACACACACACACACACACACACACACACACACACACACACACACCATTATTCTAGTCATCAGGGATAGAAAATTTTGCTGAAATAGTGTTTCCTGTTATCAAAAATTATTTGTATTGAATACATATAAACAGCTAGTTATGAGCCAATTTTATGAATTCTGCACTAGTGATATGTTCAAATTGCCATGAGAGCTCAAAGGAAGAAGTAATCAGAGGGGCATGTCAATAACATGACTCAAAATAAAGGCAGGTGTTGAGTTGAACTCAGGGAGAAACTTGAACTCTGAAGCCTCTGTTGTCTAGCAGCCTCGTCTGCTTATTCATTTAAGCTAACATCAGCACCGTTGCTGCTACCATGCTCACCGGGACTCACTTGGAACTCTGGGGTATTGGCAGGAGAAGAAACAGAAGGGAAGACATATTCCAGTAAAGCAGGTCTTCTGAAATGATTTATCCCCAAACCCAAACAGAGCTTGACATTTTCCTTCAAAGAATGCAGACATAAAGCAGAACATGCACACAATTACAGCAGTGGGTCCTTCACATCTTTTCCCCAGCCTCCCTGACTCACATACGTGTTGTCATCAAAGAACACTCACCTGGATTTCAAAAGGCGAAGTCAAAAGGCTTACCAAACATCTCCTCACCCCCGATACACACAACCCTAAAGGGAAAAAAAGATTCCTTTTGAAAAGACTTGTTTCTTGCTTAGGTTTTATTTCATGTAGCCACAGATTATTTCTTTGTAATTAGTGTGTGTGGGGGGGATCTTATACCTGAACATGTAGAGGTCAAAGGACAGGACAACCTCTAGCATCTGTCCTCAGGTGCTTTTTGACATTTGCATGTGATAGGGCTTCTCATTAGCCCCAGATTTTGCCACACAGACCAGGCTAGCTCATCCACAAACTTTCAGAGATTCACATGTCTCTGCCTCCCATCTCACCCCTCAATGTGTTGATTATAGGCATGCACTGCTGAGCCAGGAGATTTGGAGGGGCTTGAAGGATCTGAACTGGGTTCTTTCCACTCACACCCTGAACCATCATCCCAGTTCTTGGCTAATGTATTTAAAATAGCAGGCATCAAGGAAGAGAGGGCTCACTTCTAAAAGTAAGGCAGTGTCTGCCTACATGTTTCCACTGCTGACTGAGTAAACAATGTCATATGTTTGGATGTTGCTCACTGCTATTCATACGTTCCCCGCACCATAACACCCCTTGACAAAACCTTCCTTTCCTAAAGTGTCAAGCTGAAGAGGGGCCTGATGTCTAAGGTTAACAAGAGTGAACCCACTTGCTTCCATGTAGAGTTCCCTATTGGCAGCAGCTTAGAAGCAGGGGTCTGCAGTCATCCATTGTCCATGGGGAACAAGGATATACCTGGGGAGTATTACAGGGTAAATCTCTAAAGAGAGAGGCATCAAGGAGAAAGGAGTGGGTGCTGGTGTGGCATCATAAATACTAATCTAGAACTGCAGATGGGTTTTGAACCGTGACAACACCTAATAACGGAAGAAAACATTAAGAAAGTTAAAATATGAATCATCAGCTGCAGAATCCAGTAGGTGACAATTATATAAGAAACGCTGTTTTTTATGCTATATTGTCGCATTATTTGATTTCTACAAAACAAGTTGTCAGAGGGTGAAAATCTGCCAAGAGAATGATGAATAGAAATATGTGAAAATATCCTCATGCGGGGTAGCCTTCATGCAGAGTAGCATCTGTGCTGAGCTGCCTATCCCACCACAGTTACAGCCCATGTTTTCAATCAGTACTGAACAGCTCTCCTGCCATCCTGAAGCTACATCAGTCTTGGCTACAGCATTAAAGGGGGGTTGTAGTAAAAAATTAAAAGATAGAGCAAGCCATGAACAGAAACAAAAATGGAGGAAACAAAAATTCCAGATAGATCCGGCAAAGGTGGGAAAATGGCTTAGTGTACTGCCCGCCACCACACACACCACCCCTATCTGTCTCCCTCTGAGCACAACACCCACAGTGCTGTCTTAATTATGGGCACGCATTGCAGGAGTCTGGCCGCTGTCCATCATGAACAGTCCTTTTCACCTAAGTGGATATGGCCAAGGAGAAAATAACTGTTGGTAAATATCCTGAGTAGAATCCTGTAAATATGATTGGAACATTATTTTCATTGCCTGGGGTTCTAAACCATATGAAGGATTAGAATGGGTGCTTTAAAGACATTGTCTTTACACTAAGAGTCTGTAAAATAAGAAACCCTCCCCTTAGAAGGTCAGATGGTGAGAAGCAGTATTGGTAAGACTGACACAGGCAGCTCTCTAAAGAAGGGCTTATTTTGCTTTATGTTTTAAGGGATACAGTCCATCATGACAGGGGAAGGCATGGCAGCAGGACATGAGTCAGATGGTTACACCTCATTGGTAGTCAGGAAGCAGAGAGAGAGAGATTTTGATAATTTGTTTTCCTTCTTGTTTCTTTTTATCCAGTTTGAGATCTCAGCCCACAACACAGTGCCAGTTTACATTCATTGTAGCCCTTCACTGCTCCATAAAACCTCTTCAGGCATGCCACCACAGCCTTTCACCTAGAAATCCAATGGTTTTAACAATGAAAAACTGACCATCATGGAAGTAAAATGAACAATTCCTGCTTATGTAACTAACACATTCTAGAGAATTTGTGTCAGTCTAATATTTCTGATTCTTCTAAGTTTTTACAAAACTCCTGTGGACCCTGTAAACATTAATTTTTCAGGCATTATTTACTAAAGGCATATATGTGTACATGTATACGTGTGTTTAATATGAGTTAATGTCTTTCCATTTTACAAATTCCATGGGAAATCAAAGTGTTTACTAACCAAGGTAAAGCTTTGAATAGTGCACTTTCTATTGTTCTGAAGGCACATCATAATCATGGCAACTCTTATAAAGGAAAACATTAATTGGGGTTGGTTTTAAGTTTAGAAGTGTAGTCCACTATCAACACAGTGGCGGGCAAAGATAGTATTGGAGAAGGAGCTGAGTATTCTCCATCTTGGTCCACAAGCAGCTCAAGTGACTGTGTATCACTCCGGACATACTCTGCACATATGAGACCTGAAGCACACACCTACAGTGCCTCACTTCCTCAGACAAGGCCACACCTCCTAATTGTGCCACTCCCTATGAGTGAAGCATTCAAACACATGAGTCTGTGGGGGTCACTTTTATTCAAGCCACCACAAATATTATGAGTATATGTGTTTCAATAGGAATGTTAGGTACTCCCCTTGGTCAAGAAGCAAATGGCTTTGATGTTGTTTGTATCTCAACAGTTCTACCATGTCTTCCAGAAATTTTAGCTACCAATAGCTTCCTTAGGCATATTATATAGTGGGTAGTGAAGAACACTATCTTTTACCTAGCGGTAATAACAATTACATTCAATTCATAATGAGGATTGAGAGGGGGAAATGGAGCTCTCCAAAGCAGGTATAGAATGCATACATTAGCTATTAACAGCTAGCTGCTCCTCTAGATACCATGTCGTTTTCCCAAGTGTCCCTTTCCTTACCTAGGAACTGTAGATAGTAATCATGTTCCTCATTGTAGAAACCAAGTCAGATGATGTCCAGAAAACTCTTAAAACACTGTCTTCCGTCTAATGGATTGCCACTGTTATTTTAGAATAGAAAGTAATCATTTTATAGCTTGACTCAGTTGGAATTTTCTGTTGTGATAGCCCAGGGCAGCCATGCCAGAACATTTATGGGTTCTATGGCTTTGGTACAGAGATAAGGTAGGAAGATGGCTTTGAGATAGAGATAAGGCAATGTCTTTCCATCATTTTAAAAAGGGTTTCCATTCTTAGACTCAGCTCTAAGGAGGTCATCTGCACCTATAGTCAACTTAAGCCTTGGACATCAAGGAGCTAAGGAACAGAAAGATGACCATTTCTTATTGCTGAGCTGGTTTCTCTTCAGCCATCTGCTTAAATGGCTTATGCCATGAACTGTTTTCATTTTCTTGATAATATCTTAGTTATGCTAACACACTATGCCAAGTAAGAAAACTAAAAAGTATGTTGTTCTAGGAAAAATATGTCGAGCAAAAAATATCAGAATTTTTATTGGTTATTTGGGGGGGGAGCAAAGTGTTTATTGGGCTTACACTTCACAATGGTCCCAACTGTGGATAGTCACAATCCACCAAAGGAATTCAAAGCAGAAACTCAAGCAAATACAGAAGTCATGAAGGAACACCATTTGGCTCACCCTGTGGCATTTTCTACTGTTTTTCATATACAGATCAGACTCTCCTACCTAATGAAAATGCTACCTAGAATTGGTGGAGACGCCCCACCTCAGTCATCAGTCAAAACAGACTCTCACAGGGCAGTCTGGTAAAAACAACAGTATAGTGAGATTCTCTCTGTCATACTGAAACTACACCATATCAAACTGACAACAAAAACTAATCAAGTCTCTTTAATTCTTATTTAATGTAACACACAAACACAACACTTTTCAAACTTAATATTTCCTTTCTTGTTCAATCTCCAAAATATGATGTTAATATCATATTCTAAAATTCACTATAAATTAAAAGCCTCATGGCTTAAAATTTTCCAAAACTTAAAAAGCTCAAATTATCTTATCTTTGGTACCTAAAATTCAAGTTAGTTTGGTGCTTTTTTTAATATAAAATGGAAGATGCAAGATATAAATGCAATTAGACATGTAAAATTTAACATAATACATTGTTCAATAAGACAAGCTTCTGGATAAAAATAGCTTTAGTAGCTGGACCTATAAAACTCTACTTTTTGCAATACAAACAATTCATTTTCAGGGTCAGATAATCGGCACTCCTCACCTACCTCTCTCCTTATATGTCCACTGTACATATATCTCAATATATTAGGGTCTCAACTATATCTGATAACTTATGTTCATCTTATTGCAGCCCCTATGCATATACTTATTACTAGTAAATGTTCTCTCTAGTGACTGCTACTAAGCATTACATGTTTTCAAGTAAATGTATTCTTTACCTCATGATCTTTCCTTGTGTTAACAGTCCTGCATTGCCTCCCACATGAATCATAACACTTTTCCTCTTTTTGTTTTAACTTATTTTAAAAAACAAAGATACATTTACAAATTTTCAGAATTTTTGCATAAAAGTATAAGAATACATTTTTTAGGGTTGTAATTAAGTATTTGTGGGTACATGTACATACACATGTATATATGTAACAATAATATAGGAAAAGAGGCTATTAATTTGAGGGGATAGGAGAGAAACTAGGAGGAGCTGTAGAAAGAAAAGGAAGATGTGAAACAGTTCTATTTTAATTAAAATATATACTTTTTTGTTAAACTTCACACAGTCTGTGATTTGTTGCTAGGGTGTTTAGAGCTTTCTGGGGTTAGTATCCAATTATCAGTGACTGCATATTATGTCTGTTCTTTTGTGACTGGGTTATCTCTCTCAGGATGATATTCTCTAGATGCAACCATTTTCTTAAGAATTTTGTTAAGTCAATGTTTCTGATAGCTGAGTAGAACTCCATTGTGTAAATGTACCACGATTTTTGTATCCATTCATCTTCTGAAGGACATCTTGGTTCTTTCCAGCTTCTGGCTATTAAAAATAGAGCTGCTATGAACATTGTGGTGCATATATCTTTGTTGTGTACTAAGGTGTCTCTGGGGTATATGCCCAGAAGCGGAACAACTGGATCTTCAGGTAGTACTATGTCCATTTTTCTGAGGAACCGCCAGACTGATTTCCAGAGTGCTTGTAACAGTTTACAACCGCACCAGCAGTGGACAAGTGTTCCTCTTTCTCCACATCCTTGCCAGCATCTGTTCTCATCTGAGTTTTGGATCTTGGCCAATCTGACAGGTGTGAGGTAGAATCTCTGGGTTGTTTTGATTTGCATTTCCCTGATGGCTAAAAATGTTAACCACTTCCTTAGGTGTTTCTCAGCCATTCGATATTCCTCGATAGAGAATATTTTGTTTAAGCTTGTACCCAATTTTTTAATAGGGTTGTTTAATTCTCTGCTGTCAAGCTTTTTGAGTTCTTTCTATACCTTGGATATTAGGCCTCCATCTGATGTGGGGATGGTAAAGATCTTTTCCCACTCAGTTGGCTGCCCTTTTGTTTTTTTGACAGTGTCCTTAGCCTTACAGAAACTTTGCAATCTCATTAAGTCCCATTTGTTAATCTTGGACCTTGGAGCTCGAGCCATTGGTGTTCTGTTCAGGAAATTTTCTCCTGTGTCTATGAGTTCTAAGGTTTTTCCTACTTTCTCATCTAATAGTTACAGTGTACCTGGTTTAATGTGGAGATCTTTGATCCACTTACATTTGAGCTTTGTACAAGGAGAAAAGAAAGGGTCTATTTTCATTCTTCTGCATGCTGAGTGCCAGTTGGACCAACATTTGTTGAATAGGCTGTCCTTTTACCATTGAATGTTTATAGCTCCTTTGTCAAAAATCAGGTGAACATATACATGAGGACACATTTCTGGATCTTTTATTCTATTCCATTGATCCACATGCCTATTTCTGTACCAGTACTGTGCAGTTTTCAGCACAGTTGCCTTGTAATATAGCTTGAGGTCAGGAATAGTGATTCCCACAGATGTTTTCTTGTTGTTGAGGATGGATTTCGCTATTCTAGGTCTTTTGTTATTCCAGATGAAATTGCACATTGATCTTTACAACTCAATGAAGAACTGGGTTGGAATTTTGATGGGGATTGCATTGAATCTGTAGATTGCTTTTGGTAGGATGGCCATTTTAAAAATGTTGATCCTTCCAATCCATGAGCATGGGAGATCTTTCCATTTTCTGAGATCTTCCTCAATTTCCTTCTTTAGAGGTTTGAAGTTTTTGTCGTACAGGTCCTTCACTTGCTTAGTTAGAGTCACACCAAGGTATTTCATAGTTTTTGTGACTATTTTGAATGGTATCTTTTCCTTAATCTCTTTCTCTACATGTTTGTTTTTTGAATATAGGAAGGCTACTGATTTGATTGAGTTAATTTTGTATCCAGCCACTTTTCTGAACTTGTTTATCAGCTGTAGGAGTTCTCTGGTGGAATTTTTGGGGTCACATAAATACACTATCATGTCATCTGCAAAAAGTGATGTTTGTACTTCTTCCTTTCTGATTTTTATCCCCTTGAACTCCTTTTGCTGTCTAATTGCTCCAGCCAGGACTTCCAGTACTATGTTGAATAGGTAGGGGGAGAGTGGGCAGCCTTGTAGAGTCCCTGATTTTAGTGGGATTGCTTCAAGTTTCCCACCATTAAGTTTGATGTTGGCTGTTGGTTTGCTGTATATTGCTTTTATTATGTTTAGGTATGGACATTGGATTCCTGTTCTTTTTAGGACTATTACCATGAAGGGTTGTTGAATTTTGTCAAATGCTTTCTCAGCATCTAATGAGATGACCATGTGATTTTGTTCTTTGAGTTTGTTTATATGGTGGATTACATTGATTGATTTCCTTATATTAAACCATCCCTGCATCCCAGGGATGAAGCCTACTTGGTCATGGTGAATGATCGTTTTGATGTGTTCTTGGATTCGGTTTGCAAGGATTTTGTTGAGTAATTTTGCATCAATGTTCATAAGTGAGATTGGTCTGAAGTTCTCTTTCCTTGTAGGGTCTTTGTGTGGGTAAGAAATGGGGGTTATTGTAGCCTCAAAAAATGAGTTAGGTAGTGTTCCATCTGATTCTATTTTATGGAATAGTTTGGAGAGTATTGGTATTATGTCGTCAATAAATGTCTGATAAAATTCTGCACTGAACCCATCTTTTGATGACTTCTTCTATTTCTTTTGGTGTTATGGGATTATTTAGATGGTTTACCTGCTCCTGGTTTAACTTTAGGATCTTGTATCTGTCTAGAAATTCATCCATTTCCTCCAAATTTTCCAACTTTGTGGAGTATAGGCTTTTCTAGTAGGACCTGATGATTTCTTGAATTTCCTCAGTTTCAGTTGTTATGTCTCCACTTTCCTTTCCGATTTTGTTAATTTGTATACTCTCTCTTTGCCCTCTAGTTAGTCTGGCTAGGGGTTCATCTCTCTTGTTGATTTTCTAAATGAACCAGCTCTTGGTTTTGTCAATTCTTTCGATGGTTCTTTTTGTTTCTATTTGGTCTATTTCTGCCCTAAGTTTCATTATTTCTTGCTGTCTACTCCTCTTGGGTGTATATGCTTCCTTTTGTTCTAGACCTATTAACTGTGCTGTCAAGTTGCTGATGTATGCTCTCTCCAGTTTCTTTTGGAAGCGCTCAGGGCTATGAGTTTTCCTCTCAGTACTGCTTTCTTTGCATCCCATAGGTTTGGGTATGTCGAGTTTTCATTTTCATTGAATTCTAGAAAATCCTTAATTTTTTTCTTTATTTCTTCTTTGACCCTGCTATCATTTTACAGAGCGTTGTTTAGTTTCCATGTGTATGTGGGCTTTATGTTGTCTTCGTTGTTGTTAAAGACCAGCCTAAGACCTTGGTGATCTGAGAGGATGCATGGGAGTATTTCAATCTTCTTATATCGATTGAGACATGTTATGTGTCCAATTATTTGGTCAATTTTCAAGAAGGTGCCATGGGGTGCTGAGAAGAAGGTATATTCTTTTTTTTTTTTTTTAGGATGATATATTCTGTAGATATCTATTAATTCCAGTTGGTTCATAGTCTCTGCTAGTTTTATAGTGTCCTTTTTCAGATTCTGTTTCCATGATCTGTCTATTGGTGAAAGTGGAGTATTAAAGTCTCCCACTATTATTGTGTGGGGTGAAATGTATTTTTTGAGCTTTAGTAGGGTTTCTTTTATGAATGTGGGTGCTTTTGTATTTGGAGCATATATGTTAAGGATTGAGAGTTCCTCCTGACAGATTTCCCCTGTAATGAGTAAAAAGTGTCCTTCCTTATCTTTTTTTATAAGTTATGGTTGGAAATTTACATTATTTGATATTAGAACAGCCACTCTAGCTTGCTTCTTGGAGATGTTTGATTGGAAGTTTTTTCCCAACTTTTACTCTGAGATAGTGTCTGTCTTTGTCTCTGAGATGAGTTTCCTGTATGCACCAAAATGCTGGATTTTTTTATGTATCCAGTCGTATAGCCTATGTCTCTTTATTGGGGAGTTAAGTTTATTTATGTTAATAGATATCAAGGAATAGTGGTTTTTGTTTCCTGCTATTATTGCTTTTGTAGGTTGAGTTGTGTCTGTGTCTCTCTCTTCTTTTGGGTTTCTTGCTTAGGAGTTTTCTTGTTTTTACTAGGATGTAGTTCCCCTCATTGTATTGGGTTTTCCACCTATAATTAGTTGTAGTCTTGGGTTTGTGGTCAGATATTGTGTAAATTTAGATTTGTCTTAAAATATCTTCATCTCTCCATCGATGGTGATTGATAGTTTTGCTGGGTATAGCATCTTGGGCTGGCACTTGTGCTCTCTTAAGGAGTGCATGATGTCTGTCCAGGCTCTTCTAGCTTTCATAGTCTCTGTTGAGAAATCGGGTGTGATTCTGATTGGTCTGCCTTTATATGTTACCTGACCTTTTTCCCTTACTGTTTTTAGTATTTTTTCTTTGCTTTGGGCACTTGGTGTTTTGACTATTATGTGTCGGGAGGAATTTCTTTTCTGGTCCAACCTATTTGGAGTTCTGTAGGCTTCTTTTATGCTCATGGTCATCTCATTCTTAAGGGTAGGGAAGTTTTCTTCTACAATTTTGTTGAAGATATTTACTGTGCCTCTTAGTTGATATTCTTCTCCCTCTTCTATTCCTATTATCCTTAGGTTTGGTCTTCTCATTGTGTCCTGGATCTCCTGGACATTTTGGGTTAGGAGCTTTTTGGTTTTTGCATCTTCTCTGACTGTTTTGTCTATGTTTTCAATGTTGTCTTAGGCTCCCGAGATTCTTTCTTCCATCTCTTGTAGTCTGTTGGAATTGCTTGCCTCTGTGACTCCTGATTTTTTTTTCTTTCTTTTTTTTTTTTTTTAGGATTTCTACTTCTTGGGTTGTCTCTTTTAGTGTTTTCTTTATTGTATCTATTTCTGTTTTAAATTCCTTCTTCCATTCCTTCATCTCTTTGTTTCTGTTTTCTTCTAGTTCTTTGAGTTCTTTGAGTGTTTTTCTTGTTTTTTCTTTAAAAGCTTCTAATTCTTTACTCTTTTCCTCCTGTTCTTGTTTAAGGATCTCTATTGTCATCTTGAGGTAAGATTTTATGTCTGAGTCTTCTTTTTCTGGAGTGTTTGGCATTCTGCTGTTTGTTGTGATGGGAGAGCTGGGTTCTACTGTTTCCAGGTTGTCTTGGTTTCCCTGGGGTACGTTCTTTCACTTTCCTCTTGCCATCTTGTTGTCAGTGATTTGTTCTCACCTTTCCCTTGTACCTGGCCTGTGTCCCTGGATCTCTGCTGTTTCTGGTGGCAGATGGTCCAAGTGCCTTTTGTGCACCCCAAAAGCCTCTGACTGGGAACAAAGGACACAATACTGCCAGGTTCCTTGGTCCCTGGATCAAGCCTGGCAGGTGTACACTTTCTTTGTGCTCTGCTTAGATCTCTGTACCCCCTAGCTAGTAGGAATCTGTTCTCACCCGGTTCTAGCCAGTCCTATGTGTCTGGGTCTCCACTCTTCCTGATGACGGATGTTCTGAGTGCCTGTTTTGCACCCCAGAAGCTGCTGGCTAGTGACAGAGGGCCCAATGCTGCTGCCCAGTTACTGGTTGCTTGGATCAAGCAAGGCAGGCGCACTCTTTCAGCGTTTTCTGCTGAGATCTCTCTGCCCTCAGGCTAGTCGGAATCCATTTTCAGATGGTTCTTGCCAGTCCTGTGTGTCTCTTTATTGGTTATTTTATTTACATTTCAAATGTTATCCCTCCACTTCCTGGTCCCCGCCCCCCCCACCATCCCCTATCCTATTCCCACTCTTCCTCTTTCTATGAGGGAGTTCCCCCACCCACCTGTCTACTCACCAGAGGAATGGATACAGATAATGTAGTACATTTACACAATGGAGTGCTACTCAGCTAGTAAAAACAATGTCACAATCAAATGAATGGAAATAAAAAATATTATCCTGAGTGAGGGAACCCAGATGCAAAAGAATGCTCATGGTATATATTCATGGATAAGTAGATATTAAACAAAAGAATCGGAATACCAATAATACATCTTACAGACCATATGAAGCTCAAGAAGAAGGAAGACCAAAATGTGGATGCTTCAGTCCTACTCAAAAGGGGGGGAAGCGATCATTGGAGGTATAGGGTGGGAGAGAGCTGGGAGGAAGAAAGAGGGGGATGGGGAAATGTAGGAGGAGACAGTCCAGAGAGAAGTACAGAGAGTTGGGAAATTCAAAGGAGATGTTTAGCATGGGGGGGTGGGAAAATGGGGATAGCCACTAAAAACTTCCAGATACCAGGAAAGCACCAGAATTTATTTACCTGGAGGATTGAGAGGTAGGTGGACAGTAGAAAGGGTAAGTGCTATTCCTGCCATGCTAAGTGAGACTGAAGTCTTCTTGACCACAACCTGTCAGGACCAAGAGAATCCAAGTGATCTTCATTCTCATCACCTTTTTAAAAGAGAATTAAAAGGTCACTCGGAGAAAGCTGGAGATGTGCACAGGGACAGGAGTCAATGGGAGTGACTGAGCAGACCTGACTGACCGATTTCCACTCTTCTGATGTGTCCCCATCATTTCCCACTTTTCTCTTTTATACATGTAAACTGAATATATAATATTTTTCTAAAACAGAAAAACATAAAATTTATATTTTTATCTTTAACAATGCCTGTATGATGAACTAGCTTTTAGAGAAACAAAACAGTTTAGTTTCTAGCTGTATGTTTTTTGTAAGTGAATCAGGCCCATCTAATGTTAATTTTATGTTGCATAGATAGAATATTTTATACATGGAGGAGTTATGGCTCCATTTAGCCAATAAAACAATTGACCCTTCTAAGGCAGAACTTTTATGTTTCTACTTAAACAGAATTTCAAAGAAAGAGCACATTTTTCCAAAAGTTCCACATGTTCTATTACTTTTGCTACAAAATGCTGTGGAGTTCATTAAAAAAAGAAAGAAAGAAAAGAAAAGCAATATGTCTATGTGAATTTGTTAGCATTTCAAATGAATTCATTTTTGTGATATTGTGAAGAGAATGATTCCAAACCCTCAGGATCTGTGCTCCATGAGCTCCGGAAACTAGTAGTGTAGATGCATGCCACAGCATTTAAAAATTTACGAATATGATAATGGTCATGACATATCGATTAACCATTACTGAGGATTCCAAACCCTCCACGATCTGAGATCCATGCACTGGGCACATCTTCTGATGTGCCTGACATCACTCAGTCTACCGCCTGGCTTCTCTGAACCTTTAGCTTATACAAAAGAACCTTCTCCAGAAGCCAATTGTGTCTTTTACCTTCATCCCTGTCTCACACATCTCCTCCCACCTGACCATCTCTCCTGTCAAAGAGCAGGAGACAGTGACAGGAGATGAAAACCCAGCTAGAGCCAGAGAGCAGGGTAGTGTCTTAAGTTGAAAATATCAAAGAGGATGTCCACCTTGTGCTTCAAAGTCACGCTCCAAGATGCTTTCCTGGAACTTATACACTTGAGCCACTCTAGTCAGATGAAGCCTGGTAACCACAGCAGGCTACTCTTTTTTAGATTTTCACAAATCTGTATGTCATATTATGTATGTAGAAGGAATCTACATTGCCCATGGTTATGTTATCTATGTTCATTACTGGATTTCCACGCATTTCTCATCAATGCCTTCAAGTCAGATCCCTATGCAATTCCATATCCATTGGATTAAGAATCTTCCTGGGAGATAACTCAGGTTTGTTAGGTTTAAACATTTGGCCTCTACTAAGAAGACTGAATGGCAAAGTGACAAGTAGTAAATGAATTTGAATCCAGAAGTAGAGGTTCTAGGCTTGAAATGTAAGCTCCTTGTTATAAAGACCAACTTATTTAAAGTCATAAACTCCTACAAAAGATGTGAAAGTTAATGGCTCAAGTATTAGTGTTACTGTATCTATTCATGACAATCCAGCTCTGCACTGGTTTGTGATTACTGTTTTCTTGTCAGCCTTGGCTTTTGGGAAACAAACAAACAAACAAAAAAAAAAACAAAGGCTGTCATGCAAGAGAAATCAAGCCTAGGTCTCTACATATCAAATGTTAGTCTTCTATCCTTCTTACTGCTTTATCTAGAATAGTAGGACCCAGAAACCCACTGCATACAGAAAAGCTGGTATTGGAGTGGGCTATGCTTTCTCTGATGGAGTATCATCAACTACACACCCAGTTCATTACATAAAGCACTGGAAGAAAAGGTTAGATGATCTCACTAGGAGGTTGGGAGGGGAATTGTCTCAGGATGCAGCCATTAACATGCAGTTGCCAGTTCTTTTGGATTTCGTTTTTGTTTTTTACACACAAACCAAAGAAAGTCTTTGCTCATTTCCTGAGCCTTGCCCAGGAGGGCTTGGTTAATTCGCAGTGGTCCTTATCAATAGTTCACATTAATTCAGGACTTCATTTACTCTTTCCAGATTCATCCAAGGGTCCCATTGCAACCCAAACTTTACTTCTTATCTGTAAAATGAGTCTAAAGAACTCATTCTCAAATAATTCTCCCATGCCCCTTTAAGAAAGTTCTGGAATGTATCATCCTGGATAAATGATTGTACTGTACTGTAACAAAATGATTTCCAGAATTTCTGAAATTTGGCAATATATCACAAAAGAATATAATTTGTGTTCTTGGATTATCTCTGGACTGCCTTGCCTATAACTGTTATCATAGAGCATAGGAAGCTTTGGTGTCAAGAGGCAATTCTCCCGAGATATGGGCCATGGACCACTGTATCAGAGTGATACCATGTCTGACTCTCACAGAGAGAGAATCCATTTTCCCTGCCTTTTCAACTCAAAGACAGAGGCTCATTGCATTCCTCTGTCATCACATTGCCTTTGAATTCTATAGCCAAATATCTTTGTTCTCTTTCATGTGGATTCCTATCATTAGATTTAGGGGCCACCTGAGCCAATTTATGACCCAAACCACCTGCTGTGGTTTGGGTCATAAATTTTCTTATTGGCTCATGTCCACAGATTTGTGTTGAACCTATGTTGTTATTACAAGATGAAAACCCTTTGGTGGGTGGAGCCTGATTGCCTTAGTCAGGGTTTCTATTCCTGCACAAACATCATGACCAAGAAGCAAGTTGAGAGGAAGGGGTTTATTCAGCTTACACTTCCACATTGCTGTTCATCACCAAAGGAAGTCAGAACTGGAACTCAAGCAAGTCAGGAAGCATGAGCTGATGCAGAGACCTTGAAAGATGTTGCTTACTGACTTACTTCCCCTGGCTTGCTCAGCTTGCTTTCTTATAGAATCCAGAACAACCAGCCCAGGGATGGCACCACCCACAATGGGCTGGGCCCTCCCCCCCTTGATAAGTAATTAAGAAAATACCTTACAGCTGGATCTCATAGAGGCATTTTCTCAACAGAGGCTCCTTTCTCTGTGATAACTCCATCTTGTGTCAGGTTGACACAAAACCAGCCAGTACAGTGATAAAGGAAGTAGGTTGGTGGGAACATGCAATGAAAGAAGAAATGGGGAGCCTGACTCTTCCTCTCTTTGTTTCCCAACTACTACTCTGAAGTGGGCAGTTTCTTCACAATGTGCTTCTATTGTGTTGTACTATCTTGCCACAGCAGCAAGGCAAGAAGCTGCCCACCTATGAAATGAAGCCAATGAAATCATGCACTAAAATAAAATCTTTCTTCCTTATTAAGTTGAATTTTCATAGCAATTGTGTCATGTTAAAAAAAAACTGTCACATACTAAATGATCTCGTCATACTGAGATCCCTAATTTTAAGACACATGTAAGCCCCTTTTGCCATGCAAAGAAACATTCACAAATTCCTAGCACGAAAATGCAGACATCTCTGGGGAGGCCATTATTCATCCGGCACAGCCATAAAATAATTATGTCTTTGGTGAAAACATTGCATATTATAGTAGAAATTACACATTCCTGAAACATACACAGTTTGATTCTCGAACCTGCAAAAGATACTATTTATTATTTTTGTGGATATAGTATAGGGAAATATCATCATTCTTACATAAATTTCCATGTGAACCAGTGTCTATGAGGCTTGTTTCTACTGTGAAATGTAAGTTTTAACCCTTTAAAGTATTACAGGGTAACCAATGAATCCTATATGCCCACTTTTTACTGGTTTTCCAGGAAAGGTAGATTTGTCCCCCTCTAACTACAGCAGATTAGTCCTGAATTATTAAAACCCAAATGAACCCATGCCCATTGACTTGGGTTATGCAAAAATCTATAATTCATAAGGCATCTGCTTCTGTAGTAGAAGGTGACTGCAGTCATTAGACACACAAAGCCCAACAGATACATAAATGCAACCAGGGATGGGGACCATACCACCCAAGTAAGGTTTGTTGGTTAAGTTAGAGGAGAGATAAAATTTTAGGGAGTGTAAACATGTTTTTATTAATGGAGACTATAATTCAATAGCAGAGACTAGACCTATCTAGTCATCATTTATATAATTTGGAGGTGTTTTATTACATTCTAAAAAGCAAAGTATAGTAGTATTTTAAAATTTGATAAAGGCCTTACAAATACCGTACTTTTTAAAGCCAAATTAACTATAACTATTATTTGAAGTGAAATATATTTGTGTGTATGTGTATGTGTGTGTGTGTGTGTTAGATAAATTGCAAATTACAAGAGTGGGATGTAATAAACATACACAGACATATATTGTAAAATATTGTACATATTTTATTTGTCTAAAGTGACTCAATTTTTAGATTTTTCTCAAATGTCAAGTGCCTGTCTGTATGTAGGTATGCATGCTCACATGTGTGCTAATACATAAAAAAGCCAGAGAAAGGCATTTGGTCCCCTAGAGCTGGGGATAAAGCTGACCCATCTCTCCAGAATTAGCTTTCAAGGTTCTTAAAGCCAAAAAAATAGCCACAGAGAACACCGCTAAAGCTGCCATATTGCTGGAGATAGCATGGGTACTTTATCTTCTAAAGAAGTACCAATTGCCACAAATAGCATCAGATTCTGGAACAAAAAGATTGGATGCCAAAATGGAGAAGAGAAAACACAGCTCACTGAAGAATTTCATCTGGGAGAAAGTGCTGTTGAGAGAAGATATGCACAATTTTTTTGTTTGTTTGTTTGTTTTTTACTGAGAAGTCAAATTATAAGGAAAGCTGAGAAATAGCAATTTCTGTGATAAAAACCTATCAGATCTCTTTCTCATCTTCAGTTTCACAGCACTGTTTCTCATCAATAGGGCTTTGCTCAATTGATAACCCATAGATTATCTGTTTACGAATAATACATTATGAATACTTTGTAAAGAGACAGATTATACTGTTAGAATATTATTTGCACATACATACAATCTCATCTCTAATCATGTTTTAAAAATTGACTAGGTAATGTTTATGCTTAATAATGATGCAACCAATCCAAACATACTTAGAGAAAATGCTGACAGTTATTCAAGCTTGTTAGAAATATGCTAAGAGGTAGTAGTAAATTAAGAAAATATATTCTTGTGTGGTATAGTGGCACAGACCTTTAACCCCAGCACTTAGAGGCAGAGGGAGGTAGATTTGTGATTTTTGAGGCCATCCTGGTCTATATAGTTAATTTCAGTCCATCCAGGGAATTCTGAGACCCTGTCTAAAAAGAATATTTATAACAGAATGAATGGTTTTTCATTTTTAGTCTTAGAAAGAAAATCCTAATCTACAAAGTAACTTGAACAAAATGGTGTTTGTGTGTAAGAATCTCTTCCAGCATTTATTTGCTGCCTTTTCCCTGTGCTGGGTATTTTGCATGCTACTCAAATGTGTGTGTGTGTGTGTTCTATATAGACTTTGTATTCTAATATAGTCTAATTAAGTACATAACCCCTTAGATGTGGCAGCATATACCTGAAATCCCAGCAATAAGGATCCCGAGGAGCCATGTTTAGACCATAAATCAACCAATCAATCAATCAATCAATCAATCCACAATCAATTAATTGGGTTGGGAGGGGGGAGTGGCTCAGAGGATAAAATGTTTGTTGCAAAAGCCTGAGGACCAGAGTTTGGACCCTCCATACCAACATAAAAGCTCCCACCTATAATCCCAACACTCAAGAGACAGAGACAAAGGGTTCCTGGAAAGAGGAGGTTTAGTTCGAGTAGCAAGAATCAGCAGCCTCTGGGATCAGTGAAAGACTCAACCTGAAAAACAGAAAGTGAAGAACACCTCTTCCTCCCAACCCCCTCTCTCTCCTCTCTCTCTTTTGCTACACACATGCACAAATGCATACCCATATACATATGAACACACATACATACATATAACACAGATATAACATTTAAAAAGAATACAATATATTGAACTATCTGTAAATAAGAAATATATATACTGAATATTCATATTGGAACTGATTATATATATAGAGAGAAAGTCATATATATACATACATATATATACATACATATATATGTGTGTATATATGTATATATGTGTATTGTATGTGTGTATACACACACACACACACACACACACACACACACACACACACACACACACACACACATATATATATATATATATATATATATATATATATATATATATATATATATATATACTGAAATAAAACTTTGAAGAACCCAGGGAAGGGGTAGCTAATGTACTCTGAGAAGGACAAGAGTAGTTGTCTGGCTCAAGAATGAAATTGGGCTCAGGAGAGGGAAGGAGAATAGAAGTGCTGGGAATGACCCATAGTCACAAAAAAACAAAAATAAGGACATAGCCAAGAACCTAAACACAGTAAGGAGAGGACAGTATGCTTAAGAAAAACTCAGGTATAAAACTGAAAAGGAAGAGAATTCTTCCTGAACAAAACACCCTGCACACTCCAAAGACAATACAAGTTGCAAGACTAGTTTGTGTTAAAGCAAGATTTATACATTATATCACTAGAAAACATTTTTTATTCACAGAAATACTTTCTTATGATCAATTACTAGAGTACATCAAACTTATTGAGGCAAGAGACACAGACGAAGCTGGATCAATGTTGTGAGGCAACAGGGGGACAAAATTTCAGGAGAACCACGTGCACACACACTTCCCTGCAGGAGTATTTCCCACCTCTCATCGATGCAAAATCTACTTCTGGAAATTTGACATAAGATAACCATATTCCTGTATGCTAAAATGTCTTGTAAGGAAAAAGATTTAATGTGATTCAGGTACATGAATATTCATCAAAGAATCACTTCAAGAAAAGGAGAAACGACCCAAATCTCATAGAGATCAATCAATAATGATGCTTACATACAACTTATATTAAATATATGATAGGTTTACAACCTATATTAAATATAAATGATATAAAATAGTAGATAACAATGAGCACTATTTAATTTTAGACTTGCAGAAATAAACTTAATTAAGTATATAAATATAATAGATATATAAGATGTACATGCACATATTTTACCCAGAAGTATTTGTACCAAAACAGTAGATGTTCTTCAAAACTGAAAATCAGTTTTTACTTTTATCTTCACCTTTACTTTTATCTTTCTGATTTTTTTGCAATAAACATTTGCAAATTTCACAAACATAAAACCCCTGAAATTAAAATAAAGGCCATACTAAATAAATAAATAAGTATTAAGTATACTAAAAACCAATCTCACCACACCGTGATAAATTCTCTGTTAGTAAATGCTTTGACTGCAGACTCGACTCTGCAGATCGCACAAGGTCGTCATGCACATTCCATCGATCAAAATGAACGTTTAAAATATCTTTCTATTTAATACGGCCTCAAAGGCATCTGGCAAAGTGCCAGGTTGAATGCATTATTAAGTATATTCAGGGGAAAACTCTTTTGATTTTTATAAGCCAACTTCTGAAGACAATGAAAATGGATATCCCAGCATTCTGAAGTAATTTATAACCAGTTTGGTTCACGTCACTGGTGACTTGATGACCTTTACATAAACTATGCCAAGGCAATCACTCTCAGGGGGCTACATCCTTTGAATTTGACTCATGGGAAGAACGTTGTCTAAATATTTTCAATTCATATGACCACTTTATTTGCTTAGATATGCGATCTTTCAACCCCCAAGGAAAGAGTTCTGGCCATCAAGGACACTAGGGTTTTTAATCACCTGTTCAGATGGTTGGACTAATTAGAAAAAGAATCACTCTGTTAGCTTCAGGCTGGCAATACCTTGAGAAAAATAAACTGTAACTACACATTGGGCGGGACAGAATTTGACGATTTATTAGGCACACTCCCGCCCCTAGATGAACTCACATGTAAATATTTATGTTAGGCCCAGGGGGAGCTTCCATGCAACAGATGGCTCTTAGGAAGGGTAAAGAGTTAGAAGCTCCTCAGAGAGCCTTGAAGATCCAAAGCTGATTTAATGGAACAGCAGGGAACAAGGCTGTCCATTGACTAGGAAATGAAACTGAACATCCTGATGGAATTTTCAGAAACTTAAATATTATCGCATGTTATCCATGGAGATATAATGTAAACTTTTGTATCGTTGGTTCCTTTTTTCCTTAGCCTTTCAAGATTTTTGTTTTGTTTTGCTTTGCTTTGTGTTGTTTTGACTAATTTTATCAGTGCTCCAGGAATCACAGTATTTTAGGAACTGATCTATTCACCTAATCTTATTTTATTGCAAAATATTCCCTTACAATGGAGGTTTTCTTGTTGAATTCGTTATTAAAATGTGAATTACATTTTAGGACAGTTCAATAATCTCATGAATAGAATCTGAAATGCCCCTGAGATTACTGCATATCAAGGATGGGAGTTGCAAGGTTCACCAGTGGATAGAGTAGATATGTTCAAATAAAGCGTCTCTGTAAGCCACGGCACCTTATTGGATTGTATGTTTTCATTTTATAGAAGAATACTGCAAACTTCTAAATTGGGTATAAAATGACAAATTCTTCCATGACTACTTTTATCTACAAACCAGGGAGCTGAACAAAATTATTTCTAAGTTCCCTTCCATTTTTAAAATACTCTGATTCTACCCTTCTCTGCACAACCTGACATTAATGGCCACCCTAAGCTGGAGCAATATTTCTGGGATACAGTTTAAAGACCATTGCCAAGCATTATTTTCCATGTCACTGAATCAGGGAGGAAAGAAAAAGCATTGTTGTCCATAGTAAAGTGAGATGTATGAAGCACCAACTGAAGAAACACTCTTCTCTGTTTCAGAGTTGGACTTTTACTTAATAGCATTTCTAATAGGGGTTCAATACTTTGGCCAAACCATACCATATTCTTGCAAACAAATGGGATTGATTATGATAGTGGTAATCAATTTTCTCCTGCCAACTCTCAGAAAAATTCATCTCAAAATATTCCAAAGTGTTTCTCCTTCCTGGGCAAAGATGAAGGCATGAATACTTTTCAGAAGTACTGGATGAACAATTCTGCCCTCCTATATAAGGCTTCCAAAGGCCCTAGATTGCTGTCTTGGGAAAGTAGGAGAGCCTCCAAGAGTAAAAGAGAGTAATTTACTTTCTTTCTAAGAATACAAAAATGGAAAAAACTGGAATTACGGGTCAGCACCTAAGAGTGCTTGATCTTCAGTGCTGACCCATAATTCCAGAAGACCAGAGTTTAACTCCCTGTGCCCACATTAGCTAGTTCCTAACCACCTTTATTGCCAGCTCTAGGCAATCCAACACATTTTTCTGGCCCCTACAGGCACCCACACAGACACAGAAACACCAAAAATGAAAACAAATATATTTTCTTAATGGAAGAGAGTTACACAGAATCTGTATGCCACATCTCCATGACTCAGTAAGTGTATGGATTTATGATGTGGAACAGCGGAAGTCATGTGCTGGGTTCCAAGGAGTCACAGTCACCCCACTCCTCCTTCCCAAACACGTCAGCTGCAGTAAATCAGAGCAGCAGCTGTTGTCTTAGGTGAGTAGATTTCCAGGAAGAACTTGGAATAAAGAACAATCAAGTTGTGAGCTATATTCCTAAGTCAGGACCACTTGGGAGAGTCCTGAGATCTCTAGGAAAAGAATCCACCCAGTTCTCCGGAAGCTTCCTCTGGAGACCTGATGTCACTAAGATCACATTGTTGCCCACTGCTGGTGAAGGTCTGTTTCTTACCTGAACAGACAGATGAGTTTGAAAGGAACTCAGATTAACCTTGTATGGTGACTTCAATGATACTCTGCATTACAAAATTTAAGACAGATTAAATCTGGAGTCAAATTAAAACTTTTTTTCCAAGGGCAAATTACATTTCAATGTGAAGTTTTGAAATAGAGCTATACCAAGATTGCCACTTATGTGTTAATTCATTGTTATAATTTGAAATAGTATCAGACCGAGTTAATACCTTTAGTAGACTAGGCAAGGCAAATTCAACAATGTAGCTTTTGTTCCTAATTGCAAAATAAGAGGATAAATAATTCAATTCCTAAAGCCTTTTGTAAGTTCCATTGTTCCATGGATGCATTAGCTCTTCTTTAAAAAAAATGTATATATCATATGAATTGTTTGCCTTTTGTTGGTTTATTGATTATATATCTATATTTAAATCATAGTCAGTTGATTATCAAAGTAATGAGGTCTTTGGTTATCTGTTTGCTTTTCTCTTTAATGTTTTGCATCAGTGATATTCTTCTATACTCCTTGAAGGGATCTGGCCAGCTCTAGCTTGGCTTTGGCAGGCCTTGCCCTTTCTCCCCCTCACCCTCTGTTGTGCTGCAAACAAATACACAGCATTGATTACAATGTAATGTATTGTAAGATTATATTCCTAAAGCCCGTCACCCAGGCCTCTTCCCTTATTTGGCCACTTCCTTTTTCTGAGACTGACTATCAAGGTTCAGCTATTAAAGTATCGAAGTCCAGCAATCAAAAGCCCTCTTTGGCTTACTTAATGAATATGGCCAATTAAAATTAAAATTAAACAACTCATCCTAACACGGGGTTTCTTCCTTTACCTATATAAACCACCGTTTGCCTATGTGCCAGGTCTGTCTCTTCTCCATCCAGAGACAGTTCTTTGTCCCACTTTCAGACAAATACCCCTGCCCCCTCTTCCTTGTCCCTTTCCTCTTCTTCCTCTTGCTCCTGTCTGTGTTTCTAAATCCCTGCCCTCTCGCCCTCTGGCCTTCTGGCCCTCTGGCCTTCTGGCCCTCTGGGGCAAATAAATCTCCTTTGTGCAAAGAACTTGGTCTTGAGGAATGTTGAGCCTACTCCAGGTTTCCCTATGTACCTCTTACAGTTTATCTGACTTCCTGATCTTCTAAATGGATATAAATGAAAATCAAAATTCTTAGCTGTAGATATTTTTACTTTTAATCATTGTTTCTACATTTTCTTGTCAAAATATGAGGTTTGTTTTCTTTTACTTTGGCTTGGGTTGTTTGTTTGTTTGCTTATCTATTTGGTTTAGTTTGTTTTTGAGACAGGGTCTCCTTATATAGCTCTAGATATGTGCAGAGCCCAGGCTGGTCCCATTCTTGTTGTGACCCTATTTCTGCCTCTCAGGTGCTGACATTTCATGGATAAGCTACACTGTAAGTTGCTATAAGAAAACTTTGCTAACCTAGAAAAAAAAAAAACTTTCTGGTTTTAGCATATTAAAATTTTTCTGGCATCCTATGTACTATGGTCCAAAATAAGTCAAAACCAAGCTCTTGCCGTCTATATATGGTAAGCCATCCAGTTGAACGAAACAAAAGATCTAAACATTGGCCTCCTTCAGGAGTGGCTAGTTCTTCAGTGAACTTAAATAGTATTTTTGTTGTGTTGGTTTTAATTTTTGGGCTTTTACCCCTCCGTTTAGTTACTAATTTGATACAATCGCTTCAGTGGAGTTATTGTTTCCAGCCCTAGCTGGCTTATTAATGTAACAATTAAGCATAATTGAGACACTGAAACTGAAATCTTCATTTGTTGCACTAATAGAGTTTATTTTTATTTCTTTTGAGCTCTGGCTTTGATTATTTCCTTGTGACAAGAGGAAAGCCACCATAAAGCTTTTTTTTTTTTTTTTTTAACTGATGGTACCCCAGTGAGATTTGTCACACCTGCTGTAACATAATTAGTTATTCAACTATAATAACTTTTATTAAAATGAAATGCAATAAATACCATAAAAATCTGTAAGTCAATTTAGCTGCTTAGGAAAGTTATGGAGCATTAAGCTACCATGAGTAAAGACCTGTGTGTACGATCTCCGGGCTACTTTCTTAATGTACTGTTATACAATGCCCCCAGCTCAGTTATTAGCAAGCTGGTGTCCTCATTATACAAAAAGTATAATGTCACAAACAACTCCCCTCATGGTATAGAAACAAAAACTTCAATTCTCACAGAGAATCACCCCTGTCATAGGGATGCTCTCCCAGCTCCAGCCTACGTGGAAAGGGCTCTTTTGCTGTAGGTAAAACCTGCATGGAGAATAGACTCTACTTTGGAGACATCCATAAACACCAAAGGCAGATTGTGTCTCAAAAATCAATAATTTTCAAGGCTCACAACCTCTGGCTACCTCTGCTAGTACCACTGTTCTGGTTGCAAATGGAGTTCAATGAACACAGAAGGGATGTTGGTAGGGTTCCTTCCAGCTTAAGCTGACGGAGCACCATGGACCTTAATAAACAAACAGTAGAGAAGATAAACAGTTTGCTTCTGTTGGTTCTAAAAGGAGAAAGGAGAAATTATTTCTGGACTTTCTTGGGCCATTTAACAAGCAACTACATAATTACCAACTATGTAATTATAAAAGGAAGTACAGAAGGGCGGCAAGAAAGCAGAGATTCGCTGACAAGGGAAAATATAATAGACATCATGGGATTAAGGGACCAGACTGGAGGTGGATGGAAATGAGAGGGAACAGGTGAGGAGAGGATGGGGGAAGGGGAGATACTGAAAGACACAACTGGAATGGGGGTTGTCTTAGTTTGGGTTTCCATTGCTGTGAAGAGACACCATGACCAAGGCATCTCTTACAAAGGACATTTAATTGGGGCTGCCTTACATGTTCAGAGGTTCAGTTTATTATCACCAAGGTAGGAAACGTAACAACATCCAGGTAGGGATGGCATTTGAGGAACTGAGCATTCTACATCTTGATCTAAATAAAGGCAGGCAGGAGACTAGCTTTCAGGCAGCTAGGAAGAGAGTCTCAAAGACCATGTTCACAGTACCATATTTCCTCCATCAAGGCCCTACCTCCTAATAGTGATATTCCTTGGGTCAAGCATATTCAGACCCCAAGGGGAGGAGGCAAGGGGGCAGGGGCTGTGTCTTTGAGACAAACTAGAAACCTAGGACAATGGAAACTCGCAGAAATAAGTTAGGGTGACCCAAGCTAAGATGTCTTAGTTAGGGTTTTACTGCTGTGAGCAGACACCATGATCAAGGCAGTTCTTATAAGGACAATATTTAATTGGGACTATTCAGAGGTTTAGTCCATTATCATCAAAGTTGAAACATGGCAGCATCCAGACAGGCATGGTACAGAAGGAACTGAGAGTCTACTCTTCATCTGAAGGCTGCTAGCAGAATACTGGCTTCCAGGCAGCTAGGATGAGGGTCTTAAAGCCCACACGTACTCTAACAAGGCCACACCTATTCCAACTGGGCCACACCCTCTAATAATGCCACTTCCTGGACTAATCCTATACAAATCATCACCCCTAGCAATGGGGGTTATGGAGATTGAACACGTGAACTGACCATCTTCTGTAACCAGACAAGACTGCTAATGGAGGAATTAGGATACCCATCTGGCAACAAAACCTTCAACCTATAATTTGTCCTGACTACAAGATGTGCTAGGGTAAGATGGAGCAGGAATTGAGGGAGTGGCCAACCAATGACAGGTCCAGTTTGAGATACATGCCATGAGAAGAAGCCCACCCATGACATTACTAATGATATTCTGCAGACAGAAGACTATTATTAGAGTCTTCACAAAGCAACTGATGGGGCAGATGCAGAGACCCACAGCCAACTATGATGTGGAGCTTGGGGAATCCTACAGAAGTGGTGGGTGGAATATGGGCTCACCGGGACTGACTTAGGTCCCCCTGCACATATGTTACAGAAGTGTAGCTTGGTGTTCATGTGTGTCTCCTAACAGCAGGAGCAGGAGCTGTCTCTGACTCTTGTTGCCTGCCCTTGGAAGCCTTTGCTCCCATGAGGCTGCCTCACCTAGCCCCAGTAGGAGAGAATATGCCTAGTCTTTATACAACTTGACAGTCCAGGGCTGATTGATATCCAGGGGAGGCCTCCCCTTTTCTGAAAAAAAAAATGGAGGAGGAATGGAGGAGGAAGGGAAGGAGGGTGAACAACTTCATGGAGAAGAGGGAGGGGAAAATGTGATCCAGGTATAAAATTAATCAATTAATAGAAAAAAAGGACAGCCGAGATTTATGACTTTCAATTTTTGAAAACACATCAACTCTCTGGCTTGCCCTTTGGTCCCATAGTTTCTAATGACTTTCTATTTAAAATGGTAATTTTCTCTCACAAAATGCCTTGCTTGACTAGAGCCTTGTGACCTTGAGGAGAGACCTTGATGACCTTGAAAAGGAAAGAAATGCAGGTGTTCATTACCTCACTGCTTTGCAGCTCATTTTTGTAGCTCAAGTGTCACTCATCAGTATTCTAACTTCTACACATTTGTACATAACCAGCTCTTGATATGTAAAGGGCTCATTAGACGTAGATATTTCAGTCCATCTCTTCCTGCGTAAATGTTCTGAAGATGGCTTTTTATAACTTATTTGTCCAGAAAATGTGAGATGGAAACATTTATGTAGTGGGGTCCTGGGATTCCTTACAAAAATGCCCACTGATGTCTGTGTGCTTTTGTTTTTTGTTTTGTTTTGTTTTTACTTTGTAGAGCATTTGTTTTATTTCCTTCATTTGTGAAACCTCCTTAGTATAAGCTCTACCAAGTAAGACGATCTAAAGGACCTTAGGTGACTTACTTTATAAAAGAGACCAAGATTTGCTTGAAAAATTTGTGAAATTTTGCTTGAAAAATCACTTGGAAACTAAAAGCAATAAAGTAAACTTTAAGGTAATTTCTGATTAATATAACTGCTCTAGCTAACACAATATATTTGAATCAAATCCTTTCTCCTCCCCCAATCCCTCGAAGATCCTTTAAAAAATAGGAACTAAAACGCCTAAGTTCGTGATTTGTCACTTAGTTTGATTATCATGAGGAAATTGAAATTTTAGAGTCCCTGGTTTGTTTTTTATTCCAGTTAACTGTTCTCCCTTAAAGAGCCTTCATATCCATTTCACAATTCTGTGCCTCTGACAGAAAGACCAGGATTGCTGAGTACAAGAAAGGTGACACATGGAGTCACTGAAATGACAGGCAGAGGCTTGTTTTTCCATTTTTATATGTATAACTGTTGTAATTCATAAATGGCAGAACCCAAGCCTACCATGCTCCTGCAGGAAGAACTTTACTGGTGCATTGGGTAGCCTGATGTGAAGATATCACATGCCCTAGATATCAACATCTAAAAATCCAAAACAGTAGTAAAGAACAAAGGGTCTGCTTAAAGCCCCCTCCATATGCAGAAAAATAAGACACCACTGGAAACATAACTGTTGCTGACCTACATTACAGAGGTTGACCCCACTAAAGCCTCTAAAAGGTTGACCTACATTACAGAGGTTGACCCCACAAGCCTCTAAAAGAATGCCGGGTTTTTTTTTTTTTAAAAAACCATACAAAGGTGTCTCTTGATTCAAGACTCCCAGGACAAAGCAGGAAGATTTGACTGGCCAAACAAAGGTGACTCAACAGAAAACAATGAGTAATTTATACCGTGTGGGTGGGGCATGTGCTGTGCAGGATGTGTTGTGGAAGGGAGCATGCCATAGCACATGCGTACAGGTAAGAGAAGGACTTTGTGAAATCAGTTCTCTTTCCATCTTTATGGAGTTCCAGGGATAGAACTCAGATCACAAAGCTTGGACATGGGAAGCTCTTTACCCACTGAGTGATGGTGCTGGCTACTGGCAACTTATAAAAAAAAAGAATTTGTATATACATTTATATAATTAATATAATAATAACTTCACATGCATATGCATTCTTTTTTAAGACATTGGTTGGTTTTGGTTGGTTTTAGGGGGTGTTTGTTTGATTTTTTTTGTTTTTGTTTTTGCTTTAAAGACTGTGTTTCTTTTTATAGCCCTGGCTATCATAGATAGCTTTGTAGAGTATCTCAAACTCACAAATATCTGCCTGTCTCTGCCTCCTGAGTGCTGGGATTAAAGGCATAAGCCACCACCACCCTACTAAGAAACCAATTTTTACTAGATGGATAGTTCACCTTTCTGTCATATACTTACCAATCTTGGCGGCTCAGACAGGATAAGGACTGTTATTACTCAGAATCCCTGATCGTAACCTCTAGAAGGAACCTGAGCAACAGGCTCAGAGGTCACATACTGTCTCGGGTCAGCAAAATCAATACATGGATTGGAGGGGCATATGCAAAGGTGACACTGTTTCTTCTTGAAGCATCCTAATGTCATCTTTAGGCTTTCTGGTGAAGAAAAACGAGTTATACATAAACTATTTTAATTGTGTTAAGGCACACACATACACAAAGGGTTACAAATATCAACTGTTCGTATGACATTTTAGCTCTGGTATTGTGATTGTGTAGCATGAACAACATCCTAGGTTTGAGCTCTAATCTACAAAGAAAATTCAACAGTTAAAATAATTCCAATATGTTTGTCATTTCTTGGCCACAAATGCCTTCCTCCATGACCAGCTTTTGAGAGAGGAGATATTAAACTCAGGGCTTTGCAAACAGCTGCCAAGGAAACTATATCTTCAGTCTAGATGACTGTCCTAGTCAGGTTTCTATTCCTGCACAAAACATCATGGCCAGGAAGCAAGTTTGGGAGGAAAGGGTTTGTTCAGCTTACACTTCCACATTGCTGTTTATCACCAAAGGAAGTCAGGACTGGAACTCAAGCAGGACAGGAAGCAGGAGCTGATGCAGAGGCCATGGAGGGATGGTACTTACTGACTTGTTTCCCCTGGCTTGCTCAGCTTGCTTTCCTATAGAACCCAGGTCTACCAGCCCAGGGATGGCACCACCCACAGTTGGCTGGGCCCTCCTCCCTTTGATCACTAGTTGAGAAAATGCCTTACAGCTGGATCTCATGGAGGCATTTCCTCAACTGAGGCTCCTTTCTCTGTGATAACTCCAGCTTGTGTCAAGTTGACACAAAACCAGCCAGTATAATAACCTGTTACTTTGAAATTTTTTTTAAATTTTAACTTACATATATATAAGTGAATTTGTGCTCACCAACTTGTGCATCATCACTTGAACTAGAGTTGAGGTGATTTCAGGCCCCCGTGTGAACACTGGCAACCACACCTGGGCCTTATGCAAAACCAGTAAGTTCTCTGAAGCACTGAGCCATCACTTCTGCTCTCTTTTAACGCCTTTATGCTTATGGTAACTAGTGGGATTTCAATGCCTGCTATCAAACCTCTAAAAGAATTGTCAAATGCTTTTAAAAATCTGTACATGTCTCTCTCTTCTTTAAAAGTTGTAAGAAAAAAAAAGACAAATATCACCATAACCCTAACTGTATTCATTCACATCCAGTGTTAAAGAAAGCAGCTGTCTCCAAGGCATAGGTGACTCTTCTGTAAAACATGTTCTATCCTTAACCCCAAGTTTGAATAAAAAAATTCCAAGAAAAGTTGATAGTATATTCTTGCCTTCTATCTTCTTTTCTATGGATTTAACCTGAGGCCTGGCTGATTCCTAACCATTTGTTATTTCTTTCCTCTCTTCATTCCTTCATTTCTTCCTTCCTTCTTTCCTTCCTTCTTTCTTCTATTTCTTCTCCTCCTCTCTCTGTCTCTTTGTCTCTCTCTGTCTCTGTTTCTCTCTGTGTGTCTGTATGTCTCTGTGTGTCTGTGTCTGTCTGTCAGTCCATCTCTCTCTCTCTCTCTCTCTCTCTCTCTCTCTCTCTCTCTCTCTCTCATATCTTTGCTTAATAAACTGGACTTTATCGATGAGATGGAGTATGAAGTGACTTCGTGGTGAATAGCAGTGTGGAGGTCAGAATTAAGACATGGCATTCAGGTGGAGATTGCAGGTAGAACTGAGTCTCCAGAGAGCACAGAGTTTCTTGTGATCAGCCTCATTGCAGTGGGACGAGGCAAAGCCACAACCTCCAAAGATTTAGAATTTCTTTAGTCTTTTAGTAGTGGTGCAATGGCAGAGAAAATTGGTCAGCAGGTTTTCCTCCAGAACTGGTTTAGTGATCACAACAGCCGATTAAGGGATAAAGAAGCCAGCACTGTTGGTGAGAATTACATAAATCTCATCAGGAAACAAACCTAAGATGAAAGCCCTAGGCAACATGTTAAGTGGAAAGCAACAGAAAGGAGGCAGAGCTATAGAGACAGGGTGTCCACACAAGGTAGGGTGCACACAGGAAGGTTTAGCTAAATGTCAGCTGTTGGAACTGAGATGCAGAACTCGTTGAAGTTGCCAAATGATATTGCGACTGTACGCACATTGTCACAGAAGCCTGTGAGAGAAATTCCCTGTCACTGGCTAATACTGGGAAGCAAGGATTTGGTGTGGCCTCGTTTGCACTCTCTAAGACCAGCAGCTGGTTGTCAATCAACTCTGAAAGCTGCTTTCCCCAGTGCTGGGTCACTGGCAGCCTTGAGAGCACATATGTTATAGAAACGAGCATGTCCAAACTTTCAAACAGCTTTAAACCAAAGGTTTAGCCTCTAAGGGCTTAGAGTTAACTGGAAGTCAGCTTTGCAAAATCATAAAAGAATGAATTAAAAAGCGAGAAACATGAACATAGCATTTGCTGGATAGAGAATTTATCATCTCTATCATCCACGGTTCACATACAAAAAAAGAAAGACCTGACTCCCAGCAGCCCCCAGTTTTAAGAAGAGTTTCCCTATATTATTTTGAATGCATTGCAGGATTTATCTTCAAAGAGCATCATCAGATACTCCATGGGAAGGGGTTCTAAATGTAGTCAGGCTTTCCTCTTATATTTTATCGGTGAATGAAACACTAGTAAGAGCATGAGGAAAACACAAGCTTGTTTTGAAGCAAGTACATTTCTTTTTAAAAGAAAAGCAGCTGGGAATTTGGTACCATAAGGTTCTGAGTGTTGGAACTGTGGAAATAAGCAGTTTTCAGCGAGGCTGTAGGGAAACTGATGGAGGAACATCAAATAGCTTTTTTAAATGCCATCTCTATGTCCCGCCAAAAAAATGATGCTGATAAATTTTTGGAAGAAAGAGAGGAGAAAAAAGAGAAGGAGTGGGGAGGAAGATTGAAGAAGAGAAGAATTAGATAAAGCAAGGAATTGGAGAAGGAAGGAAGGAGAGAAGAGGGAGAGAGGGAGACAGAGGGAAAGAGTGCAGTTCCCCCAAGGATCTATTTGGACTTCTCTCTGCAACAGAGCCTGGCCTTAGCATTAAGGAACCCTAGAATATCACACCAAGGCTCCGTTGGGAGTTACTCGGACTGCCGCCTGAGTCTGTTCAATTAACATTTTCTCTTTGCACCAACGCTATCAGAAGGGATTCATTTTATGAACGGTGAGATGGTAAAAAGGACTCTCGTGTCGCCTGTGTCGGTAATGTAGGCTGAGAAGCTGCAGCCCTTCATCCCTCAGACACATGGTTCACCAACAAGAACAAACCCTAACTACCCAGGTGCCCTGACAAGCCTTGGCCTTCACCCAGCAAGAATTTACACAGAAGCAAAATCAGCCCCTGCAGTAAGGATTGCAGGAAGTCTAAAAGATTGTAATACGGAGGAGAGTCTTCAGAGGTAGACCCCCCCCCCAAAAAGTCTTAAATAGGACTTCAGCAGTGCAGATATCCAGGAAGCTCAGATGTGGGTGGTATGCTTCTTCTTCCCAAGTATACACTATTCCCAACACATACATGTTTACATACATGTATATACAGACACATTTGTTGCTTTTCTTTTCTTTTTTTTTCTAATATATAAAGGCAGAAGATTTGAAAGTGAACCCAGAGAGAATTCTGGAAGCACATGTATACACAAACTTAAAAGAAAAAAAAAACTAGCTAAGAACTGTGGAGTTGGAAAGTGGTGTGGATTTTACAGGATGAAAGATGTCCTATGGAAGTGGCTTTTGTTTGGTTTGCTTTATTCCTTAGCTCACTTAATAAATATTTAGTGTTGTTTAATGGACGTAGAAATGCCTGTGACTATAATTGCAAACATAGTTCATTCTCACACAAAGCTGCATTCAAAAAGAGAATTCTACTTCCTTAGAATTGCTAGGTTCTGAGAGTCAAAGAAGATTTCAGGGTTTGGGGCAATGGTTTAATCCTTTATAGGCAAAGCACTTGCCACTCAAGCATGAGAACTTAACATTAGATCTACAAAACCCACCTCAAAAGCAGATAAAATGCCATGTGTATTATCCCGGCACTGATAAAGCAGATACAGGAGGCCCCTGAATGTTGCTGGACAGCTGCTCTAGCTGAATCCCTGGGTCTCAGGTTCAGTGGGAAACTTTGTCTCAAAATACCAGGTTAGAAAACTAGAGACATCAGGTTAGAGAGCAACTGAAGATGACACCCAATATCTACCTCTAGCCTCCAGATGTATGTGCGATACATACATCCTCCCCTCCCAAGTACACTTACACACATGTGCACACTCAAAGCTTATTCATAGAGTCCCCCCATCTTGAGTAAGTGAACATCTAGATAGCATTGAGTAGGTCAACACTAATTGGCTGCTAATTCATTTCCATAATGAAAGACAAGGTTCAGTCCCATTAACGAAGTTAGAATGAGAACTAGATAATATAAAGCTTCATTGTGATGAAAATCATTACAGAAATATGCCTCTCATATAGCGCCAAAGGCACAATGGCAAATTCTGTGAGCAAGAATATCAAGTCACCCATGTAAGAGATGCCAGGGTTGGTTAGGTGATGGGGAAGAATATTGGTGATTCCACACTAGGGAAGAGAATTCCTATGCACTGGAGCTGAAGAAGCCCATATGCAATATATATAAATTAAATATTCTTACATGAAGGTAGGCATACCTCCAGGACATACAAGGAACTATAGTAAAGTATTAATATTTTAACCACTAGATGTTGATACATAGCAGAAGGAACATTTTCTTTCTATTCCTTCAAAATAAAATGTACCTGAAATTGATCCAAAAAAAGGACAATAGGTGAAGGTAAACTCTCATTTGCTGACTAAGGAGCAATATTACTCTAGATATGGAAACAGATGAGTGAATTTGCTTTTTATTGGTAATCAACAAAGTATAAAGATATCTAGAGTAGGAGCCAGGTTCTCATTCGATTCCAAAGAAGGAACGTATATGACACATATCTTCAGTCTTTGTTCATTGTTATCGTCAATAATTATTAAGTGAAACATTTGACTTAGAAATCTCAAAAAGTCTTCCATGTAGTAAGCCAAACAAAGAACCTAAGGTGATAACGGCATATCAGTCTGCAATCAGGACTGGCTAGGCTCTGTTTTTGTCAATCTGACAGAAGCTAGAGTCATTTAGGTAGAGGGAACCTCGGTGGAGAAAACCCTAAGATTGGTCCATCCACAGGCAAGTCTGTGGAGCACTTTCTTGATTAGTGATGGATATGGGAAGGCCCAGCCCTGAGCAAGTGGTCCTGGGTTATATGACAAAATGAACTGAGCAGGCCTTAGGAAGCAAGCTAATAAGCAATGTTTCTCCATGGCTTCTGATCCACTTTCTGCCACCAAGTTATTGTTCTATTTGACTTCCTGTCTTGTCTTTACTCCGTAGACTGTGCTCTAGGGTGTGTAAACCAGATCAATCTTTTCTTCCCTGAGTGTTTTTTTTTTTTTTTTTTTTTTTTTTTTTTTTTTTGTCATTGTGTCTTAGTTACTCTTCTTTTAAAAAATATTATATATATATATATATGTATATGTGATCAAATACACACACACACATATATATATATATATGATCAAAAAGATGGTTTAAGTACATGAATACTTCAGAATAACAGAGATGGTACATAGTATCAAAACATATATACAGCCTTTTTGCTTCTTGTGTTGAACAGTGTGCCTCTTAGTTACTCTTCTATTGCTATGAAGAGATGCCACGACCACACCAACTTATAAAGAAAAACGCTCTCAGTGATATACCTCCTCCAATAAGGCCACACTTCCTCTGGAGGTTTGAATATGTTTGGCCCATGAAAAGTAGCTCTAGAAGTAGGAGGTGTGGCTTTATTGGAGGAAGTGTGGCCTTGTTAGAGGAAGTGTGTCACTGTGAGTGTGGGCTTCGTGGCTCCTAAATTCAAGCCCTGCCCAGTAAGATAGTCTGCTGGCTGCCTTCAGATCAAGAAGCAGAACTTGTGGCTTCTCCAGCTCCACATCTGCCTGGATGCTCCTGTGCTTCCTGTCATGATAATAATGGGCTAAACCTCTGAAACTATAAGGACACTTAATTAAATGTTGTCCTGTATAACAATTGTCTTAGTCATGGTGTCTCTTCACAGCAGCAAAAACCCTAAGACACCTCTTAATCCTTCCCAAAATAGTTCTGCCAACTAGAGACCAAATATTCAAATATATGAACTTATAGGGGCCATTCTCCTTCAAACCACCATAAATGGTCTTTACCACAGCAGTTAAAAATAAAACTAGAATACTAGTCTAATACAGTACAGACGATTATTTTACAAGTTATTAAAAGACTTCAAAATCCAGCAAATATGTCGACAATGTCTAAACTATATCCTTACTCTCTATGAATACTCTTCCATGATGAAAAATTTTATGGTTTATCCTATGTTCTATGTGCCCATTTCACAATTGCATCATTATATATACTAGAAATATTTACATTGGGGGAGATATTAATTTCCCCTTCTTCAGAGTGCTCCACTAGCTTCATTGAGTGGACCTGTTTTCCCAAAAGAATACTGGCTTTTCCTGAACTCAACTGAGCTGTGAAATACAGACTATAATTGAGACCTTTTAAAGTGTGTTAGTAAACAGCCCGTCCAACCTATGTGACTATAATTTCTGTGAGAAAGCCTGCCTTAGTTTATAGAACACTGACTAAATTGCACTCGAGTCCAGTGAGTGCTTATTTCTCTCCCCCTTACCCGCTGATTACCTGGCAAAGCACTGCAGCAGTAGCTCAACGTTCACAGATGCATAGCAAATCGCATCCACTTCTTGGCCAAAATAGCAGGAGTTTTCTGATTAGAGATGGTATCAAATACATGGTGGACGAATGATAGTGTGGAGATCGTTTATAAAATGAAGGGGGGAGGGATAAGAAACTGGGGCGATCAGGGCAGCGTTTTGGAGATAAGAGTAGCAGTTGCAATTAGCATTTCTGCTATCAGGGAATCAGGAGGGAGTTGGTCACCACAGCTCTGAAGTAGACGGAAGGGGGTGGGGAGAGCAAAAACTGCGTGCAAGGTGTATGCAGTTTAAGGTCATATTCCCAGTAGCTCCCTCTACTGGTTGAACCAAGCACAAAGCCTAAGAGCAACAGAAGGAACTTAATGAGGAACCAACCTCTGATTAATCCAAAAGCACAGAATAAGGTGGCGAAGGTAAAGTTTTTCCGGAGAAAGAAAAGGAAGGTGTCCTATGTGACGGGAGAACTTCAAGTTAGGACTCGGAGTTTTATCCCTTCCCCTAAATACACCAGCAACTCGTTGATTTTGAACTTCAACTTTTCAGCCCGCTACCTGGTCCGATCCTACGCTGATCGTCTTCCAGAGCTCATCCATTCGTTCTCACTATTGGAGAATATTGTTTTGTAAGTGTAGCTATCTGGTAATGAAAATAAGCAGGGTATTTATCCAGATATTTACACACGTAAATCTGGAAAGCAAGTCAACTGTAGTGAAGGGAACCTGGCTCTAGAATTACACCATAGTCTGCTTTTCAGGCAAAATGCAGAATTTGTTTTCCACGCACAGTACCTTGAATCTGGTCTGTAACACTAGCACTAGGAAGGCTGAGAAGGAGAGTTGAAGGTCTGAGGCCAGCTAGAACTACAACCTGAGTTCAGTGCCACCCTAGACCTATGGACTAAGATTCTGCTTCCTACATCTCCCCCCAAAACAATGATGAAAACTGTCATCATCAGCATCGTCACTGTGCACACGATTCTTAGTAACTTGTCATTGACACGGCTTTCTGAAGAGTCTGAGTTTTTGCTTATAAATTTATTTATTTATTTATTTATTTATTTATCACTGATTGATTGATTGATTGATTGATTGATTTGCTTAGAAACTTAGTTTGAGCATGTTACAAGCACAGTTAACGTATCGGATTTCTCGAAGCTCTTGGAGCTTTTGTTGAATTGTGAAAAACAAACATTTAATTAGAATTACTTTCACTTTTCTGGTTCTGTGCCCCCCTCATTTACATGAGCCATAAGGTAATTTGTAACAGCATTAGCTACCTGTACGTGAGCATGTTGTTTTATTCACCAGGAGTCTAGTACACAGCCTTGCATCTCACAGCAGCTCATGAAATTATTTTGCCGATTCCATCGGCACCTTTAGCACAGATTATTTAGGTGCAGTTATCTCTCATTTTCCAAAATGTCTATAATCTTAAAAATTATTTCTCAAGTATTTCTATAAAGCAGCACTTCTCTGCACTGAAAGAGTCAAACCTTTCTCTGTGATGAAATCTAAAATTGATTTTGATGAAACTCTTCAGGCACATCAGCCCAAGGTAGATTCTAAATATTTCTCCAAAGGCAGTTTCCAGATGTGCGGCATGAATAGTGTTATCATCTCCAAGAAGGATTCCCTTTCTCACATCATGTCTTCCGTCATGGAGAGTAAGAAGGCTGACAGAAGTTATACAACTGCTTCATGTTTAACTAGGTTTCAGTGTTCAGGCAGCTATATTTTTTTGAATGCAAAACAATAGCTCTCTACAGAAGGAGTAATATCCTAGAGCAATGTCTCTTAATCTTCCTAATGCTGCCACCCTTTAGTACAGTTCCTTGGGTTGTGATGATCCCAACCACATTTTCTTTCCTATTTCATAACTTTAATTTTGCTACTGCTATGAATCATAATATAAATACCTGTGTTTTCTGATGGTCTTAGGTGATCACTGTGAAAAAAATCACGTGACTCCCCCAAGTAGTCATGACCCACAGGTTGACATCTACTGTTCTAGAGTTCTCCATGAATTGTATCTATAAATCTTAAGCAAATCAAACATCAATAAATACTTACTATGTGATATGTTGGTACCATCTCAGATTGTCTTTTCTACTTTTCTCCCTACCTCCCTCAAAAAAATTAAATATCAATATTTGATTGGTAAGCACAGCAGTGCTTATTACAAGTCCAGATGTTGCATCCCTGTTCTTCAGCGTCTCCATCTAGTCAAAGATGCAGCTTCAGCGCACTTAACGATGCCTGCCAAGTGCCCTTGTTGCCTGCAGGCCTGTGTTGAGTAAGGTTGTAAACCTACACCAAGACCCAGCAGGAAAACCAGCAGAATCAATTTAAAACATCTGTTAAGAGAGGCTTGCCTACAGAAAGCTGGACGGTCTTGCTTGGGTCATTCACAACATGTACAGGAGGCCCCAGGACACTACCGCAGAGTCTACCTACAGCATCTGGTATATAGCTCACACATTTGCAAGTCCAAAGCCAGAGTCAGATATTAGAAAAATCTCTTTGGGTTTGGAAGAGTCAAGATTTTAAATGTAGGCAAATGAAAACAGGAAAGAAACCATGATCTTAATTTTGATCCTTCTAGATGTGGGTCTCAAGTACATTTGTAAATACATGAAGAGGCGTGCTTTATCAACACTGAAATTGAAAAGCTTCTAAAAGGTAAAACAGAATTTTTCTAAGGCAGTCTTTTGGTTTTTTTCTTTCTCTCTTCTCTCGTTTTTTTTTTTTCATTTTAATTTTTTAAATGTATTTATTTTATAAAATATTATTACAGCTCACAAAATTTGTAACATAATAATATATGATGAATACACATTTTTTTTCTTTTTCCATTTTTTTTTTCTAAGAAGGACTGAGGCTTACACATTTTGGCCTTCCTTCTTTTTGAGCTTCATAAGGTCTGTGAGTTGTCTCTTGGGTATTCAGAGTCTTCTGGGACTAGTATCCAATTATCAGTGAGTGCATATCATGTGTGTTCTTTTGTGACTGGGTTACCTCACTCAGGATGATATTCTCTCTCTTCTTCTTCTCTTTGTGTAATAAGTTTGATGGATCAAGAAACTTTGCAATGGTTAGAAGACCAATAGAAAGGCTGGAAAGATAGCTCAGTGGTTAAGAGCACTTACTGCTCTTCCAGAGGTCCTGAGTTCAATGCCCATCAACAAAATGGTAGCTCACAACCATCTGTAGTAAGATCCGATGCCCTTTCTTGTGTTTGTGAAGACAGCTACAGTGTACTCACATACACAAAGTAAATAAATAATTCCTTTTAAGAAATGAGGATATTAAAAGAGAAAAGGACAATAGAAAAGACTAATTCTCTTCCACTGGAACACTTCAAATTATAGTTTCAAAATTATAATATCCAAATTATAAGACACATTGAAATACTAACTAAATATTTTACACATATACAATGAAGATTTACAGTCTTTAAATTGAAGAATATTTTCATGCCACAACTGTATTTTTTTTTTTTTTTTTTTTTTTTTTTTTTTTTTGCCTTGGGTGCTCTCTAAGTGATAGCAGGCATTGAACTTGAAAGCAACTAAGCAATTTTGTTTAATATAACACAAGCCATTCTTTTACTTTCTTCTGAACTTATGAGACCATTAACTCAGTGATCTTCACAAATCTGTTCAATTTAAATAAAATATAAGAACTGCCAAAGTGAACTCAGTTTCCACATTGAACTCACTCTCTTATGGCAGCAGAGAATTCTCCTTGACCTTCTTTCCTCTGCTTACAAATATTTTCCTAAACCTTTCAGTTCTTCCTGGAAAATAAGAAGAACTTCCTTAAGAAAGGAAGTCTGTGGCTCCCAGACACAAGAGATGCCCTGGAGAAACAGAAACAAAGTGATCTTAAGTGGTACTCATTTGTTTTGTTTCTTACAAAGTGTTCATTCTGATGGTCTGAGGCATGTGCAGAGAAATGGATTCATTTCTCAGATCCCAGAAGACACCTTTCTTTTCTAATAGTCTCTACTGGGAGTCAGAAGTTGTCTTTGGTAGCCAGGGTACACATTTGTTCACAAGACCAACATTTGTCCATATCACGGGTGATATTTTTCTCATTTATTGTGCAAAGTAGACTTCCTAATGAAACAATTCAAGTTCACCAACTAATTAGTCTGATATATATATATATATATATACTTAAGAATACCCCAATAGCCAGTGTTGAAAGATCAAATGCAAATAGTGACAACAGGATGTGTTTTGTCGTAGTTGTGATCTTTGTATTGATGTTGCATTTAACCATGGGGTGACTTTTCTCTCAGTAGCACCACTGGTAGATGATCAATAAGAAATCAGTTAAAAATAACCACAAATACATGCTTTGTTTTAGTAGAAATCGAAAACTCTGCATTTGTTTATTTCTGTAAATTATCTTTCTAAAATATTTACCAGTAAGTATTGGTTTTGTAATAATAAACTAGCAAAAAGAAATTCAGACGGCGAATACACAGAGAATACACTGGGGAGTCTCAAAAAAAAGAAATATCTCTAAGACTAATGAGGATAAAGATCTTCAAATATCAATGTTCAGACAACCCTGAACTGTCCACACTCTCCACTAAAATGACACCACCATCACTCTTTGGTGTCTAAGGGACATGTGTTCCCATGGATATCTAAACCCAGGGCTTGTCAAGCACCTTAAAAAGACGTTCATAGGCCCAGGCACATTCTCCTACATACATTCTGATTTCTAATATTATGCAATCACTTCTTTGTGTCATTTTTCTTAGTTTTAGTTATTAACTGGGTATTTCCCAAATTGAATTTCTGTCACCACTGTTCCATCCTTGCCTCATCCCAATATAAAGTCACATTCGTTTATTTTACTTAGACTACTATTAGTAGCTAGGACTTTCTGTATTATAACCATGTAAAATCTATTGCTCCTGCTGCATATAACATGCATACTTTCCTAACCAGCTTCATGAACTTATCCCTCATGACATAATTATCTCTCAAAGGACACACCCCTTCATCCATTGTGCTAGAGACTGGGATTTCAACATGGGTATTTGAGTAAATGGACATATTTAGCTAATAACATGAAGCTGCTCTGCCTTTGCTAAGAGAAGGTCTAAGATGAGGTTGTTATTAGTAAGGCCTGGAGAGTTTCCATGAAAACAGATGAAGGTAATGGGGTAATTTATAATAACTTCACAAACCCAAGACAGCCATTCTTCTCTAGGTAGCTCCTAGATGACTTCCGAGCCATCCCACTCTGTGTGTCACCATCTTGGCTTCCAAGCTCCCATATACAATCGCTCAAAGCGTGTCCTAGACAGAAAACCACAAGCCTTTCCAGAAAGATAAATAAATAAATAAATAATAAATAACAAATATGACAGTCAAAAATCTAGATTATAAATACAAAAGGTTCTCTCCAGGTAATAGAATCTATGGGGAAAGTTTACAGCAGTAAGAAAACAAAGTAGTTCAGCTCTTCACGACTACAGCTTGAACATTTGAGTCTAGAATTTCAGGACATAAACATGATAAACAGCTTTCAAGAACAATAGAAAAATATTTTCCAAGAATTACCTGCATGTAGGTATATGACGTTAATTATATTTTATACGATACACATACACACACACAAACACACACATACACACACAAACACACATACACACACAAGATTCTTAATAGTTCTGGTTCTGTTTCTATGGAGAATTCTAACTAACACATTACTCATAGCAAAAATGAAATAAAATAAAATCTACTGTAAGTTTTAGGGAACACTTTTTATACTTTCTTACAACTTGGGTTAAAACAATTTCTGAGAAAACTGTGTCTGTGCTCAGACCCAAAGCAAGGTCATTTTTCCCCCATACTGGGCAAAAGAGCTAGAAGTAAAATGTAACATTTCAATAGGGATTCATGTTTTAAGGCCACAGATTGAAAAATGGAGGCTTATTTATTGAAAGGTTTGGAGATAAAATAAAGGGGGTGGGAAGAAAAATCATAGAATTACTATGAGTAGTCTGTTATCCACTAAAGCTCCAGACAAAGAGATATGAACTGTTTTCTCACAGTGATCCTGCAACAAAATGTACCAAAAACAAAACAAAACTAAGCAAGTACCATCGTGGGTGATATTTGACAAATGTGTGTTTCATAGCAATTTCACGTTGTAAAAATGAGTCTGAAATGCAGACGCAATGGGATTAATAGCCAAGTTTGAAATGTGGCATCTTGTAAAAAGGCTGATGACCATACAAAGTGTGACTGTGACCCTGAATAAGCCACTTTCCATAGAAAACACTCATATTTCATTATATCTAAGATTACTTTAATAGCACTGGTTTCTTTTCTTGCTTTTGCTTATTTGTGTCATTAATAACTTGTTACCAAACATATGTGGTAGGAAATACCTAGGAATCTCATGTGGGAGCAATTCTATAATGTCAAGTGTAACTACAAAACATTTATGAGCCCATACTTTCTCAAAGGTAACTAGGTAATAAACTAAGTAATCTTACTACACTGGTTTAAATTACCACTCCATAGTTCACAGTCCTCAGGAGACTATTTTATTTATTTGTTTAGTTGGGTTGTTTCTTTTTGTTTTGTTGTTGTTTGGTTGATTTGGGGGGGGTTGATTTGTTTTGGGGTTTTTGGTTTTGGGTTTGTTTGGTTTTGTGGGGTTTTTTGTTTTTTGTTTTGTCTGTGAAAATATATATGATAGTAAAAACTGGGTATTGTGCATTGGTAGACAGAGTTCTGTTCGGCATGTGCTATGAGCTTGGAAAATGTTGTCCAGAGTTCCAATGGCTAAAGGCTCCACCAGTGATCATAACTGAAGGCCTCTGCAGCTTGTTTAATATTGGAGGCATCAGGCCAGCCTGTCCAGGACATTAGGTCTACATTTAATGATGTGAATGCCCACTTTTCTGCGCTAGTGTCAGACAAGTGTTTGCTCTTACTGGTTAGTAAATCTATCCTGTCCAATTTACTTTCCACTCTTCTTCATATGCTTCCTGCTATCAAACATTCTCATGTTTTATTTTTTCTTCTGTTAGCATTTACAGTGTGGTCCTAAGACATTCAACTGAAATTCCTGTATCTTCAGCATTTTCCAGTCAAGTCTGTTCTGTCTTTCACCCACATAAATGCTGTACTTCTTCCATGAAGACACCTCCTTTACTTCTAAGCGCCAGCCTCCTTTCAGTTCTTACAAGATGATTTTGTCTCAGTTTGTATGTTACCCTTCTTTGTTAAAACTTAGCATTGTCGTGGATCAAAGTGTTGTTTTGGAGACAGGAATGTTGTTTCATACATCTTTTATTCTTCTCGATTATGTCATGATAATTTGTGCAAAGTGCTCACATAGTATTTGAACTGGATGGCAAACTCCAGTAGTAAGACAATGGTGTAATGTTCTGTACCAGTACTAATCTTGTTTACATCATCCTTTTGGACTTGATGATTCAACTTTATTTGATACTTGGCTGGTTAGTTCTCATCTATATCGACTGTCTGTATATTTCTGAATGTAGTAACAGGAAGGTAAGTTACCAGTATGTAAAACTTGTTCTGTGACTCCTCACCTTTATTACATTTTTTGGACAAACCAACATTCCAGATGGTTTTACTGGTATCAATGTGAACATCTGGAGTTCTCATCTTCTTCATGGCAAATTTCCAGATTTCTTTGAGTGCCCAAAGGGCATGCTTCTTGAATCCTACTCCATGGATGTGATTGTCAATTTTAATGGTGTATTCTCGGGTCACCACCTCCTTGATATCATATCAGCCCTTCTGGTCACCCTTCTTTGCAAGAGCAATTCTGCTGGGCCCAAGTTGAAAAGGCCACATTGAAGATTCTCTGTGTGCAGTGAGAATAAAACCCATCTCTAACCAGGGCTTCTCCTTACCTAGAAGACTGCTAGCTGTTCTTGAAATAGCTTCTTTAGTTTCTGACAAGTTTTAGTTTTTTCTATTTAACAAAATTAATTTGTATTAAATCATATGTTTTTAAACCCAAACTTTTACAGTGTTATCTCTATACTTTGACTATGTTAAATCGCATTTAGTTCCTATTTTCTTTACATTTGATATCTGCCCATCGCTGCTGTCATAGAGTAAAATTAATTGATTTTTATCATTGGGAGAATTAAGCAAAAGTGACAGGGGAAAGAACTTGAGTATTACATCTTCACATTTGAGTCAGCTTCAGCCAAAGAATTCAGTGTAATTAGCATCCTCAATAGTGGAAAATCAGATTCTAGCAAATAGAAAATTTTATGCTCACAGTCTCTTCAAATCTAACATTACGGAAACATCAGTGGCGATATTTATAGTGCTTCCTCCAATTTTTCTGTTGATAAGCAAACTGTATCCATTTCAAAGGATATATGAATAAAAAGATGACTGCCCAAGAATTTTCCTCCTTTGTTCTTTCCCAACTCCTCATTGCTTCTGAATTATTTGAAAGTCCATCTCACCTTGGGATGAGGACCTTTTCAATAAACTCACTAACATGAGCTAAACTTCAGCTTACAAAGAAATAGCAGTGGGCCTCGGGAGAAGCTCTTAAAGGAAAACAGTCCCCATACAAAGAATTTACTAGAGTTGCTTTTATTTTCACTAGGCATATTTTTTATAATTACCATCTGTCTTACTCACAGCTGTATTGCTGTAAAGAGACACCATGACTGCAACAGCTCCTATTTTAAAAAAGCATTTAATTGGGGCTGGCTTACAGTTCACAGGTTTAGTCCATTATCATCATGGCAAAGAGCATGGCAGTGTGCAGGCAGACACAGTGCTGGAGAAGGTCCTGAGAGTTCTATGTCTCGATCCACAGTCAGCAGGAAGAAAGAGATACTGGGCCTGACTTGGGCTTTGGAAACCCCAAAGCTCACCCCAATGACATATTTCCTCCAACAAAGCCACACCTCCTAATCCTTCTCAAATAGCACTTCCTGGTGACTAAGTGTTTAAATATGTAAGCTTGTGGGGCCATACTTATTCAAACCACCATACCATCTACATGTAATCACTTGAATTTTCCCAAACATATATGATTAAGTAAAAATAATAAAATAATTGAAGGAGAAAATTAAGAACATAGGGAAACATTTAAGTATATAGTGGAAGTCGATATAAGAAAAAAAGACACGGGCATTACTCACTCGGTCTATAAAAATGATCAGGCTATGAAAAAATGTTCTACAGCAATGGTTCTCAGCCTGTTGCAACAACTTGAGTGTAAAAGGCCCTTTTACAGGGGTTACCTAGGACCAGTGGAAAACACAGGTATTTACATTATAATTCATAACACTAGCAAAATTATAGTTATGAAGTAGCAATGAAAATAATTTTATGGTTGGGGGTCAGCACCATCTGAGAAACTGTATTAAAGGGTCACAGCATTGGGAAGACTGAGAACCATGGCTTTCTAGGGCACTCTACATGTTACCCAGAGAAAGCTCAGAAAAGAGAAGTAAGCCCTAAAAATGGATTCAGAGGACAGTAAATATTCTTTTTTAAAATACGTCTTTCCATAAACATGTCTTTGCTTCTGAGACTGATCTTATACACTTCCACAAAGCTAGGTATGTTATTTCAAGTGTCAAATAAATCTTTAATTCCACAAGGAAATTATAGGACACTGTCTAATTTAGCCAACATTTCTCATGTTAGTTCTATTATTTCATGTGCTCATTTCCTTTTTACACATTGGAAAGTGAAATACTTAATAGTAGAAACCATTCCTTGTAATTAGGAAATATGACTGAGGTTGAGGTGTGCATTTACTGGTAGTGATTGATTCCTGTGACATTTATAATTATCCAGGGAACAAATTCACAAAGGTATAGACACACACACAAAACACACACAGAGAAATACACACACACACAAACACACACACACACACACACACACACACACACACACACACACAAACACAAACACACCCCAAATAGTAGTGCTGCACTCAATGATAACCTCTTATAAGATGATTTAAGAGATTGAGAACAGAATCCAATGGGAATGATACTCACCAGAATGAGCCCACGCCATGTCATTTAGAACATAGAAGGAAATTAGTCCATATATGGGTGAGTCGATGCTTTAATTAATAAACACTGAAGTGAATGTAAGCAACAGCTGTAGCTCTTTGTGATATAATTTCTAGAATGATTTTAAACATTGGGATATAGAAAAAGACGCAATTCTAAGTTCAATCCATTCCTTCACTGTAGGATTATTTATTTGATAAATATTTATTGAACACTTGAACATGCGCCAGTGATTCAAAACAACTAAATGTGTTCTGTCTATAAGCTGCTTAAAGTCCAAGGACTAGTATATGTCACTGCTGGGTAACACTGAAAAGAATGTTCAGAAGACCTTTAGAATTGTTTTAATAAAAGTCTGACACATAAAAGTGCAGAGTAAGTCAAGCCTTTACATACAAATGCCTCATCTAGGAAAAGCTTGTATGATTCACCCAAAAGCTATATATAAATCTCATCTTCTGAAAGGTCTGCCAATAACCCAAGCACCATGCAAATTCAGGACATTCATGGCCTTAAATTTTCAAGCAGGCAAAATCGCACTTTGTGTGCAGTGTACTTGTTTCAAAAGTTAATAAAAATCACCAAGTTTCTGGCCGTGAAGGTTGGTCTGTGAAGATCCGTCTCTCTAATGCTGACAGGCGCCATCTAAACATTAGCATCATTTCCTCTAAACATGAATTAATATTTGATTCAGGATTCTTAAAGCTCTTCATCACCATCACTCAATGACTTATCAGCCATTACTTTTCATCTATCTTTCTGAGCACAGTGTCTGATTGACACCTTCTGGAATTAATATGTTCATGATGCTGATGCTAGTGTTTGTATATAGGAGATTTATATGGTGAGGCATGAAATATAATTTTCGATTTTTAAATCTAGTTAGTCATATATCTTAATGGCCAGTACCCTCCACCAAATGCTTTTAATCACCTCCCTTGGGTCTTAAATAAGCAACTTGGAATGTGTCACTGGGTAGCATTTTTTTTTTTTTGCACATACACATTTTCATTATTAGTGGATTCATGAGGATTGCACCTTAGTTTTGATACTTTAAGTTTCCTCCCAGTGTTTCATAATATTTACAAATAAGATTACAAGAATTGCCTTACTGCTAATTCTCTGAAACATTTAAAGAAGAATTAACACTTTATCAGACTCTTCCACACAGAAAGGAAAGGCTACTTCCTAAATCTATGCATGCAGTTAGAATGAGGCTGACGTCAAAGCGTCGCAAATATATTACACAAAGAAAGAAAACTACATAGGTATGTTCCCATGACTGAAGATGCCAGGGATTCGCAACAAAATAATATATGACATAACTAATATATTAGTAATATGATTTATTTATCATGCCCAAATAGGAATTATCCCTGGAATACAGTGGCAGTTTGATGTGTAACAATTGATTGATACACTACATCACATTGATGTAAAAAAAAGAGGAATATGGGTTTGTCTCACCTGGCGAAAAACACAGCCCACAAAGAAAAGCAAAGTTTTCTCATGATTGAAAAGGCAGAATGAGCCAGGAAATAGCAGGGAATTTTCCTACTGTTTCATACAAAGGGCATGTATGAAAACCCCACAGCCAACAGCACAGTCGATGGCAAAAGACTAAAATCTTTGCTCTCATAAGACCAGCAACAGCAGAAGGATGCTGCCTTCAGAACCCCTGTTCAGTACTGCATTGCAAGCTCTGAGCAGGGAAATCAATGAGGCAAAAAACTACCAGGCGTGCAAATCGTAAAAGACAAGTTCAAGCCATCACTGCTTGCATATGACATGAATATGAATATGTCAAAAACATTAAAGAGTCCACACACACAAAAGCTGTGCGCTATAACAGCAAGTTTAGCGAGGTTGCAGTGTTCAAGAAAAAAGAGAAGCACATTGTACAGAAATAAAATAGCAGTTAATGAAGAAAACCAAAAGCAAGTAAGAAGTAAAGCCATTTGCAAAAACGTTAAAAGTGGTAAAATAGTAAGAAAAAAGTTAAGCAAGCAGGGATACATTCTGCTTTAAAATACAGGAAATTAGCAAAAGACATTAAAGGCAGAAAGAGATGGGAGTGTGATATGTGTTCATGGTGATGATTTCTAAGAGATCTATACATTCAACACAATCCCGGCTAAATGCCTAATGGTCTTTTGGGCAGAAATAGAAAAGCTGATTGTGAAGTTTCTAGGGACCCTGAATAATCAAAGCTATCTTATACAAACAAGGGAACATGATTGGATGCATATTCTCTGGTTACATAGTATACAGATTTGTAGTCCTCGGCCCAGAATGGTCCAGGCAAAGAGATGGGAACATAAAGCATTAGAATAAAATAAAGAGCCAACACATGGACCCTTGCATATACATTGAATGTCCTGAGAAGGACAATGAAGCCCTTCATTGGGAAGGAATAACTTCAAAACAACACTGAGACAACAGGACACACACCTACAAGTGTTAACATTAAAGTAACATTAAAGCGTTACTTTGTAACAAATGTAGAAACTAAGTCATCATGGGTCAGAGGCATGAGCATAAAAGTTAAAAGTCTAAACCACTTTAAAGAAAATATAGGAATAAATATTGATGACCTTGGATTTGACCTTACAGTTTAAAGAATGCCATCAAAGATTTGGGTAACAAGATTGGAAGAAGGAAGGAAAAAATGTAGAAATAAGAGAAAGCTCCTGCAAATTATGTGTTTGATGAGGTCTAATATCCACTACAAACATGATTTTTCAGGAAAACTTACAACTCAACAACAAAAAGACAACCCAACCGTAGGGAAAGAACTTGGGTAGAATGTTCCTCAAAAAATATAAATGGGGTAAAACAAGCAAAAGGAAAACATATCCCAAATCATTTGTTACTAGGAAAACATAAATGAAATAAAATAAAATAAAAACGCAGTGTCATACTATGTCTTGTACACAGCATCGCTATGACAATAAATAAGATAGACGCCTGGTAATGCTGCCTGTAAGTACACTGAGGAAGAGAGAACACCGTCTGAGAATTCCAGGCCACTCTGATCCTTATAGCAAGATTCTGTATCAAAGAACAAACCAAAGTACCCTAACCTTGAAACAACAAATATCGGAGAAGCTGTTGAAAAATTAGAAAGTTATATGTTGTTTTTATACAAAGTGGCATAGCCCAAAAGTACTGGGTTTAACCCCAAATTTTCAATATATAATTACTGTTATCTGCAATCTCATTCTTATATTAAACCCATCCCAACCTCCCCCCAAAGGAATTAGGCACAAATGTTCACAACTGCAATATAAACATACCAGTAACCACAATCCGGGGGAAATGCCTTTACTGCACAAAAGGATGATGAAGAGGTGTAAGCTCAAGACAATGGAACACACTGAACTATGAAACAGAATGGAGTCCTAATACATGTAACATGGATGATCCTTGAAAACTTCCTAGTGAGTGAAGTATCCAGACAGAAAAGATAACAAGTTGCATGATTCCCTCCGCGTGAACTGTTTGGAAGAAATAAATGCATAGTAAGAGAAGAGCCCAATAGGACCACAGAGTAGAGTATCTACTCTGGATAGTGTCTGTCAGCGAGGACAGTGGGAAGAAAGGACTTGTCACTGGTTTGCTGTTTGTTTTTCTCTTTTTATTTAACTGTTGAGACACAATAGGATGTGAATGGAGCCAACTCCTGTGAGTGTTCTCTGAGATCTGGAACAAAACAACATCTCCCCTGTCAGTCCCTGATGTAGCTGTTCCCTACATGGGTCTAATTTTACCTTTAAAGCCTCACTTTATGTGAATAACAGCATGGTGCCCATTACTTCTTGACTCCCTTTACCTTATGCTGGAAACAGAAAAGGTATTATTAAAACTAACTTTGGTGGATAACTTGATTTCCCTCTGTTTTGGAAATGGCTTCAACAGGAATGGTTTGCCTCAATAGAAACAGCTTTGAATTGTTAAAATTTTGTTCAGAAAACCCATTAACATATGAAGTAGTGCGTCCTATGAACTGGCCAGAATGGTTAACCAAACTATGGAAACGTGTAAGGTCACTTCTTATACATGGTTGTCTGAGAGGAAAATTACTGGCTTGGATATGTAACTTTAGAAGTTACACTCCTCCTGAAGCTCCAGAAAACACTTAGGCAAAGCTAGAATCAGATTTTAGGACAAGGGGGCATTTATTTACACACACACACACACACACACACACACACACACACACACACACATACATCACTTCCTAATTCTTCAGAGACTCTTTGAAACACTAAACTTGACAGTTCTTGAAGTGGTGCCTTGTTTCAACATAAGACTGTGAGAACACACAGACCACTCTAGTTTCCTTTCAAAAGACGGAGTGCAGGGGAATTGTTTTTCCTGTTTAAACAAAGACTATGGTTTTAGTGCCAGCTTTTCTCTTAAATGTACTATTAATGACTCCAGAAATCTTATTAGGTATTTTAAATCAGTTCACTATGCTGTCAGAACTTGCTCTAAATTCTCATGCAGCCTGTGATAGTTCCCTCTTCTCTAGTAAGCTTCGAGCCTGCAACCACACAGCTCAGCCTTCACTTCGGAACACTGTTTTCCCGTTGCCTAGGTCATTAAGTTCTGATAGGATTTTCTTAAAATGGGATGGGAGTGTAGAGTCTCTTCAACCCCATTTCATGAAGCTGATGAAGAATCCATTCTACATTAGATCTGTGCACTTAATGCTACATGGCACACTAAAATACAATTAGAATTATCAGCAGGCATCTCTCCCAGCCTGCACAGACTAGTCCTCTGCTTTGTGTAGTACCACAGGACTGTAATACCAGCACTCAGGAGATTTGGGGAGAGGGATCGTGAGTCCTAGGCCAGTCTAAACAACACAGCAAAATCTGTTTGCTATTTTTGTAGTCGTTGCTGTTGTTGTTGTTTTCAAAATGGTCGGACCCTGAAATAGAGGGAGGGAGAAAAGGAAGCAGGGGCATAAGGAATCTTAGTCAGTGTTCTACTGCTGTGAAGAGATGCCGTGATCACAGTATTTAATTGGGGCTGACTTAAATTTTCAGAGATTTAGTCCATTATTATTATGGAAAGGGCCATGGGGACATACAGGCAAACATCATGGTGCTGGAGTTGAGAGTTCCACATAAGGATCTGCACACAGAAGAAATAGAAGAGACTGGGCTTAGCTTGAGCTTTTGAGACCCCCAAAGCCCAACCCCAGTGATGTACGTCCTTCGACAAGGCCACACCTACTCCACAATACCTGTCAGGCAGTGCCATTCCCTGGTGACCAAGCATTCAAATAGATGAGCCTACAGAAGGCATTCCTTTTCAACTACTACCACAGACAGAGGCTGAGATCTAATGGCAACAAATAAATAATTCTGGAACTATGTTATGCAAAAGTATTTGATACTATTAATACTCCATTCATTTGAGATTGTGACATTAACTTAATTCGTACGCTATGACCCAAAGGTCAACTACAATGAAACTCTAAAGTGCTGTGTGTTCAGACTGGGGCTTAGAGAAATAACATTCACCTGGACACATTCCCCAAAGTCATCTGTTACTCCGCTCCAGCAGACATGTATTCTGTTTTTCTCAGCTTTCATTTTCCAGATTCTTAACATCAAAATCTCATAAAGGTAAATTCAAAAAAAATTAAGTATTATTTTAAATCATGTTTCTGGAAATTTTACTTCTTCAAAGGTTAAAAAGTGAGATTGACGAAATGGAATGTTAGTAATGGCTAATTTACTTATTTTGGGTCTCCTGCCATATGATCAATACTGCATTAGCTGCTCTAAGGAACAGAAATGAAATTGAAGCTTTGTTCTCTTCCATTGCAGTGAAAAGCATCCCCCTTCAGAGCAGTGCTTCTCAACCTCCCTAATGCTATGACCCTTCAATACAGTTTCTCATGTTGTGGCAGCCCCAAAACATAAAATTATTTTTGTTGCTACTTATTAACTGTAATTTTGTTACTGTCAAGAATCATAATGTGAATGTGTGATGTGCAGGATGGTCTTAGGCACCCCCTTGAAAAAGGATACTTTGACTCCAAAAGAGGTTATGATCCACAGTTAAGAAATTCTGCTTTAGAAGTACTGGGTCCATGCTGATGCTGTCAAATGAGAATCACAAGGAAAGAAAAGGGAATCTCACAGTTGCCAAATATAAGTTTTTGCATAGGTGTTTTTGAGCCAGGTAACCATTTGAAACCTGTGGTGGTTAATATGCTTGGTCCACAGGAAGTGGCACTATTATGAGGTGTGGCCTTGTTGGAGGAAGTGCATCCATGCAAGGGTAGGCTTTGAGGTCAGTCCTATGCTCAAGCTCTGCCCAGTGTGGAAGACAGCCTCCTCCTGGCTGCCTACAGAAGACAATTCCTTTCTGTCTGCCTTCAGATCAAGATGTAGAACTCTCAGACCTTTCTCTGGTACCATGTCTGCCTACACACTGCCATGCTTCCTACGACGATGATACTGGACTGAACATTTGACACTGTAAGCTGACCCCAGTTAAATGCTTTCCTTTAAAAGGGTTGCCAAGGGCACAGTGTCTCTTCACAGCAATAAAACACAAACTAAGACAAGACCAAGATCTAAAATTATTCTTCTAAGTAAATTGATCATAATTTAAAATATAGGAAAATTTGCTTAGTGGATCACTAAAATGATATAAAATCTTTCCCCAAGTTGATCTTGGCTTTTTTTTTTTAAGACAAAATATCACTGTGTAACCCTGTCTGGGCTTGAACTCCCTATGCAGGCCTGATGGGCCTTGAACTGACAGAGAGCTGCCTGCCTCCTTGTGATAAGATTAAAGATCTAGGCTACCATGCCTGGCTGGGGATAAACCATCTCTAGTATCTAATTACCCCTCTTCCATTGTCAGGCCATTAAACTTCGCCATGCATACTACTTAAAATATTCCACCCAGAATACTGCAAACTAGCCATCTTTCAATGACAGGTAAATACCACACTATCCATCAATACTAGCGGTGAAATTCAAGTATGAAAAGACACTGGGACATGCTACATTGATAAAATGAACAACCACCTATTGTTTGTCTTTGACAAATATAGCAACTGCAGCAAAATGAAGGGTAGAAGGAGAGTACAGAGAAAGAATGCAAAAATCAGCAATATCAAAATCAATATGGACCCACAGAAAAAGAAACCAGAGTCCATAAAATCAGGAACGACAGTCATATTGTTCTTTAAATGATTAAAGGCTATTTCTAATAGACAATATACATAGTCTCCATCTAAGACATGCACTTAGTGATCCAAAGTATCTATAATCTATATTTTGTGCAGGTATATATTATTGGGATTTACTAGATTAAATTATTTTTAGATTAATCAAAAATATATATGATCTACATTTTCAATACAATTTTAGTCATTCAATTTAATTAACTAAATACATTTTCATGATTCCTATGATGAAGTACTGCTTGAGAATAAATTTATTATGAGAGTTTTTCTCATCTCAAGTAATATATTAGTTACTCTTCTGATACTGTGATAAAATATGAAGACCAAGGCATCTTATAGAAGGACTAGTTTATCGTGACTAACAGTTCTAGAGGAATAAGAGTCTGTTATGGAGAGGAGACATGGCTGCAGAAAAGTATAAGAGCTGCAGCAGGAATCTGAGATTCCACATTCTCAACCTCAAGTAGCACATAGAGAAGAAAGGGGAAGTTGAATGGAACATTGAACTCTCAAAGACCACCCTCAATGACATACTTCCTGGAGCAAGGTTACCCCTCCCCATAACCTCTCCAAACAGCACCATCAACTGGAGACCAAATGTTCAGTGCCTGAGCATTTCACATTCCAACCATCAGAGAAACATTTTCTGAATTCTAGTAAATCCTGACAACACATATTACCATACAAACCATACTTCAGAGTACATCCATTATAGGTAAGTAGACCTTGGGTCACTGAATACATATTTTTAAATAATACAAGAATTTAAATTGCCTGTAATCCACTTTTATTAATGAATTAGACATAAAAATTTCATTTATATTTGGAGATCACAGTATAGCATTGTATTGCCAACAATGTAATTTGCAAATATGTGTTGTTTTAAACTCATAGAAAGAACATAACTGGAATTTTTTGAAAATCTACAACAGACAAAAGAATGGTATCCAGTATTCAAGTCACACAAGGCTCTTCAAAATTCTTAGGATACATTCATGTTTACCCATAACATTAACCCTTAAAGTCCACTGTAAACTAGGGAATTTAAAGATGATCTTCAGAAATGTAACCCAAGGTATCTATGTGCTGAGTACATTGGCTTAGGGCCAGTACTGAAAGCACCTACCTGCAGCAACAGGACACACTCCAAGAGGAGATGCACACAGGATGCTTGAGCCTGAGCCAGGAGAGATATATCTGAGCCAGGGAACAAAGGACAGCCTTCACAGCCAAAGGGCCCAGTGCCAATTCATCGTCTACCACAAAAGCCAGGTTGCTCATACATAAACACTTTCATGAGCAAACAAAGCCAAAATGAATTTTCATTCTCGGAGTTGAGACAGAATCAAGACAGAGAAGTGAATGGGATTGATAAAGAAGAAAAAGAAATGTCTGTTCTTTCAAAGGATCTGAAAAATGCCTGGAACTGCGACAGTAAGAAGTTAAAAGTAAATAATAACAACAATCAAAGTGCATGTGGAAACCTCCTTAACTTCAACTAGGTAACGTCTATAATTTTGGTAGTGATAATACATTAGGCTGAAATGAGCTCTTCAAAGCCAAAGTCAAGGGAGGGACTAAATCATTAACTGAATTGTATTAATGCATTACTCTTAGAAGATTAAGCACATCCTGACATTTCAAAATATTCAAATCTTTATTCAAATTAGATCAGAAAGGTCTTTGATGCAATTATTTCACAAACTGCTCATAAGCTCAAGTTTCATTGTGCTTAAAGGAAAAAAAAAAGTATGCCAAGTAGCTAAGAAGTAGCCTCTCCAATTTTGGAAACAGAATGGGCTGAAGCTGGCTTCCCATTTCTTCATTGCTTTGTCTTCAGTGAAAGCACAAGGACATTAGGCACATATAAGGCAAGTGTCTTCGCTGTAGTCATTTCACCCAAAGCTTCCTCTGACATGAGCCAGACCTCTCACACCTACAGAAACAGAAGTCAGTTCTCGTTGTTCTTGCCAGATCCCAGGGAAAATGATGGCTGGTTATATTCTACTTTAAGGGATCCCCAAACTCATGAACTATCTCGCAGAAGGAGAATAGTCATATTCCTACTTTCCCTTCAAGATGACAAATGTTGCAGTCATTCATATATACATTGGTTTGTCTTTTGTTTTGTTTTAAGGACACTCTCCATTAGTAAACAGTATATTGGGAAGTATTTTTACCGTAATCAGATCTCTGAGACTCATTAGCATCAATGAATTTGTGGGGTAGATAATTCCTTGTGTAGTGGAGTTATAGACTACAAAGCAATAACCAAGTCTTTTCTCTGTTGGGGTTGATAATATTTTCTGCACATTTGTGACAGAAGAAACTTACCAAATGCTCCCTGGGGGACAAAATCATGGCAGCTGAGAACCATTATTTGAGTGAAGCATTTTTTTTTATTATTCTTTATTTTCTTTAATTGACATATCCATCATCTCAGACACTCATTCTTTCTTTGTGTTGAGAATATTCAGATCATCTACAGGACCGTCATGTAGGTGGATCACCATTAACCAAAACGTAGTTAGGCAAAATGGTGGTAAATGAGTAGAACAGACACGTTTCATTTCTTTAAATAAATAAACAAAAATCTTCAATTCTTTGTGGTCAGCCATTGCTGTCCTACTATGCAATAACCATTTAAAATCATTCTTCCTGTTCAGCACTGGACCCTTGATCTCTACCATCCTCTTATCATTTCTCCTGCATGACATTTTTGCCAGGCTCCAACAAGAATCCATTGGCTCCACTTTCTGCTTCCTTCACATTACCTTTTGACCTTGGCACATGAATGAAGCATGTAATACATTGCCCTTCGGTCCCATCTATGTTCTTAAAAATTGCAGAAATGTGCTTATTTCCTCACTGAAAAAACCCAGTGCTCTACACTGTGCCCTACTTTTCCATTCACTGGATGCTGCCATGAAATTTTTGTTTTTTAATTTTTCATTGTAGATATTAATCATCTGTCATCTGACATAAGATTCTCTCCCACTCTGTGAGAATCTCTCCATTAGTTGTTCTCTTTCCCATACAGACTGGCTGAAAGTAATGCACGTTTTGGATATAGGACTTGAAGGAATTAAGCTGGAACTGACCTGGGAGTCTCTAAAGAGAGAACTAGCTTTCATAGGTTCCACCCAACACCAAGAGAAAAAAGCAATCAGTTGTCCTACCCAGTTGCTGATGCCCATGATTCACAACAGACGGAATGGTAAGATATTCTCAAATGCAACAGTGGCACTTACATCCCAGGAAGTTACCAATAACCATCTAATTGATATTATGGCCCATTCAGTAAAAGGGTATTTGTACCCGGTACTATAACTTAACCTAGTACATGTGACTACTGAAGCCATGAACTCTAAAAGAAAACCTACTATAGCTACTTTCCTAAATTAGTATAAGTTCTAACTGTGTTGTAATACTGATCCTTATGCCCACAGAGAAGTATAGCTTTTTGCTTCTTAACTCATTAGGATATGGAGAATGATAAACTATCAGGTACTGATCCACAATTAATACATCTCCCCTTTCATCCAAGGCTCAGGGAACATTGTAGAAGATAGACAACAAAGATCAGAACATCTGCTGCAAGACTATGGGTGTTTTTGTTGTTGTTTGTTTGTTTATAATGACAAAGTTGCATCTATGAAATATCAGCTGAATGGTAGCCTAAATAAGATCTGTACAAGATGCCAGTTGACATGTCAAAAATCTCACAAGGCTCATAAAGAACTATAGACTCTTATATCAATGGCTTCTGAGACTTGGGGATTTAATCTTCTCCATGTATGAGCGCCTTAATTTAGTTATCTAATATCAAGTTGTCAAGTCCTAAAAACATAACACGTTCAAACAACACAAACAACGCTAAAAGTACAGTGGGTTGTATTTATATATTTATAAGCATATATATATATAAACAGTAATATTAAAAGAAAAGATATACATTTGAGTATAAGTAGGAGAGAGGTACAAGTCTTTGAAGGAGGGGGGATGATGTGACTACAGTACATAGATATAAAGTTTGCCATAAAAAATGTGTTGAAGGCAAAAGTAACCTAAAAGATTAATAGACAAAACATTCTGTGTATGTGATCACGTGAGAACAGGCACCCAAGCAGCCAGAGGCATTACATCTCCCTGAAGCAGGAGTAACAGGCAGATAAAAGCTGACCTACAACATGGCTGCTAGCAGTTGATCCTGGCTCCTCTATAAGGGTAGTATGTATTCTTAACGACTCTTTTGACTTTTAATCCTTTTGTTGAGAGATCTTCCTCTTTAACTTCTATATCTGTGGAACTGTGGAAGGATGAGCCAAAAAGAATATAAAGAAGGGGTGTAAGAAAGAGAGGCAGGAATGAGGTAGGAATGAGAGGGAAGATATATGAGCTATGCATGGGAAGAGTAGCAGAATACCAAATAATAACACACACACACACACACACACACACACACACACACACACACACACACTGATGAAGAAACAGAATGATTGTGGAGCCAAATTAAGCAAGATACAAACTAAAGCAAAACCATTATAATTCTGTATCAAGTTGACAAAGGGTGGACTTGTGATGGCTATTCTTGGTACACACACACACACACACACACACACACACACACACACACACTCACATACACACACACTCAAATACACACACACACACACATATACACACATACATACATACATACACATGCACTAAATAGAAGTAACTAAGCATGAGCTTCAGCTGATATATATATATATATATATATATATATATATATATATATATATATATATATATATATATGGTTTATATTATATAATATTATATTGTAATTATATATTAAAATATGCATTATATAATATGCTATTCTAATATTGTATTATATACAATTATAGTATGTTATTACATTATATTATAATATATATGACTGATGATTAAAAATAGAAAGTGAAAAAATATTAAAAGATGGCAAAAATTAACAATAACAAGGGATCCAACAAAGATGTACATGAGGAACAGAGCTCAATGAAATCAATAATTCTTAGTGCTGATAAAGAACATCCTTAGAGAAACCAGTGGCTTGATTTTTTTGTTTCCATTTGTTTGTTTTCAATGAACAGGGAACAAAGAACAAAGTACAGTTACGGCATGGTGCTACCACCTTCATGTACTATGGTCCTAGGAGTCTACACATTGTTGCCTTTGTAGCACCCGAATAAAACTGAAAAGGCAAAGATGCATTAGAAATACCCTAATAGCTTGACACAGAAAGCCTCTTAAAGCCACTCTGAAGCTTCAAAGAACCACTCTGATAGACCTTCATTTCCCATGATTTTCTCTGTGCTCTAACACACTGGCTTTCTACATCAGCAAAGTTCCATGTAGGAAAAATGCACAACAGAACCAATGGCAATTCAAGTTCATAGCAGTTCTTACTTCATCAGGATCACATCTCAAGAAAGACATGCCTGGTGGCCTTTTCTTTCCACCACAAATGTGAATATGGAAGACTGCTTGAATGAATGGTGCAAAGCTACAAAAGAGGCAGGACAAATGAATTTTCCTGGGGACAAGAAACAAGCATACACACACACACACACACACACACACACACACACACACACACACACTCGGGGGTAGGGGGGGAGATAATGGAAACCACCAATGTCTAACTTGGTAAATCAGTGAGTTTTATTGCTTTACTCAAAGGAATACAGATGATGCATTACTTACAAGAGAAGAAATGACCCAAAGACAGTTGCACCATCAAAGTCCACCCCAGCATAGGTGAGAGCTCATAAAAGAGGGGGTGGTAGGACTTGGAGCACACAGTACAGCCTATGGACAATTCTGCAGGCTGGAGAGCCGGCTGGAGAGTGTCTCTTTCAGCTGGCTCAGCCTGCATCTCTTCTGGTCATCTTGACTGAATTCTGCTTCTTTCAGGCTACTTGCCTGGTCTCTGCTCTGTTTTACAGTTTGGTTCATTTGAGAAGTGACTCTCAGTTTTCTTTATCATTTACTCTTGGGAAGGGTGGAGCCTGGTGAGTCTGGTCAGTTTCAGGGACTTCCTGAAACAATTTTGAGCTGCTTACTGTATTGTGTTACAGAGCTACAGGATTGAATGCTTCAATATCAGCGTGCACTGTTATACAACAGATGAGAAACGCAATATTGGAAGACAGAATCTGGTGAGTTAGAGATATTGACTTTAGGCATTATGATGCAAAGCTCTTCATTTAATACCTTAAATATTTCAGTAACAAAATTACTTTTGTGGTTACCTCCTATTCTATTCTCATAAAAAGAAATTGGAACATTGGTTGCAGTCTGGTCAGGAGGCATCATCTTTTTAGTAGGAAAAAAAATCCATTACTAGCTGAAATTTGAGTATTGCTTAAAGAGCTCCGGCATAGAAAATACATTTTCTACACTTATAGTCAAGCACAGGACACAGTACAGCTATCCAGACACAGAAGGAGTTCTGTGGAAACTTATTCACATTGCATTCAGGAAAAATTAATCCCTCCAAAGACTATTTGATATGACATCCAAGTTAAAACAATCTTTTCAGAGATTTTCGTTAAATCTTTATATGAAGACATGTAATCTCTCTCATACCAAATGTTTCTTTCTCTTGAATTGTTGCATATTCCTATTTAACCCAGTCTGAAGCAATGCTATACCCCAGCATGTCTCTGAGTTTATTCCCAAGGCAAATCCATCTATGGTATGGTGTTTCTGCAGCTACCTTTCCTTCATCACATGCTGGAAAAATGTATGCAGAACCTGCAGTGAGCATCTAACAGGATTTGTAACGTTTATGATGTGGGTCACATTGTAAAGGGGTTCTGTAGACTGCATGCCAGAGAAATTATCGTGATACCCAATAATAAGACCCATGAATTTGTAATCAATAAATCATATGAAATATGAAACAAAAGGATAAAAATTGAAATAAGTTCTCAGTTCCCTTCTAACTGTACAGAAGAAGTATAACCATAAAGAAAGTAGTTTGCATATTTTAAGTAGAAGTTAGAAGTCTCAAGATCTAGGGCTTATGCTTTGCAATACTAAATAACCTCTTGACATATGAGCAACTTATTAAAAAATGAGAGTAAATTTTCCTTAATAATATTAAATAAATGTTATTAAGGAGCATTAAGCCTGCTATCCCCAGAATTCCAATATTCATATGATTTCTAGACCCACAGAAAGCTTATATTAACTTTTGGAAAATAGTTTACCCTCCAATTTTTCTTTGTAGTGGGAGTGGGGTGAGGGTGCTTATTTATAGCTAGTCACATAGTTAGCTAGTTATTTAACTCATATAGCCTAGGCTAGCCTCAAGAATACATGTAGCTAAGGATAACCTAGAATTCTTATCCCTCTTGCTTTTACTTCCCAAATGTTCATATGATAGACATTCAATGCCAGACCCAGGTACAAAATATCTGTCTTATACTGATTTAACTAAAACTTAGATTTTTCTCAAGTAGTTAACTATTTAAGAAATAATACTTAGGAAATTAGAAATATTTTTTGTTTCCTCATGACTGTTTGCAAATGAGAATGAAGTCGAGCTGTTTTGTTTCTTCCTTGTAAGATAATGTACAAGAAAAACTATTTATAGAATTTTACATATTATGTTTTCTAAATACACATACTTAACATTATGTGAAGTTTCACATTTTGCTGACACTTGACAGCAGTGATATGAAACGCCGGTGTAATTTGTGTTTTTTAATATTGTGGATTTTGGTGATCTCACTGTGGAAACAAATCTTTATCCTAACACCGTTTTTTCAACTATTCTCTAAGACTCTCACATTGAAATTGGTTGGATGGGACAATCTCACATTTGTAGACACCTGATCACAATTTTCCCTAGAGCATTCTTCCAAAACAAGCTCTACACCTGGTTCTTGAAAGGCTATTACTCTCCCAGGAGACAGTGAACCCTATCTTGTGAATTACCTGTGACTAGAGTTTAAAAAAAAAAAACCTACTAAGTTAAATATAATATTACTTAGCAGTTAAAGAAATAGAATTCTTTTTGTAAGAACCCTTAATCACTTTCATTACATTTTTTTATCCAATATAGTTTTTAAAGGTGGATAAAATAATATTTCTTCTTGTAGAGTAATATTTCCTTAGTTCTCTCTTGTCACAAGAATGAAATGCAAGAAGGACCTGATGAACCACCTTTCTTCTTCATATTATCAATGTCTAATAAATGTGACAATCTTAGCAATTACTAAATAACATGACACCCCAGCAATCAATTGAGTTTGACCCAGGAGGTCAACTATTTCAACTTAATAATTTTAAACTGAAATCTGATGAAATGCCAATCAATTTCCACTTTATTGAGATCATTTTATCCCATCACCAATATATAACCCCAAGAGCTGTCTTTAAAGATGGTAAATTATAGATGAATTCTTCCCATCCAGAGGTCTACTAATGTGAAAACTTAAAAATTACAGAAAACAAGACATGCTTCAGGCAAGTGTGTGCACTGACCTTCCACAGCTTGGCATCCCAACTCTACCAGGGATGGTTAAGTAGAGTGAAATATGTATCAAGAAATAAGATTCGGGAGCACAGCAAAGAAATAACCAGTTTGGCCTAAATTATACAACATAATTACATTAGAATACTATTTAATGAATCAAAATTAAAACTGTGACTCAAGAAAATTTAAAGACTAAAGAAGAGAAGCCCTTAATGACAAACAGGTCACCCAGGATTCTTCTTCATGACAAAAGTCACTAGTGAGTCTTTTACCTGACCTCAGACCAAACACATTCCTGCAGTTTATCTTCCAGAAATCTGGACAAGTGTGGAATCCATTCCATTAATCCCATGTATACTTGTTGAGAATTCTGATGTGTATTATGCGATTTAGAGGAACAGACATGTCCTGCTGTGCCTAGCTCTGGTCCTCACTGTGTGCCTGGGTGTACATCTTCCTTCCCCGAACTAGACCGGGTACAGTTCTTCTTATATGTTTTTGAGGGAAGGCTTTTTAGAGGATGACTTTTCTCAGTTATGTTAAAAATTCTTCCAGCAGTGTTACCAGACTAATGAGTAAATGCTATCGACTGTGAGTGTGTTACGGCAATTGTGGTTTGCGTCATCTTAAACCAGCGCAAAGCGTATTTCACTCCACCACTGGAGATTTATCAAACAGTCGTGTTTCCTCTTCTACTCTTACCTTGTGGTACCAGTTAGTGCTAAAGTGACAAGTCACAATCTTTTTCATAGTCCTTCTGGCTTTATTTTTAACGCAAATGTTTTTGCTTCAACATCTGGTCTATTTTCTTTTTTCTTTCTTTTTTTTTTTTTTTTTTTTTGGTTTTCTGTTCTAACAGATTGTGAAATGTGAGCATGCATGCATACACAGTCACACACAGTCACACACACACACACAGACACACACACACACACACACACACACACACACACTCCACAAGTGTATTCTGTAAAACAGTAAATATTAGATATAGAAACATAAAGTTTGAACATTCCCTGATGTTACTGTCCTTCTCACTCAGTCCAAAGCTATACACACATAACAAAACAAGCAGAATTCATTCAAAGTGGCTATATCCAATATCTCAGAAAATCATCAATTTTGAGAATACTTTAATAATTGATTATCAAATACAATAGAAAATTTTTCAAAAAGCAAAAAATATTGAAAATAAAAAAAATAATGCTAATGGGAAATTAAGTTCTTTTCAGAAAAAGCTATGAAAGTTTTACATATATATGTATGTATGTATACATATATATAGGTGAAAAATAGAAACAGGCTAATAGGCACAGATTTACATTGATAAATTTTAATGTAAGTTCAGTTCTCCCATTTAATCCATAAGTTCCATGTAATCTTAAACTTCAAACAGGATTTGTCTGAACAGACTGATAAATTAGCACAATGAAACAGAATGTTGAAGGTTCAGTGAGTGAGAACCTAATTATATCAAGGCAAAGCTAGGAACTAAGTAGCCGCTAAGCAGATCAATAATCCTCAACAGAGACAACAACAATCAATACAGATGCATTTATGGCTTTAGATTATAAAAAAGATGATAAATGAATGAGGAAACGTCTGTCTATAAATTATAGCTTTCCATTTGGAAAATTTTATATTGTCATTCACTTACATTATACTTAAAAAGAACGCTTTAAAATGGAATTTCATTCAGAAAAAATAGGGACTGTAAGAGTCTTAGTTATTTTTCTGTTCATTTGAAGAGAAACCATGACCAAGGCAACTTACAAATGAAAGTATTTAACTAAGCATTCTCTTACAGTTCAGAGGGTTAGTGACTAACATAGCCTAGTGTAAAGCAGCAGGTAAGCAATCCGAGTGTTGAAGAAGTAGCTGAGAGCTTATGTGGGGTCCAGGATCTTCAAGCCTGAGGCAAAGTAAGAGAAAGAGTGAAAAAGAAGGGGAAGAGGGAAAGGGATAGGGAGAGAGAGAAAGAGAGAGAGAGAGAGAGAGAGAGAGAGAGAGAGAGAGACAGAGACAGAGACAAAGACAGAAAGACAGACAGACAAACAGGGAAGGGAGAGGTGGAGGGAAGGTGGGAAGGAGAGAGAGAGAGAGAGAGAGAGAGAGAGAGAGAGAGAGAGAGAGAGAGAGAGAGAAGAAAATTTAACTATAAATGGCATAGGCTTTTGAAATCTAAAATCCACTCCCAGTGGCACACCTCCTCCAACAAGGCTATACACCCTAACCTTTTCAAAGAGTTCTACCTACTGAGGACCATGCATTCAAACATATGCATCTATGGGCACCATTTTCATTCAAAGCACCATAAACAGTAACATAAAAACACCAAGAAATGTCTGTACACTTGATCTTGCTGACTAAAAAAAGCTAGAAATCACTACCATGAAAAATATATGGATACATTATCTGATAAAAACTTTCCACTATTGTACTGTTAACAAACATAAAATGTAGCCATATGTGCACAGATACTTAATTTACCTACCCATAATTTTATGGTGTGTGTGTGTGTGTGTGTGTGTGTGTGTGTGTGTGTGTGTGTATACATGCCATGGCACACATGTAAAGGTCAGAGAACCACTTCATACCACTTAGTTCTCTCCTTCCACCTGGCTTTGAGGCAGGATATCTTATGTGTTCTATTACCAGTTAAAAAAGAGTGCCACTGCTCCACAAAACATAAGTTTGGGGACACAAAACTTGGATGTACTTGGATCAAGACTGCAGACCAGTAAGCTAAAAGAAGGTTTGAATGAGTCTAGATGGCATCAGATGCATCATACTTTTCAGGAGAAAGGATAACACTAATTTTCAGTATTCCTCCAGAGAATCCTCAAATGGTGAGTGCTTTGTGTCACTTAGAAATGGCATGCTTCTCAAACATAAATGTTCCCTTTCAGTTAGGAAGAAAATGGAAACATGATTGAAATGTGACTATCTGATTAGCATTCAAATCTTGAAAATTTTGTTTCGTGAGTGGCACATTACCTTCAGAGTCTGTGGTGTCTTACTTTGTTCGAAGACAATTAATTATACAGATGGAAATTTATATTAGGATGGAAATAAAGAGGGGATGGATTGAAGGATAAAGGGAAGGAAGAGGAAAATTTTGTGGAAAAGACAATAGAGATAGAATGCTTAATATTGCAGATGCAAGAGGGACTGGTTCTAGATTTTTTTTCCAGCCTGTTAAGCATATATTAAAGATTCCAAGAGTACAGCCTTAAAACCCGGGGCAGATACCATCAAGATCATCAAACACCACTCTCCTGAGACTATAGCCTATCTTTCCATCTAATGAGAGACAGTATGATGAGCTGAAGGTAGGAGCTCCTAACACTGCTAGACTTCATTTGTTCTCTACCCAAATCTGTACCCCACTGCTGAGCTGATAAACATGGTGACCTTGTGATGCGGCAATCAGTTGTACTCAAGGGATTAAAGAAGAAAGAGAAACAGAATAAAGATGCCACACGTGGTCAATGACCAATGAGATGACTTGGTCTTGGCAATGACATAACTTATCTAAATTCAGTCTGGAAAACGGTTGAAATCAATCCACCAGCTTCGTGTTACACAACTTCTTCTCAGCAACCTGAGGTATCTTTCACAGGGTCAATTATCACTCATTCTTTCTTCATTTTACAAAGCAAGATTGTCAGTTATCTCATAGCAGATGTTATGACTTCACTAGGAAGCAGAACAAATAGTGGACGCTGAGAGAAACAGAATCCAGCAGCAACAACACAGCTAATGAAACTTTTATACTGGAGAAAGAAACATTTTTTTATGGTAGCGTTACCTAGCTTTTGGTGGTGTTTGGTTTGGGAGATTAAAGGTTTGGGGCATACGAAGTTTTGTTTGGCTTTCATTTTGTTTTCTGACTTTTGGTATTGCATTTAGGTTTGTTCTGTTTTGTTTTGGCAGAGAGAACAGAAGAGTGATAGTAAAGAATAGTAATAAAAAGTCTTCAAATAAAATACAGAGCATGAAAACTGTAAAAGTCATAATACAGTCAGAAATGATAATTTTCTTACGTGACACTTAACAGTATTCCTAGATCCATGACAATGACCACACAACTGAGCTCTGTATGAAGATACTAAAGTCTTTTGATAATAAGTACACAAACATTACAATCATATATATGGGAAATATGCAAATATTATAATCATATATAGTAACACAACATTACAATTCTTATATAATAAAGACACACATTATAGTTCTCATATAGAAGTATACATACATTACAATCCTCATATAGAAAGAACACAAACATTACAATCCGTATATAGCAAGTGCATTTAAAGAGTGTGTGCATATTCTTGCCTCAAAAAAGTAGACTAGTCTAAAATAGGCAAAGGGGTTTGCTCCAGGTTCAGACAGAACATACAAAATTCAAATACGATAGATAGGTAGGTAAATAGATAGATAGATAGATAGACAGACAGACAGACAGACAGACAGACAGACAGACAGATAGATAGATAGATAGATAGATAGATGTAGATGAATGGGTGGGTGGGTTGATAGATGGATGGATAGATGAATGGATAGTTTATAAATAGATATGGCAATTCTGGAAAATATAAGTAGCAGTTATATAAAATGTAGTAAAGCTAGAGAATATATACACATATATGTATATGTAGATACATACTAATTATAGAGAATATAAAATACTAAATAATATAGACCATTTTAATTCTAAAGAATATTGAAAATTTTCAGTTCTAGAAAGCTTACATTTATACCATCTCCAGAGAATATAGGTTCATTTCAATTTTATAGAAAATACCTACATAGCAGTCCTGCAAAACATATAAAAATACCAGCTCTAGGCTGAACACATTATTGATAAAACTCTAAATTTCATAATTAATTAGATTTATACCAAATTAAACTAAAAAAATCATAGCCATGATCAGTGAAAAATGTGTTATATCCTAACAAATATTGATGGAAAGTATATATTTACACACACACACACACACACACACACACACACACACACTAGTCTTTTACAAGCAATTGTGAAGAACAGTTATGGACTAGACACAGAATCCTAAAACTGAGCCACAGCTAGCAAAGTCTCTTTGAGTCAAAGTATGAGACTGGACTTCTACCTACCTCTTCACCATCTGTTCTCCATAGATATCTTCAGAACAAAAATTTTCATGTAATACTCACTTGTTTCTCCTTGCCAGTTGTCTAAGCAGCCATGAGGGAATCCGTGTGTGTAGGTACATACGTTCCAGGTAAGGGATAAGGTAGGCCTTGCCCCCCCTTCCGCAGCTTATGGAAGAGCAGAGAAAACAGAGAAGTACAAGTGTGATTAACTGCATGTCCGTTGGGCCTGATTAGGCACTTAGAAAAAGAATCTTGGGTTTAATTAAATCCAAATTTAATTGTTGTTAATTCCCTTACAACACTTAACAGTACCAATACAAATAGTGATTGTACCAGTGTTAGATTGCATTTATATATTTAGGAACACATGTACACACACACATACATGCATACACACACATACACACACACACACCGGCAATTAGAAAATAGAAGTTATAAATTTGAGAAAGAGCAAGGGTGGATGCATGTCAAGGACACTGGAAATAGAAAAAGAAAGGGGAAAAGTAATTATATTTTAGCTTAATTAGAAATTATGTTTTAAAACGCTGTCTGTCCCCAATTTCCACTTCACCATTTTCCATAAAAATGCTCATGGGTGAATTTTCTTTTATCTTTTCTTTCAGAATGTACTTCTGAAAATCCCTAGAATGCCATTTTGACCACCTACTTCCAAAAAGAATCTGTCATTGGCTAATGAGAATTCAATTCTTACCAAATGTCCTCTAGGCCATCTGCTGCCTTACGAAGAGTTCAAATCTCACCAAACATCCTGCAGGCCATTTGTCCCCGTTTCTATGGAAAAAAAATGAGGGATCAGTTCTTAGTGACCTCCTTTCCAACTCCTATCTGGGTTTGCCTTCCACATGAATTGTACATCCCCCTTCCAGAAAAGACACTTGTAACTCATTTCAAATGCAGTTGAGCACCGGGTGACAACTATGACAGTTATAGCCACTCAGAACCCATGTGTGTTTGGTTATAAGGATGATGGAAACTGGAAAAATAAAACAAGATTCACTGAAAAGGTTGAGAAACATTGAGAGGAAGGGAGGCGAGAGTCACAAGTAACTCACCAAAGACACTGAAGCTTAAAAAGAACTAAACAATGGGATTAGTATAGGTGAGCACAGTTGTTCACTTTAACAGACCTGCGTGCTCATGCACCCTGAGACAGGGTAGAGGAGAAACATAACATTGTTTATTTCTTCTTTCTGAATTGGCACCATCCTGAGAGGCAAACTTCGCCAACATACATGTTAGAGGCAAGATGTATCTTTTTCCTATGATCATGCTATGTGCTCAGACAGCCTTTGAATACCCTTTGCATATCCCATTAAATGGTTGTTTCCACTTCTTTCCAATTTGTTTTCTCATTTTTTTATACCATCCCTTCCTTTAAGTAAAATATTCAGAGACATGGAAATAAATTTGGAACACATGATAAGTTCTCTGGTCCACTTTTCTATCAAGCTACAATTTAATATGATTTACAACTCAGGATGTCAGCTACTGATGCTTGATCAGAACAAGAGAGCAAAGACGCTGTGTAAGAAAGAGGAGGACCACTGTTTCTGAACCCATGGTAATTGTTTTCCCTTAGCTGGGCAGTGAGACCAGAAGTGGTGAAGAGCATCATTCAGCTACAGCATCCAGGACACATGCTGGCTTCCAGCACTCTGTGACAAAAGAAACACTAGTGCCAGATTGCCCCAAATGAAAGTTGGCTGAGGTCGCCTGCACCACCACCCGAGGTGCCTCTTACTTTTCTGCATCACATTCTCCAGCTTTTCTAGAAATTCCGTGAATTTCCCAACATCCTTCCAAGAAAATCCCTTTCCAAGTCGGTTTCTATTTCCAGAGAGAGTTGGTTTCTATAGCTGGCCACAAAGTTCTCGGAGTACAACAGGGAGTCTCACTGGACTTTCAGGCCATTACAGAACTATTTCTTGGGCAGTGCTGAATGGCGTCCTAAATTTATCACCTCTTCCTTCTGAACCAAGAGCAGGAGGTAAAATATAGTCGGACTCATTATTTCTGTACAACACTGTCTCATTCTTACACCAGCTCTCGGGTTGTCATAGAAATTCCATTTAATGACCCTGAAGAAAAAAATCCTAAAGTTAAACTCTGTAATAAAAGAGGGCTTTTTGGGGTGATTACATACCTGAGTGAATTTGAAACTTACAGAAGTTGGGTCCAAGTTACTCCAGAGTCACTGGGTCTTTCACAAGTTAGAACTGCTCCAAAAGAAGATGTGGGTCTCTGGTATTGTTTTGCTTTGGTTTGTTTTGGGGGGATTGTTTCTTTGTTTTTGTGTTTTATTTTGTTTTGGACTAAGTTTTATAGGTTTGTTTTTTTTTTTTTTCACTTGTTTTGGTTTGTTTTTAAGTTTCTGATAAAGCAAAATCTTTGAATCAACCTTCGTTGAATTCTCCTAATTTCTCCTAATTTCCCTTGTTATTAGCTGAGATAACCTGACAAAATTTTTCCCTCCCTCTATCAAATTAAATTAAATTTATATCATAACAAGTTTAAAAATATAACCTGAAAGGTAACTGACTGGTTTCACTTCAGAACACTCTCATGTGTGCATAGCAAAAAGCTCTATGACATGGCTTAAGAGGGGGGATGGGAGCAGGGTGCGGAAAGGGGATAATATTTCAAATGTAAATACAGAGAGTATCTAATTTAAAAAAAAAAGAATCTGGACACATTCTAAAAGAGCTATAACACTTGGGGCTTATGACTCTGAAGGGCAAACCTGATACAATAGACTCAGGTTAGTCTTCACATCTGACTAGACTTTTCTTGCCTTATCAAGGCTACTTTTAGCCATATCAAGGCTACTTTAAGCCAGGGACCTTTGCAAATCTCCTGGCCTGCCATTCTCTTCTGTGGAACCCCATCTGGGGTCGCGGCTGTGGGTGGCCCACCACTTCCTGTTATAATCTGAATCTGGGGGCTTCTATAAAGCATCATGAATTAAAGGCTTGGGTCTCATCTGGTGGCCCTGTAGCAGGGTAGCTCCTCATTAGGCAGTGGAGCCTCACTGAAGGAAGTGATTACTTGAGGTGTGCACGCGCAGGGGTACTGGACTCTCATCCCTTTCTCATTCTCTGTTTCTGTTGGCAATACATAGCCTGTTCCACAGGCTCCATCACTATGATGTTCTGTCACCATAGGCCCGACCGCCATTCAGCCAGGTGACCACAGGCTGCAGCCTTAGAACCTTTAATACAAAAATAAATATTTTCCCGTTTAGATTTTTTTATATTTGGGGGGGGGGGTCACAGCGATAAAAAAGATGACTAGCACATGTCTAAACACCACTTTCATATTCGAAGTTAAATGGGGAGAGAGGTAAATGAACTTTTCCTGCCAAATATATTTCTTTTATGTGAAGGGGGAAAAGCCTTCTCTGGGAATGTCTGCATTGGCCTTCTAAACTAGAATTAATCAGAGTTAATGTGCTGGTTTAACTAGAAATGCCTCCCTCCCCCAAACTCATGTGTTGGAATGCTTGGCCCATAGGGAGTGGCATTATTAGGTGTAGCCCAATTGGAGTAGGTGTAGCCTTATTGGAGAAAGTGTGTCACTGTAGGGATGGGTGCTGAGGTTTCATATGCACAAACTATGCTCAGTATAAGACACCCTCTCCTTGCTGCCGGCGTATAGAACTCTCAGCTCTTCAAGCACCATGTCTGCCTGGACACGCTATCATGCTTCTTGTTTTGATGATAATAGACAAAACTCTAAATCTGTAAGCTGCAGGGCAATGTGCAGTGGTCCTGATGTCTCTTCACAGCAATGGAAAGTCTAAGACAACAGTCAAACATTTTGCTTTGCAGCTCCAAGACACAGGCAAGACAAGGAATGGAGAAGGGCCAGGGTGATGTGAACCATGATATACGAGCTATCATGATACATGACAAAATCATTTTTCATTTTGAGTAAGTGAACCCAGTGATCCCCAAATGTGCACACAGATTCTTTTTAATTGTTGCTGTTGTTAGTATTGGGGCCACAAACAAACTAAGAAAACCCTGGTTGTCACTTTGAGGCAGGCACATAGCATTCCTCTCTGGCTAATAGTTTATTTTAGATAACTCTCTTAGCTATCTTTGCTGCCCAACAAAATGCATTTAAAAGCATTTTAAGCTAGAGGCTTAAAAGAGTAAACTACCTCTGTGTGTGTCCCAGAGTGGCTAAAGTTGGAGGTGTTTGCTTAAAAGTAACATGGGGGTTCAGTCATCCAAAGGTTCTACCAGGAAGGATGCATTCATAAAAGCACCGCTGTAACTGTTGGCAGGATTCAGAATCTCACAGGCTAGTGGCTTCATTTCCTTGGCATGTGGCTCTCTCTACAGTGTAGCATATAGCAGGGCAACTGGGATCCTTTTGGGGGAAGAAAGGAAAAGAAGGGACAGAAACGAAAAGGAATATGGGGTGGGGGGAGCAGATGAGAGATGGACCCGTGCCCCTCCCCTCCCCCTAGTCCCATGCCTCAGATTAATATCCTATCACTTTTGCTGAATTCTGGACAAGAGAAGACAGATAGAAGATGGAACTTGCCCTCAGAAGGAGAGAATTCATTTAGTGCCCAGCAGGAAAGAACACCCATAGGGAACCAGTGGAAAAGTTGCAACAGTGTCTATACAATGTGACCACAGTTCAGTGTTACTGTTATTAGTAGACTCCTGTACTACTCTGCGTAATCAATTTGGTAACTAGTTATAACTGGTGTGTACTAAGAACAATTTGGAGTAAGACTCATGAACTGGACTATGGAAGGATTTCTTTAATCCTTAAACTCAGCCACATTTTACTTAAATCATTCTTTGGAAAGCTACTAACTAGATTTTTCCTGATCCTGCTTGCAGTCTGTAAGTTGTAGAGGTGACTGGGTTCTTTGTCACTCTATCTCCTGGGCAATTTTAGAAACATTGTTACTGTAAGTCTTGCCTATTTTTCACTTCATGTTCCAGCTTGTCCATTTTGTCATTTAAGAGGCTTTTGATTGATCCAGGGACACAGGCCTGGTGAGAAGGCATTCCGAGTAGCCGGGGTGTAGAGAGATCTCTACCGAGCAAATGGAAAGTGCCCCCACCATGCTTGGTTCAGGGAACCAGTAACCCGGCACTGGACTATTCCCAGCCAGAGGCCTTGGAGAGCAGAATAGGCGGTCAGACCATCCGCCACTAGGAACAGCAGAGAACCAAGGACACAGGCCTAGTGAGAAGGCTTTCCGAGTAGCCAGGGAGCAGGATATTCAGGGATACAGGCCAGGTACAAGGGAGAGGCGAGAACCAATCACAGACAACAAGATGGCAAGAGGAAAGTAAAAGAACTTACCCCAGGGAAACCAAGACAACCTGGCAACACCAAAACCCAGCTCTCCCATCACAGCAAACAGCAGAATGCCAAACACTCCAGAAAAAGAAGACTCAGACCCAATATCATACCTCAAGATGATGATAGAGATCCTTAAACAAGAATGTGAGGAAAAGCATAAAGAATTAGAAGCTTTAAAAGAGGAAACAAGAAAAACACTCAAAAAACTCAAAGAACTAGAGGAAAACAGAACCAAAGAGATGAAGGAATGGAAGAAAAAATTTAAAACGGAAATGGACACAATAAAGAAAACACTAAAAGAGACAACCGTAGAGGTAGAATACCTAAAAAAGAAATCAGGAGTCATAGATACAAGCATTTCCAACAGACTACAAGAGATGGAAGAGAGAATCTCGGGGGCCGAAGACAACATTGAAAACATAGACAAAACAGTCAGAGAAGATGCAAAAATCAAAAAGCTCCTAACCCAAAATGTCCAGGAGATCCAGGACACAATGAGAAGACCAAACCTAAGGATAATAGGAATAGAAGAGGGAGAAGAATATCAACTAAGAGGCACAGTAAATATCTTCAACAAAATTGTAGAAGAAAACTTCCCTACCCTTAAGAATGAGATGACCATGAGCATAAAAGAAGCCTTCAGAACTCCAAATAGGTTGGACCAGAAAAAAATTACCTCCGGACACATAATAGTCAAAAGACCAAGTGGCCAAAGCAAAGAAAAAATACTAAAAGCAGTAAGGGGAAAAGGTCATGTAACATATAAAGGCAGACCAATCAGAATCACATCAAACTTCTCAACAGAGACTATGAAAGCTAGAAGAGCCTGGACAGACATCATGCAGACCCTAAGAGAGCACAGTTGTCAGGCCTAGCTGCTATACCCAGCAAAACTCTCAATCACCATAGACGGAGAGACTAAGATATTCCAAGACAAAACTAAATTTATACAATATCTGACCACAAACCCAGCACTACAACAAATTATAGGTGGAAAACCCAATAAAACAAGGGGAACTACATCCTAATAAAAACAAGAGAACCCCTAAGCAAGAAAACCAAAAGAAGAAAGACATACAGGCTCAATTTAACCTCCAAAAGCAAAAAGAGCAGGAAAGAGCAACTACGATTCCTTGATATCTGTTAACATAAATGAAATCAATTCCCAAATAAAAATATATAGGCTATCAGACTGGAGACATAAACAAAACCCAGCATTTTGCTGCATACAGGAAACTCATCTCAGAGACAAAGACAGATACTATTTCAGAGTAAAAGGTTGGGAAAAACTTGCAAGCAAATGACCCAAGAAGCAAGCTGGAGTGGCCATTCTAATATTGAATAAAGTAGATTTTCAACCAAAAGTTATCAAAAAAGATAAGGAAGGACACTTTTTACTCATGACAGGGGAAATTTGTCAGGAGGAATCATTAACATATATGCACCAAATACAAAAGCACCAATATTCATAAAACAAACCCTACTAAAGCTCAAAAATTATATTGTGCCCCACATAATAATAGTGGGAGGCCTCAATACCCCACTCTCACCAATGGACAGATCATGGAAACAAAAACTGAACAAGGACACTGTAAAACTAGCAGAGACTATGAACCAACTGGAATTAATAGATATCTAGAGAACATATCATCCTAAAACAAAAGACTGCACCTTCTTCTCAGCACCTCACGGCACTTTCTCAAAAACTGACCACATAATTGGACACTGAATGAGCCATTGGTCACAAAATGAGCCTCAATAGAAATAAGAAGATTCAAATACTCCCATGCATCATTTCACATCACCATGGTCTAAGTCTGGTCTTCAATAACAATAAAGACAACAAAAAAAAAACCCATATACAAATGGAAACTAAACAATGTTATATTAAATGATAGCAAGGTCAAAGAAGAAATAAAGAAAGAAATTAAGGATTTTCTAGAATTCAATGAAAACAAAAACACATCATACCCAAAACTATGGGATGCAATGAAAGCAGTACTGAGAGGAAAACTCATAGCACTGAGTGCTTCCAAAAAGAAACTGGAGAGAGCATACACCAGCAACTTGACAGCACAGCTGAAAGTTCTAGAACAAAAGGAAGCAGATACACCCAAGAGGAGTAGACAGCAAGAAATAATCAAACTTAAGACAGAAATAGACCACATAGAAACAAAAAAAAAAAAATTCAATGAATCAACAAAACCAAGAGTGGGTTCTTTGAGAAAATTAACAAGATTGATAAACCCTTAGCCAGACTAACTAGAGGGCAAAGAGAGAGTATCCAAATTAGCAAAATCAGAAAGGAAAGTGGAGAAATAACAACTGAAACTGAGGAAATTAAAGAAATCGTCAGATCCTACTACAAAAGCCTATACTCAACAAAGCTGGAAAATCTGGAGGAAATAAATGAATTCCTAGACAGTTACAAGATACTAAAGTTAAACCAGGACCAGGCAAACCATCTAAATAATCCCATAACACCTAAAGAAATAGAAGCAGTCAACAAAAGCCTCCCAACCAAAAAAAAGCCCAGGTCCAGATGGGATCAGTGCAGAATTTTATCAGACATTTAATGACGACATAATATCAATACTTTCCAAACTATTCCACAAAATAGAATCAGATGGAATACTACATAACTCATTTTTTGGGGCTACAATAACCCTCATTCCTCACCCATGCAAAGACCCTACAAGAAAAGAGGACTTCAGAACAATCTCACTTATGAACATTGATTCAAAAATACTCAACAAAATCCTTGCAAACCGAATCCAAGAACACATCAAAGCAATCATTCACCATGATCAAGTAGGATTCATCCCTGGGATGCAAGAATGGTTTAATATACAGAAATCCATCAATGTAATCCACCATATAAACAAACTCAAAGGAAAAAACCACATGGTCATCTCACTAGATGCTGAGAAAGCATTTGACAAAATTCAACACCCCTTCATGTTAAAAGTCTTGGAAAGAAGAGGAATCCAAGGCCCATACCTAAACATAATAAAAGCAATATACAGCAAACCGACAGCCAACATCAAACTTAATGGTGGGAAACTTGAAGCAATCCCACTAAAATCAGGGACTTAATACGAATGCCCACACTCCCCCTACCTATTCAACATAATATTGCAAGTCCTGGCCAGAGCAATTAGACAGCAAAAGGAAATCAAAGGGATACAAATTGGAAAGGAAGAAGTAAAAACATCACTATTTGCAGATGACATGATAGTGTACTTAAGCGACCCCACAAATTCCACAAGAGAACTCCTACAGCTGATAAACAAGTTCAGCAAAGTGGCTGGATATAAAATTAACTCAAACAAATCAGTAGCCTTCCTATACTCAAAGGACAAACATGTGGAGAAAGAAATTAGGGAAAAGATACCCTTCACAGTAGTCACAAAAAAAAATGTGAAATACCTTGGTGTGACTCTAACTAAGCAAGTGAAGGACCTGTGTGACAAGAACTTCAAACCTCTAAAGAAGGAAATCGAGGAAGATCTCAGAAAATGGAAAGATCTCCCATGCTCATGGATTGGAAAGATCAACATTATAAAAATGGCCATCTTACCAAAAGCAATCTATAAATTCAATGCAATCCCCATCAAAATACCAACACAATTCTTCATTGAGTTGGAAAGATCAATGTGCAATTTCATATGGAATAACAAAAGACCTAGAATAGCAAAATCCATCCTCAACAACAAGAAAACATCTGCAGGAATTACTATCCCTGACCTCAAGCTATATTATAAGGTAATTGTGCTAAAAACTGCATGGTACAGGTACAGAGATAGGCATGTGGATCAATAGAATAGAATAGAAAATCCAGAAATGAGCCCCCACATATATGGTCACCTGATTTTTGACAAAGGATCAGTAAACATTCAATGGAAAAAGGACAGCCTATTCAACAAATGGTGTTGGTCTAACTGGCACTCAGCATGCAGAAGAATGAAAATACACCCTTTCTTATCTCCTTGTACAAAGATCAAGTGCAGGTAGATCGAAGATGTCCACATTAAACCATGTACACTGAAACTATTAGATGAGAAGGTAGGGAAAACCTTAGAACACATAAGCACAGGAGAAAATTTCCTGAACAGAACACCAATGGCTCGTGCTCTAAGGTCAAAGATTGACAAATGGGACTTAATGAGATTGCAAAGTTTCTGTATGGCTAAGGAGACTATCAAGAAAACAAAATGGCAGCCAACAGAGTGGAAGAAGTTCTTTACCAACCCCACATCAGACAGAGGCCTAATATTCAAGGTATACAAAGAAGGCAAGAAGCAAGACACTGAGAATCAAACAACCCTATTAAAAATGGGGTACAGAGATAAATAAAAGTTCTCAATTAAGGAATATCAAATGGATGAGAAGCATCTAAGGAAGTGCTTGACATCCTTAGCCATCAAGGAAATGCAAATCAAAACAACCCTGAGATTCACACCACCTCACACCAGTCAGATTGGCCAAGATCAAAAATTCAGATGACAGCAGATGCTGGTTAAGATGTGGAGAAAGAGGAACACTTATTCACTCTTGTTGGGGTTGTAAATTGGTACAACCACTCTGGAAATCAGTCTGGTGATTCCTCAGAAAAATGGACATAGCACTACCTGAAGACCCAGTTATTCCACTTCTGAGCATTTACCCCTGAGATGCTCCAACATACAACAAAGACACATGCACCAAAATTTTCATAGCAGCTCTATTTATAATAGCCAGAAGCTGGAAAGAACCCAGATGTCCTTTAGTAGATGAATAGATACAAAAATTGTGGTACACTTACACAATGGAGTACTACTCAGATATCAGAAACAATGACTTTATGAAATTCTTAAGAAAATGGATGCATCTAGAGAATATCATCCTGAGTGAGATAACCCAGACACAAAAGAACAGACATAATATGCAGTCACTGATAATTGGATACTAACCCCAGAAAGCTCTGATCACCCCCGAAACAACTCACAGACTGTGTTAAGTTCAAGAAAAAAAAAAAGATAAAACCATTATGTTTATTCCTTATACACCAAGAAAACTTTGACTACTTCCAGGCTACATCCTGTTTTACATGTACTTTATGCTCATTGTAACTAGTAAGATCTTAATGCACACTATCAAACCTTAAAATAAAGCCAAGCAATGACAAAAATATATTTGTATACTTTTATGCAAAAATGCTTAAAATTTGTACATTTATCTTTGTTTTTTAAAATAAAGTTCTTCAATAAAAAATAAAAAAAAAGGCTTTTGATTTCGGATGCTCCTCTGGTTTCAAGCAGCTGTATTTACTTTTATCACAGATAAAAAGCTTTGTTGACTGTAAGGGGTTTTTTGTTGTTGTTTTTTCTTTCAGAGTAGTATCACCTGCAAATAAATGTAGATATTGAATCCTTTCTGGTTCTTACGAATATTTTCTGTCTCTAATCATTTTTGTATTGACTAAGATCTTTAATTTTATGTCAAACATTTTCAGAAGTGGGCAACTTGCCACACATCATTTTTTAAAGATACACAATGGTAGCTTTTCTGATCAGTGTGATTATTTCTATGATCGAAGATCTGATATCTAATGTTTTAAATCATCATCAAATTTTTGGGAAAGACATAACTTTGAGTACTTTATTTTTGATACATTATCTGACTTAATGAAACTTGGAAGATCATTCCTACATAAGATAGAATCTATTTATGAACGTTTGGACAAATCACATCTCAAGCTATTAACTGACAAGACTGCAGGTATAGCCCAGAGGTAGAGAGCTTGCTTAGAACACATGAGGGCCCGGGTTCAAACCACAGGACTGGAGAAATAAATGGTCACTGGAGTATGGACTGTAACTCAGTGGTACAGGGTTTATATGAGAGGTACTGAATTTGAATCCTGGAACCTAAAGCAAACTCACAAACAGAACATCAATGAACAAACCAAAGAATACAAAGATCTTTAAGAAAAAGAGGTCTTTGGTTCGATTTTACTTTCCCTGATATTTATCTCATTTTTAATTATATATTTAATCTTTCAGTAATTTTAATGTATTTTTCAGAAATTAATCATTTTTGTCCACATGTTCAAATTCCAGCCACTTTATTTTTCACAATATGCTATTAACATATTTTGATCTCTATTATGCAAGAATGTCTTTTGGCACTTCATAATTATGTTTTTCTTAATGAATTTTAACATTTATGATTTTGATTCTATACAATTTTTAGATTTTAATTTGTTGTTACATATGAAAGGATATTTTGTCTGCATGGATGCATATACACAAGAGAATGACTGCTACCTCCAGAAACCAGAAAAGGATATCAGACCATCTAGGGGCAGGGTTATGACAGTTGCAAGATGCCATATGGGAGCTGTGAAGCAAACATGGGTGCTTTGGAAGGCAGGCAGTGATCTTAACTGCTGAGCCAGCTCCACAGGCCCTCGTTATATAGTATTCAAGAGCTAATGAATGTTTACTATATGTATTAGAGTGAATAAACACTTATGATAGGGGCCAGAGAAATGGCTCATTAGTTAAGATACTGTCTCTGCAGAAAACATGAGTTCAGTTCCCAGCACCCATGTGGGGTGACTTATAAGTACTCATAACTCCAGCTCAAGAATTTCCACTAGTTCTGGCTCTACAGACACCTGAATTCATGTGCACATACCCACACACTGGCAAACACATATACATGTAATTTTAAAGTAATAAAAGTAAATAAAAAGACAAAATAAGAGAATAATACATTCACTATATGCAAAATAAAATGTACCTGCATTTGATGTTTGGAGAGTCAACTCTACAGACATCTACTGATCTGAGTTTTAGCCATTTAAATTCTTTTTTTTTTTTTTTTTTTTTTTTTTTTTGGTCTTTAAGTAGAAAAGTTAATTTTTATATAACTTTTATTAATTTTCTTTGAAAATTTCATGTATGTTTATGATGCATTCTGCTTCCTTTCACACCCATTGTCTATCTTTCTCCTTGACTGCCAACCCAATACTCATTAGAACTCCCTTTCTCACACTGACATCTGTCTTAGATAGGGTTTTACTGCTGTGAACAGACACCATGACTAAGACAACTCCTGTAAAGACAGCATGCAATTGGGGCTGGCTTATAAGTTCTGAGGTTCAGTTCATTATCATCAAAGCAGGAACATGGCAGCATCCAGGCAGGCATGGTGCAGGCAGAGCTTCTACATCAACTGAAGGCAGGTAGCAGAATACTGGCTTCCAGGCAGCAAGAATGAGGGTCTTAAAGTCCATGCCCACAGTGACACGCCGACTCCAACAGGGCCACAACTTCTAATAGTGCCACACCGTAGGCTGAGAATATACAAAAAGCACATTCTACTCCCTAGCTCTTATAGGCTTGTTCAAATATATGATCCTATGGGAGCAATACCTAAACATAGCATAATGCAAAATACATGCAATCCAACTTCCCAAGCCACCATATTATATAGCAGTCTCAATAATGTTAACATCCAAAGTTCAAAGTCTCTTCTGAGAGTCATCCAATCACTTAACTGTAATCCCCAAAGCCAGACAGGAAACCATTTGGGAAAACTCCAAATTCTGCATCTCCATGTCTGATTTCAAGGTTGTCTTCAGATTTCCAACTCCTTTTTCATCTCTTTTGGCTATAACAAACTTCTTTCTCCTGGGCTGGTTTCACTCCCTGTTAGCAGCTTTCCTCAGCAGATATCCCATGGCTCTGGCATCTCAAGCATCTTGGAATCTTCAAGACAACTTCAATGTTACAGCTTCTTGTTTCAATTTCTGGGATCCACACATGATCTTCTGCGCTCTTCCAGAGGGCTGGTGTCACTTCTCAAGCTCTGCCCTCTGTAGCGCTCTAAGTTCAGGTTGACTCCACTCCACTGCTGCTGCTGTTTTTGGTGGTCATCCCACGGTACTGGCATTTTCAATGCACTGGGGTCTTCCACTGCAACTAGGCTTCACCAATAGCCTCTCTTAGGCTCTCTTCATGGTGCCAAGCCTCAAATTCTTTGCATACCCCTGAGCCAGTCCTGGGCCATCAACTGCAACCTTCACCAATAGTTTTCTCTGGTCTCTCACAATGCCAAGCCTCAGCTACTCTCCATGACCCCTTCATACCTTCAAAACAAGTACCACCTGGGTTATTCTTAAACATCACCAAGTTCAGCTGCAGCAAGATATACACCTTTGGCTACCTCTGAAACACAGCTTTTTTGTGTTCTCAGAAAATACTTCCCAGAAGATTTCACCTCAGTGACACTGGTCTCTTCTTAATCGATGCTAATTTCTTAGCTTCAGTTAACCAGCATCAGTTGTCTGAGTGGTCCATTTTATTCTTAATTCTAAAGCCAGAGTCACATGGCCAAAGCTGCTGAGTTCTCCTGCTTGATGAGACCAGAATATGGCCCCTTGTTCTATTACATTATCACCAGCTTACTCTTTTCCAGCTCCTTCATTGCCTAACTTTGGCTGTCCTGAAATTTGTTCTATAAATTGACTGTGAACTCAGAGATCTGCATGGCTCTGTTGCCTGTAGTCCTGGGATTAAATGCATGTAGCACCATGCTTGGACTTAAGCTTTTCTTCCCTTGGAACCTTCTCTGTTCAAGGCTAGTCTTGAACAGAGAGATTTGTTTTCCTTTGCCCCCTGGGATTAAAGATTTGTCCTGCCAACCCTGGAGCTAAACTGGGTGGGATCTTGCCCCAAGGTCACATTCTCTTAATTCAATTTAATATCCTTTAACACAAGATTCTGTTCCATTTCACATCCTGGAGCCCCTTTAATACTCAAACCATATATTTTATATTTTTCCTATCTCAGCTTGTTATGGTTGTTTAAAATGCTCTTCAAGAGACTAAGCCAGAGAACAAAGTCTATGATGGGTGTTTCTTAGACTAATTGTCAATGCAATTAATCTGAGTCTCTTCACTTTAGCCTCAGGCAAGCTCTTCAAACAAGGGCAAAAAGGCAGCTATGTTCTTTACCAAAATACTATGAAAACAGTCTCTAGGCCACATACTGAAGCTCTTCTCCACTGAAACTTCTTGGACCAGGTCTGGACAGTTCAAATCACTCATATCAACAAAGTCTTGCTCATTAATCCCCACTTAAAACATCCCATGGCTTTCCAAATCCAAAGTCCCCCAAATCTACATTCTTCCAAACAAAAGCATGGTCAGGCTGATCCCAGCAGTACACCAGTCCCTGGTGCCAACTTTTGTCTTAAGGTTTTACTGCTGTGAACAAACACCATGTCCAAGGCAATTCTTTTAAGGACAACATTTAATTGGAGCTGGTTTACAGGTTCTGAGGTTCAGTCCATTATCATCAAGGCAGGAACATAGCAGCATCCAGGCAGGCATGGTGCAGGAGGAGCTGAGAGTTCTACATCTTTATCTGAAGGCTGCTAAGATAATACTGACTTACAGGCAGCTAAGATGAGGGTCTTAAAATCCACACCCATAGTGCCACTCCCTGGGCTGCTCATATACAAACCATCACATCTTTCTGTTTTGTCTGTGATACACTGCATTTCACCAGGACTGTGTGTGTAAACATAGGTTCCAAAGTATCTTTTGCAGCCTGGTGGCCTCATTGGTGGGCACATTAGTGAAGAATCTTCCTACCCCTAGAATCCATGAGCAGTCTCTTTCAGCAGTATGAGGTACAGTGAGTACTTCCCTGGGACATGTTTGATGACAAGCCCCAGCCTTGTGCAGACTCAGTTCAGGTAAGTCTAAGTGCTGTTCAACTAACTGAAATGGCTGTGTTCTACTCAGAATGTAGCATTTCACTGCCCTTATTTATAGCTTTTACTTTATTTCCGCTGAGTGGTTCTGGTCTCCTGGTCAGTCTGCCTTCACGGGGATACGTCAGTAACCCCAGGTGCATTTGATTCACATATCTTTCTATAGAATTCACATTCTCCATCAGAGATATGGTTGATTTCTTTTGATTGCTCTTTCTTTGCACGTGTAATATTTGCATAATTTACTATCACAATTTTAACAGTTTACCTTGTTCTTTCTGCTATTAAAATAGACAATGGGAAACTGATGTGATGGTGCTTTTATGTATTATGTATTTTATGTACAACTAGCTGTTTTATCTTTACTTCCTTTTGTTGTAAATGTCTAGTAGACAACATATCTTATTTCCCCCAGTCTCTGTGATTCAGTATGCATGTTTAGTCAATTTAAATGTACTTTAATTACTGTCAGTATAATTTAACCCTGGTGTTCTCTTTCATATTTCCTCTAAACCATTCTTCTTGATTAATTTATCTCTTCTTGTTTTCTTCCATTTGGGTCATTTTGTCATTACTGTGCTTCCTTGCAAACTAAAACTCGTGGTCAATTTCCCTCAGTTTGTTTCTGCCAGTGATTTAAGACTCCCCTTTTGCTATAGAGCACCAGATTTACTTCCATTGATTAATACAAAGATTTCAGCATGGTGTGAAAAATGTTGACCTCTGCCTCTTCCTCGACTCTTACATAATTGATATGTTCTATAAAATTATATCTCAAATGTTTAGAATTATAACCACATGAGGCTGTTCAAATTTAAAGACATTTAAGTTCAATAAAATGCAAAACTCTGGTCCTTCTTTTATTCTGAATACCTGTCTGTACACAAATATCATACTGGAAGGCACAAATGTCTTCCTTCCACTAAGGAAAGAAATTCTACTACAGAGCACTGTTATAACACACCAGCTTCATTTCACATTCCTTTTTCCTGCTATTGTTTATTTGTATACACCAAATTCTGATAGGAATCACTTGTTACCTCTGTGGAAGGGACCATGATATGTTTCCTAGAAAAATTTAAATTCTAATTTGGATCACCTTATTTTATTCTACCTCGAGTGTATACAGAGCGTATAACATTCTGTATCTGGGGTGCTATTCCTTCATCTAAAAATATTTTTAAAACATTTTAATAATATTAAAATATTGTTTTAACACTCTAGTGTTCCTATTGAGAAACCTGGTGGCAATTATTCTTAATTTATAATGCAATAATGATTGTAATGGGATGGTTTTAGAAATTTGTCTTTTGGAGCTTTGGAATTAAATATAATGTGTCAAGATTTGGGATTTTCCTTATCAGTATAGTCTGTGGCTCTTTGGGGATTTTTTGAGCTGACTCATCCAACTGTCTTTCCAACTCTTTCAGACTCAACCATATTTCAACAACAACAACAACCCAAAAAAGAAAAAGAAAAGAAAACTCTACTCGCTTAGCTTTAGTAGATCAAAGTTGACCTTTCTCAATAACTGTAGATCTTTCTTGATAGCTTCTCCCTTTCATCCCTTTCTCGTGCCTTAAGGGAACTTTCCCTCACCAGATCCTTTATCTCTCTGTAATTACATGCTTTATTCTCCATTCAAATCCTCCGTGTAGAAGACTTGCTACCGAGGCATCTTTGCAATCTCCCCTCTTCCTAAAGATGTTTGTGTTCTTCATAGACAATTCATGTTTGATACGGACCGGATCATGAATGAACTCGGCCCCCCTCTGATAAGTCCCTTCAGTATATCTATTTTGAAGAGGCCACTACTCCTCCTTAGAGACTACTCTATCTTTACCTGTAAGTTGCAACTCCGTCAAAGCTCTTAGCTACCTCAGCTGACAGAACGTATTTAGCAGTGTGTATAAAACGCTTAGTCAAAGCATGCGCTGCTCTTTATTACAGTGGTTGTCAACCTTTGAGTCATAACCCCCTTGGCAAACCTCTAGCTCCAAAAATATTTACATTACAATTCACAGCAGTAGTAAAATTGCACTTATAAAGTAGCAATGAAAATAATTGCATGGCTTGGGATCGCCACAACGTAAGAACTGTATCAAAGGGTCACAGCGTCAGGAAGGTTGTGACCCACTACACTAGAGCATGTAGGAGATGGGAAATGGCTTAGTCAGAGGAGTCTCTGCCACTGCCACTGCCAACCTGGAATTCTCTCTTTCTGCTGTGAGTCTCATTCAGGTTTCAGGTAGTCACTCAGCCTTGTTTCTCCTACCCCGGCCCTGCTTTTCTTGTTTGACATTATCATGTCTATCAGCCAAGAAGAGGGCGCCACCATCCCCTGATCAAATCTCTTCTCTATCATTCCCACCTTTTGCCTCATGTAGGCTAGCCTGGAGATGTTGTGTGCACCTACCCATAGGTCACTGGGAAAACAGCAACTCGGGGAAGTGAGTGCAGAATGCAGAGGAAGAGACGATTAATTAGAAGGCTCTTTCCAACCATGTACTCACTGAACACACACATGTCACTCCAACGGAGTTGCGGTTTAACTCTCTGAAAATGACCCTGTCTCCTTGGTAACCATGGGAGCTGCTGCACTAGTTCAGTTACCCATCACTCCCTGGGTGCTCAGGTACAGTGGTCCTGAGTTTAGGGAAAGGACTCAAACATCTAACTTCAAAATGCTAGCTGCTCCAGCTATTGTCCAGAAAGCTCACTGCGTGAGTCAATATTTACTCTGTCCTGATCCAGAGGTGGCTATTTACCCAAGTACATAAGGAATAAGGCAATTTAATAAGAAATGTTTTCAGGAAATAAAGCACTCCCCAACTTGGGGAGAAAAATCACGTATCTCCACACATACTGAAAACAGAACCACGGGAAAAGCCCAGTTGGAAAAAGCTTTAAGATGGTCTTAGATTTGTAACTTCTATTATTCCAGAATATGAAAAGCAAATGTCTTTTGCTTTCAGTTCTTTCTAATTGAATACTAATTTCAATTCTGTTTCACTGTAGTATATTTCCATCCACCCTAAAAGTTCCATACACAATATCAACTTGGGGGGAGGGGAGAAAGCAATTTCTGGCCCTCAAAACCCTAACCAATAATGATTAAATCATTAGCAATGTTTTATTGGACTTTTACTTATGAGTTTCAACTGCCATGGAAATTCCTGCAGCCTCTAAGGAGGTCATCTTGTGTGTCTCTGGCAGTCCCCTGGAGAAGAACTCTCTAAGGAAAGTTAAAAGCAACTGTGACTTCTTCAAGGTCACATAGGTAGTAAATGTGGTAGAGGTGGAAATCCAGATGGAGTTCGGTTTGTGCTGCCTTCTCGGCATTATGTTGTTTGGATGATTTTACGATCCAACCCAAAGCGAAGTCTAATCACTCAGGAAATACCTACATTTGTCAAAAAGCTATCTTGAATGCACACCTGGAATCCATGCGCTCTGCCCTAATATTATATTCATTTTTCCCCTTAATGTTTTTTTTTAACTGACAAATTATTTCAGAACCATATTGCTCCCTCTCCAGGGGTAAACATGTGGTAGATTGGGGATGAGGTCATACCAGCAGAACACCTGGGCTCTGTGGTGTCTCTCGTGTGGGTATTAGTCATCTTGGATTTAAGAAATAAGTACCTTTTCCCATATACTTTAGGGCCTGGAACAGGAACTAGACTGGATCAATGAATAGCATTTTAAAGAAAATTTCAATTAAAATTTAACTGAGCTTGAACTTTAAAAAAAAAGTCCTTTTCTTTAACTAGTTTTCAAGTCTCTTCAGATTACTTACAGTATATCCGAATTGCAATCAAGTAGTCAATAAGTTAGTTCCCTGGCTTTCAACCTTCCTAGTGCTACAACCCTTTAATACAGTCCCTCGTGTTTTCATGGCCCCTAACTCCACAATTACCTTTTTGACTATTTCATAGTGTCAAACTTGCTACTGTTACAAACTGTAATGTAAAATATCTGATATTCAGGATATGGTCTTAGGCAACCCATGTAAAAGGGTCATTTAACCTCCAAAAGGGTCATGGCACCCAGACTAACAGCCACTGTGTTAGAAGAATCATAATACCCAAGACAAGTGAGACACGTATGCAATCACTTTATGTGCTCAGATATTAAGTTGAGGATGTTTTCTGTAAAACAGCAGGAAGAGAATCTCTCATACTTGTGATCTTACAGAATCAATGATGCTATCATGATTATTTTACTATGAACAACAAAATATGGTTTATGAAAAAAATAAATTCTACTGCAGTGATCCCAGTGACAGGTAGCTCAACCTTGCTTCTAGATGTTATCCTTCAGAATTCCCTTTAAGAGAATTTGAACGAATATAGCCATCATTACTAGAAGTAAATGACCTCAACAATCTCAAACAATGATTATTAATGTATATGTAAAAAAGGATGAAAGATGAGCAGAGACTGGAGAGATGGCTCAGCAGTGAAGGAAGATGAGTAGAAAAAGACAAGTCTTCATGTTCTTTCGTTTACTCAGGCCCACGGGGTCTAGGAAAAATTCCTATGACATGTTATATAATTCAAGTGACAATCTCTGGAAACATACAAAATATGACAGGAGATTGCCACTGAGAAGCTTAAGCTGGACATGATGGCACCTACTTCAGGGTCCAGCCCTCTAGAGACTGAAGCAAGAGGATGGGGGTTATGAATATGAAACCAACCAGAGACCCCATTTGGGAAAAAAAGTATAGTGCTAGTGGTGATGAAGACCACTATCTGAAGATCCATACGATAAGCTAAACTACTTTGCAACTGTTGAAAGGGAAAAATAAATATTGCTCAATTGGCACATCCTTTAAATATGAGATTTTAAATATATACATGTAACTACATTTATTAAATATGTTTAGCTAAGCTGTGAATATCTGTATGTTCCATATAGCATGTACACACACACATACACACACTCACTCTCTCTCTCTCTCTCTCTCTCTCATCTTAGCATCAGATGAACCATAGATTTGAGGTCAGCTAATATTTGGGCATCTGCACTGAATTCTCTGTCATACCTCAGGTTATGGAGTGCAGAACAGAAAACAAGCCTGTGTACCATCTGCCCAGAAACAGCGGTTACCCTGGGCCATGATGAAGAAAGATATATGTCAATCAAGTGTAGAACGTTCTGCAAGTTTCAAATAAAAATGTATTAGTTTTTCTAAATTTACTTTACCGAACAAACAGGTTCACATTATTATTAATGAAACACATTAAAATTATTTAATTACGCTTTAATAAAATAAAAGAGAATATTCAAACAATGACAATGTGAAGTATGTCACTGTTTCTCATTCTGTCTGCCACTTCCTCTGAGGCAAAAGTGATCATTAGACAATGAGATTCTTCCTGCCTGCCAAAACCAGGAGACGGAGATTAGAAGGCTGGTAGGAAATCCCTTGTGTCTGCCTTGTCAAGGATGCAATTCGGATGTGTGACCTGCCACATTTCCTAAGAAGACTAACAATTAGGGCTATAAGAATTTGGGCACCAAGAAAAAAGACAGTCTACAAACTACTTAAAAGCCAACAAAAAATGGCTTAAAGCAAAAGTCACAGAATTCTATCTGCCAATGCAGCTTGCTCCAACTCCACTCAGTGCTTCCAACTTTTCTCAGCAAAAATATCAGATCTTCACTTAAATCATAGTCTAGTCGCTCAGACCCAATGCTGCTGACAATCTGAGACTAATATTCCCTAGAAAATGTTATTATATATGGGACATGTGTTTGTGGTACTAGCCTCAACTACACAGTCCTAACATTGTCCTCCACTGTTGTGACAACCTAAAATAGTCACGGCTATTGCCAAATGTCCCCTGTTAGGTAAAACCATTCCCTGTGGAGAATTGACCTACCCAGCATATGTCCAATATTAAAAGCCCAACAATGACTGCTACCAGATATTCTGGACAATGGGTTCTAAGCAATAAAGGGGTGGTCTTAAGGACAGAAGGTGACCAGTTGTAAGATTGGAAGTGGGAATGGAGAGGACAGAAGGAAATGCTGAGTACTTCTCTCTGGGGGTTCAAGAAGAGACCCCCGAGTCAACCTTAGTTCTGGGCAATGAAGTAGTTTGCTCCTGGCTTGGGTAGACCTGGATGCTGGCGGGGTTCCTGCTTCTGGCTTCCTGATCTTTCTGGGTAGCTGCATCCTAAATGTTAATGTGAAGTTCTGGAGCTGGTCTTCAGTCCATCTGTTCTTCTGACCTCAAAGGATGCTCCCTCTCTCGAAGGTGTCCGGCCAAACATCGTTAAATAGAAGATATCACTGCTACATCTGCCCTTTCTACAGACAGGTGCCAGAAATTATTACAGGCTCCTTCTCTAGAGTCTTCTCTTCTCAAAAACTCCCTCCATACCTCCAGCAGTAAGAGCACACAGCTCCTCCTGCAAGGGAATTGCAACTCAGGCTTCTTGCCTTACCCCTAACAGACATGCTCTTGTTGACCTAGGTGATGAGGAAACAGATTTAGTGTCACATAGGCTTTATCAGTTCTGCTTGCTTTTTCCTTTTCCAAGTGTACAAAAAAAAAAAAAAAAAAAAAAAAAAAAAAAAAAAAAAAAAGAATGCTGGTTAATTAAAATCAAGTGGTCTGAGAGCTAACCTCCCACTTCCCTCCATCTGTGAAGTATTTGCTTCCAGATAGACTCAGCCTGTTCCATCCCAGCCACCACCACCACCTCTTGCCCCGGACTGACACTAGTCCTGTTCAAATCCACAGCATTGCCAAACATACAGAAGCAAGCAACACTTTCCCGAAGATAGCCATCTCTTTGATGTGTGAGGCCTCACATTGGTAAACCGGCTCCCAGCACTATACCTTTCCCGTTTTCATTGGCAAACTCCATCACTCCATCGGGTGATCTACGGTCTTGCTGCTGCCAATCTTTGGCTGGAATTCACTGATGTTAAACTTGCAAGCCATGAATTTTGCAAGCAAAATGGAGTGATGAAGAAGTCCGATTTGACAAGGCATGTGATTTTTCTTCTTGCCTTTATTTCAGGGAAAGGGCCTGTGTATCTGTAAAGTCCTAAAAGTAAACGTATCTTTCTTCATCACTGCAGTGCCCACTTCCCTGTTGGAAGCAGGACATAGAAGCAATAGGAATTTTTTTTTTAATTGAACAGAATTATTTTTTCCCTAAAAGGAAGTTAGGTGGTTTCCACCTTCATGTGGGGGTGGTGTGTGTGTGTGTGTGTGTGTGTGTGTGTGTGTGTGTGCGCGCGTGTGCGTGTTTATATCAGGGCTTCTCACTCACGTATTTGGCTAGACTAGATAGCTAGTAAGCCCCAGGAATGCTGTGTCTCCTTCTCCCCAACACTGGAAATATAGGTGCACGGTACTGTACCTGGCTCTCCCGTGGCTTCCCAGGGTGAACGCCCATCCTTGTTATTAAGTGAGCAAGCACTGATTGAGTCATGTTGTCAGTTGCATCTTTCCCTTGCAAATACCTTCTGTAATTAACTCCAAATGCTGACTCTCTCTGATTAGACTGGCCATGAGGTCTGCCTAGTACTTTAGTGGCTCTCTGGAGGAAACAGCATGAAATCACCACAAAATATCATGGTCTAGTAGCAGGCATTGAGATGCCAACTCTCTTTGAAAACTGGAGAGGGAAAGGACACATTCACCCCTTTTGACATCTTACTGTCCTAAGGCTCTTTGGACTTAGTGAGTTTTCTGCATCCTTTGATGGTCCCTTGAAGGCTTAGCTTTCCCAAGGAACAAGCACAGTATCACTTTTCAGATGCTTAGAACCTGACAGGAACAGCAAGAGCTGCCTTCCCAGTGACCTAAATTTGCTCGCCCTATGGAGACCGACTGAGGACCTGCACCTGCTACATTAGACAGTGCAGCTGTTCTGCATCCTGATTCACCCTAAATAATGACACAGCTCAAATTTTACTATATTTAAAAACAGTCCCTTTTTTTTCATGTACGACTGCTCACACTAAATCGGCTTCTGAGCATCTTCCCGACTTCTGTTCTGACCTCATTACTCATGAGGATTACATTATGCTCTTCTGCTAATAATCCATTATTAGCAACTCACAGAGAAGTCCTAGGTGATTGAAATAGTGTCATGTTTCAGAGCAGATACAATGCATGTAATCTTTTGAAAGGCTTTCAATGTAAATAAAGTTGAAAGGCAATTCCTGGGTTAGGATTTTAAGAATGACTTAATATAGTCATTCTTGGTAAGAGTGACTATATTAAGGAATGTCTAAGTTCTTCGAGACATTTGGAAACTCCCTGGAGATCTCTGCAGAGTCCCTAACATTCCATTTACTTAACTATCGCTTTTGCATCACACGGGACTCATTCCTTTACTGCCAAGCAGAAGGGACAAAATACTGCAGAAATGTGTGCTAGCAGGTTGTACGTACTGGTGCTGAGCACCTAGGTTAATCCAAATTACTTAAACAATTTAGGAGTGTCTAAGAAGCTTGAAAATCACACACACTAGAGAACTCAAAACTCTCCTTCCAGATAGCTTTCTATGAGAAAGCTTCCCACATGCACAGATATAAAATGCTCATAGGAACATTGTTTTTAAAGCAAATAAAATATAATAAAATCCCATGGAAGCATCATAAATGGTTGGTAACTTGAGCCTTTAAAGTAACCTCTGCCTGGCTCTGAATGTATATAATGAACTTAACTGACTGTTGGGCTTGTTCATCGGCACAGAGGTCCTCCCGGGAAACAGTCCATGTCTAACTTCAGCAGTAGGTACAGATCCTAGATTCATGCCTTGCACACAGTTGGCTATTTAATATTTGACAGCCAAGTAAAAGCTTGATCATCAAACCAGTGCTCAGACGGACAGAGCACACTTCACTTCTACCCGCTCAGCCTGGATTAGAAACACCTGAGATTTTGTTTTAACCATGTACTCCTGGGTCTCACCATAAATCCAGAGTTAGAACTGCTAAAGGTGGCACCATGGAAGCTGCATTCGTGCCCACTTTCCATTGCCCCTTGGATGTAAACAGAAACCACAGGCTTGGAGATGCTCACAGGGCGTCATGGGAAGCAGCCTGAGAGAAAATAAAACGCAAAAGGAGGCAACATGACAACTAGAGCTGCCTCGGTGATGACTAACCAAAAACATACAGAGGGGAGAGAGTCAAGGTTTTAATGACTGATGACTTTCCACACTACATGTCAGGGCGAACAGTGCACTGTGATTCCAAGAAAACAAACAGAGATGTTCAGAGCCATTCAAACATGTAGTTACTAAGTGTGGCCACTGGATCTTCCTAAGGAGTTACAAGTGTAGCAGCATATGGTTGTTGTTAGAGGTGAAGTGAGACTTCATTAGTTACATATGTCCTAAGAAGTCACAAAGTATCACTAATACATGTAAGCCAAGAGCCAGTGGGATCGCCCCCCTTTCTGCAGGGACTCTGTAGAGCTATAGTAATTGAGCAGGTTATATTCTTATTTTCTTCAGGCTGTACCTAAAGGGGACTGAAAAAGACAGGAATGCAGAATTTACATAAAAATAGACACTGCCAGTTCGGCCTAGCATTTCCCCTGCTCTCCCGCAAATACTTGAAATGGAGTTTCTAATTGTCTTGATTTAGCAAGGCAGGCTTTAGCCTTCCACTGCTGGCACTCGCTGGGATGTCTATTAGGCCAGCAGGTGCATGAGCACTGTATTTTAAATCCTTTCAGAACCACGTGCTAAGGCCCGGAATGAGTCTCACTTTCTACTGTATACCCTGTCTGCCTGGTAAGATGGGGAAAGGGAAGAGGGGATCCACCTACAGATCCTTCTCTTCTGCAGAGGGTTGAGACAGCCAGAGCTGCCACAATCCCCATTCCACCATCTCTCACTGGCTCCACTGCTAACTTGAGTCTGGAATAGGCAAGCAGAGAGGTGAGGGCACGCCCCATCTGGAGGTCAGCATCATTCCCAACAACAGACTGGCCTGCCCCCCTTATCTCCAGACACAGTGGGTTCTTATCAGTTACATAGAAAAGGACGATGTTCATACAGAGAAGGAAGACTTCAGAAATGTGGTCACTCGTCCTCTGTGAACAAAGGACCTTAAAATAATTTCTAAGCTGGGCACTTCCCATTCTAAAATACACAAGACGTGAGAAATTCCAGGGATTAAACAGGAGACAGGAAAAGGCTCCAGTAGATGCTTAGCTTTACCAAACGTTCCCATCCTCATCTTGATTAAGACTAATTCCTGCAGCTGCTCATTTTCCTCTCTCCTCACCTTGATCTCGCTGGATTCTCTCAGCCAGGCATTCCAAAGGCTAATGAAGTGCCCGGTCTGATTTATACACACACTGAGCCCCAACTTTGGAGGAGAAAAGTGCTTGCTTCCTTCACCACCACAGCATTCAGCTAGCAGAGCACACATTCCGTTTTCTGACTCTTTAGTGTACAAGCATGTTTTTATCTTCTGTAAGTGTTCCCAAAATAAGGGCCTCTGGAGACCGCCTGGGAGTCTGATGTCTCATTCCAGTCCCTGAGGTACTTTGAAACAGTCTTATCACAGAAAGCAAATCACAGGGCGCTCAGTTTTCCCATGCTTGTGATGTCTTTTTGGTGACTTCACATTCTGGGAGCTATATTTAGTGGTTAAGCGCTTGGCTGCTGAAGTGTGAGCCTCTGTTTGTAGACTGTGAATAAAAGAATCTCAATATATTGACAAAATGCTCAGCTCTACTCTATTGATCTTCTCTGGCCAGAAATCACCTATTTCATTCAAAAGGGAAGAGGATTCCTGGCATCTTCCAACAAAGGTGTAATGGCATTCGTGTAAAGGTTGACTTAATGAAAAGAGATATTTGTAAATTCCCACTAATTTATCAAACACCTTAAGAACACTTTAAACTTGAAGTGATGATGCTCAACGTTCAAAGTATATGACTTAAATCTTAACTTGAAAACTGTTTCCAAGGCCAGCATTAGTGAGAGTCCAATATAGAAACCTTTAAGGCTGAAGAGTAGACTAAAAGGTAAGATGACGTTTGGTATAAAATCAGTACATCAGCAGAAGCACAGTTTAGGTCTTGACACCCTTATTATCTTCCAAAACCTTTCTAATCTCTGATATAAGAGTAATGTCTTAAAACAACACAAAAATTCATTCATGTAGTAAATATCGGGGTTTGTTATGACAGAAAGAATACCAACTCCATTTTGGAAAACATCCAGACATGTTTAGAAAACAGCAAACAGTTATTTGCCGACACAGTGGAACTAAGCAACAGTAATAGCTGAGACTCCCCACAGTAAGGAAATGAAACAGTCTGGACTCTGAATCCCTAAGCAAGCCCTTCTCAGCCATGACATGCATAGTCTTCTTCCCTTATCTCTGCTGAAAACTGGCCACATCCCTTCCTTTGCTGGCTTGCATCAAGAGCAAAATACATTATATTTTTTCCAAAGAAAGCTTCTGCTGTTGCTTGAGGTTGAACGTGATACATCGCTCCTTCTATTTAACTTCAATTTCTGTCTGTGAACAGAAAGCACAGAATCAACCCGAATGTGCTCTCTGTGAGAGTAGCCCTTTATTGGTGATTATGCATCATGAACTTTGATGAATGAGGGCCAGCAGGCTGTGCTCTTGGAACGCAGCCAGATGGAGAGCCGGAGGCAGCTGCTGCAGGGAGACTGTGGGAATCTGGCCCTGCTGAGGTCTGAAACTCAGGCACCAGAGTGAGGGGCAGTTTAAGGTTCATTTAGATCTGGCTTAGGCAATGTGAAGGTCAATGAAACTTTTATCAGATCACATGAGAGGGCCACATATGCATGAACAGCAAGAATCAAGAAGTCTGCAGAGGGAGGGGGAGTCACAAAATATACTAAGGACAAACCCCAAAGAAGAGAAGTGTCACCAAAAAGATGGAGGGTTATTGTCAGGAGGCGTGTCATAACCAAGACTCACCCATAATACACAACATTGAAACCTAAACCCAGAATCACACACACTCCACCAGCCCATCTCTAGGTGTGGCCAGCATATCTACTAGCTTGGTCTGCAGGTTTTGGCACCAGTGACTTCAGCTTGGAAGGAAGATAAACATTACACAAAATTACTTATTTGCATTCATGACTCTATGCAATCCTATAAATGACCTTACTTAGCCATTCAATTATTTTGGTTAGACAGTAATTGTATTCTCTCATTAGCAAAGTGGGAGGTTTCATAAGGCTGGAAAAATGCAGTTCTTAAATGTACTTAGCAAGGTCATTAGAATTCCCAGTAAAGGAAGTGTACGTGTTTTGTTTTGTTTTAAAGAAATCTCCAGGCTTGAAAATTTGTGTACTGCTTCAAATGCCCTTAACAGCCTTTTGTAAATACCACACCAGAGGACTTGGGCTCATCCCACAGATGGCCTTTGCCCACTACACCTCAAATATGGTCTTCGCCTTAGTTCATCAGTCTGGTCCTTAGATCTCAGCAGGCTATGGCCTGACATCCATTATGACTTTTAAAATGTCTAAATCCAAAACTTACATTCATTGAATACATTATATTATTTGACCCTTTTCCGATAGATAGATAGATAGATAGATAGATAGATAGATAGATAGATAGATAGAAAGAACATATGTATGGATATTCTTTTCCATGCTGTGACCAGTGTTCTTCTGGGTTTTCTCTATCTCTTAATCATTCATTTCCTCTTTTCCTGTTTATTTTTCTACTTATATCTTACTCATTGTTGCACTTCCTAGTTCAATTTTGAATCTTCATGCTACTTCCTTTGTAACACTCCTCCCACAAGGCAATCTTTCATATCCCATTGTTTTAACTACCATCCTACTGGGAAAACCATGAACTTCCCATGGAGCTTGTATATGCTCAGCCGGGAATGGCACTATTAGAAGTTGTGGCCCTGTTTAAGCAGGTGTGCCACCGGGGGAGTAGGATATAAGACCCTCACCCTAGCTGCCTGGGAGTCAGTAATCTGCCAGCAGCCTTCAGATAAAGATGTAGAACTCTCAGCTCTGCCTGCACCATGCCTGCTTGAATGCTGCTATGCTCCCACCTTGATAATAATAGATTGAATCAATGGACCTGTAAGCCAGCCCCATATATATATATATATATATATATATATATATATATATATATATATATATATATATATATATATATATATATATTGTTCTTTATAAGACTTGCCTTGGTCATGGTGTCTGGTCATAGCAGTAAAACCCCAAGACAGAGTCTAAAGCCTACCAACCACAACTTGGGCAACCTCAGTGTCTCAGACTCCAGGTTCTTTACATCTTCACCTTCAAATCTATCTTCCTACTATTGGTCTTACCACCACTAATTTGGTATTCATCTAAACTAGTTCATCACTGACCTTCTCTCTTTATACTTACTTCAATCATTCCTTGGGTCCATTCCCCTGACTGGTTCTCTAGGTATCTCTCTGGTCAAGATTCTATTTTGTAGTGTTTTTTCCTTATTTCTGTACTATATGCTCCTATTCAGACTCATCCTGTGGCTTCTTCATTATAATGATCTCTTCCTTCTTTGGGATCATTGCTGAGGTATAATTGGCTTAGTTTGAAATAACGGGAGAAAAGAAACAAAGAGTAAAACGAGGAGTGGTGAGAACAGATCACTCACCTGATGTTCAGAGTCAAACCCTCACTGTGAATTGGCAAGCACAAGATGTTTTCTTTGGAGGGTGGGCATTTCTAGTGCAGGTCCATTGCTCTTTGAAATTTTCTGCAAATGAACTAACTCTGAGTAGACTAACAGAAAGAACAAGACATATGGATGTAGCACCATGTACAAGGGAACAGAAATCACCCACAAAGGGTGAAAATCTCAGAAAGCCCATGGAGCACACAGTTGAAACTTAAATAACTTACCAAAAAAAAAAAAAAAAATATATAGAGGCTTGGGTCCAGGTGGCAGGGAAAGTCTCTAGAGGATGTGGTGACTATGAACAGGGATGTGTGGGTCATTTTCAGGTGACCTCTCAGAGTAGACTTCAGAACAAATGGCAAGTGTGTCCAGGAGAGATATCAGAGGCAGGGAGTCTATTAACCTCTTCTCCCTAGTAGTTAATCTTTCCTGGTTAATGTGTTTTGATGAGAATTTGCATTCCTTCTGGGAAGAGAGTCTCAGAGAAGGCCCTTTCTTGTATGTTAGGAGAAAGGGATTTAGAGACTTCTAGAAAATGGAGTGAAGAGAATAATCTTACAGATACTTCTTTCCCATGGAGCCTTGGAGTTCAAAGTTGCTTTGTGTTTGGGGTTTGGAACACCACCTTCAACAAGGCACTGTCAGAAGCAAGTGCCCACCCAATAGGCACATTATCATCTAGATCTCTACTTTTCCCTTTATCAGCGACTCTGTCCTCTGTCCCCTGGTTATGCTGATGTAGGCTTTGATCCTTTCATGGCTCTCTCTTGCCCTTCTGCAAGACTGCATCTTTCTGTATGAAGCATGACCTCTTAACTAGAGATGAAATAGACCTTTTTTCCCCACTGGAAACAAAGAGCATTGCTGTTTGTTGCCAGGACATTTGTCTAACAATATATGGTATCCTGAAGCCCTAGCTTTGCCTTCAGAACTCGGGAATTCCCCAGTTCCCAGTGGCTCTGCATCAGTCCATAGAAGGCCCAGGACTGCCTTCTGGTCTCCATAGGCTCCCTGGATCTAAGGCTGTCTGTCCCACAGCACTTCATACCCAATTCCTGACAAGAAAGAACTTGTCTCCCAGGAGTGCTGACACACTAAGATCACAGGCTGACAGGCCACAGAAAGGAAAAGCTGAAATCAGAGATAGCAAGACAAATTAATATCAGAGATAACCAGATGGCAAGAGGCAAGCTCAAGAACCCAAGCAACAGAAGCCAAGGCTACCTGGCATCATCAGAACCTAGTTATCCTACAACAGGAAATACTGGATGCCCCAACACACTGGAAAAGCAAGATTCAGATTTAAAATCATATCTTAAGGTGATGATAGAGAACTTTAGGAAGGACAAAAATAAATCCCTTAAAGTAAAACAGGAGAACACAGGTAAACAGGTAGAAGCCTTTAAAGAGGAAACACAAAAATTTCTTAAAGAGTAACAGGAAAACAAAACCAAACAAGTGAACAAATTGAACAAAACTATCTAGGATCTAAAAATGGAAATAAAAATAATGAAGAAATCAAAAAGGGAGACAACTGTGGAGAAGAGAAAAAAAAAAAAACACATAGGAAAGAGATCAGGAGTCATAGATGCTAGCTAGCATCACCAACAGAATACAAGAGATTAAAGAAAGAATCTCCAGTGTAGAAGATACCATAGAAAGCATTGACACAGGGAGACTTCAATACCACACTCTCATCAATGGAAAGATCATGAGAGCAGAAACTAAACAAAGACCCAGTGACACGAACAGAAATTACAAAGCAAATGGATTTAGCAGTTATCTGTAGAACATTCATCATAAAACAAGAGAATATACCTTCTTCTCAGTATCTCATGGTACCTTCTCCATATAATTGGTCACAAAACAGGCCTCAACAGATACAAGAAGATCAAAATAATCCCATGCATTTTATCATATCAGCACAGACTAAGGCTTGTCTTCAATAACAACAAAAACAACAGAAAGCTTATATACACATGGAAGCTGAACCATACTCTACTCAATGATAACTTGGTCAAGTATGAAATAAAGAAATAAATTAAAGACTTTTTGGAATTTAATCAAAATGAAGGCACAACATACCCCAAATAATGGGATACAATGAAAGCAGTGCTAAGAGAAAAACTCTTAGAGATTTGAGTGCCTACATAAAGAAATTGAAGTGATCATACATACACTAGCAACTTAAAAGCTCATCTGAAAGCTCTAGAGCAAAAAGAAGAAAACACACTCAAGAGGATTAGATAGCAAGAAATAATCAAACTCACAGCTGAAATCAACCAAGTAGAAACAAAAAGTACTATACAAAGATTCAGCAAAATCAAGAGCTGGTTTTTTTGAGAAAATCAACAATTTAGATAATCCCTTAGCCAAACTAACCAGAGGGCACAAAGACAATATCAAAATAATCAAATTAGAAATGAAAAGGGTGACATAACAACAGAAAACAAGAAAATAAAAAAAAATCATCGGACCTTACTACAGAAGCCTATACTCAACAAAACTGAAAAATCTGGATAAAAAAATGATTTTCTAGACAGATACCAGGTACCAAAGTTAAATTGGGATCAGATAAACCATTTAAATAGTCTCATAACCCTTAAAGAAATAGAAGCAGTCATTAAAATTTTCTCAACAAAAAAAAGCTCAGGAACAGATGGTTTAGTGCAGAATTCTATCAGACCTTCAAGGAAGATGTAATTCCAATACTCTTCAAACTATTCCACAAAATAGAAACAGAAGGAACACTACCCATTTTTTCTATGAAGCCACAATTATGTTTATACCCAAACCACACAAGGACCCTACAAAGAGAACCTCAGACCAATATCACTTATGAATAGCAATGCAAAAATACTTAATAAAGTTCTCAGAAAACAAATCCAAGAACACTTCAAAATGATCATTCACCATGATCAAGTAGGCTTCATCCCAGGGATATAGGGATGATTCAATGTATGGAAATCCATCAAAGTAATCCACCATATAAACAAACTCAAAGAAAAAAACACATGATCATCTCATTAGATGCTGAGAAAGCATTTAACAAAAATCAACACTCCTTCATGTTAAAAGTCTTGGAAAGATCAGGAATTCAAGGCCTATACTTAAAAACAGTGAAAGCAATATACAGCAAACCAGTAGCCGCATCAAACTAAATGGTGAGAAACTGATACAATCACATTAAAATCAGGGACTAGCTAAGGCTGCACACTCTCTTCCTACCTATTCAAGTACTATGCCAATACAGTTTTAGCCTGAGCAATTAGATAACAAAAGGAGGTCAGGGGGATAAAAATTGGAAGGGAGAAGTCAAAATATCACTATTTTCAGATAATGTAATATTATACTTAAGTGAACCGAAAAATTCCACCAGAGAACTCCTAAACCTGATAAACAATGCCAGCAAAGTAGCTGGATGTAAAATTATCTCAAACAAATCAATAACCTTCCTTTACACAAAGGCTGAGAAAGAAATTAGGGAAACAATACCCTTCACAATAGTCACAAATACTATAAAAAATGCCTTGGCATGACTAACCAAGCAAGTGAAAGATCTTTATGATAAGAACTTCAAGTGCCTGAAGAAAGAAATTGAAGATCTTATAAGAAAAGCTCTCCCCATGCTCATAGATTGGCAGAATTAATATAGTAAAAATGGCCATCATCCTGAAAGTAATTTACATATTTAATGCAATCCTCATCAAAATCCCTACTCATTGCTTCATAGAATTAGAAAGAGCAATTTGCAAATTCATTTGGAATAACAAAACCTCAAGATAGGAAAAACTGTTCTCAACAATAAAAGAACTTCTGGGGAAATCATCATCCCTGACCTCAAGTAGTATTACAGAGCAATAGTGATAAAATAGTGATAAAAAAAAAAAAAAAAAAAAAAAAAAACAAAACAAAAAAAAAAAAAAACTGCCTGCTATTGGTACAGGTAGATTAATGGGAAAGAACTGAAGACCCAGAAATGAACCCACACACCTATGGTCACTTGAACCTTGATAGAGGTGATAAAACCATCCAGTAGAACAAAGCATTTTTAACAAATGGTGATGATTCAATTGGCAGTCAGCATGTAGAAGAATGTATATAGATCCTTACTTATCTCCTTGTACAAAGCTCAAGTTCAAGTGGATCAAGCACCTCCGCTTAAAACCAGGTACACTGAAACTAATAGAAGAGAAAGTGAAAAAGAGTCTGGAACACTTTGGCACAGGGGAAAATGGTTGGAACTAGAAAATATCATCCCGAGTAAGGTAACCCAGTCACAAAAGAACACATATGGTATCCACTCACTGATAAGTAGCCCAAAAACTCTGAATATCCAAGATTCACAGACCATATGAATCTCAAGAAGAAGGAAGACCAAAATTGGAAGGCTTCGGTCCTTCTTAGAAGGGGGAACAAAATTCTCACAGGAGGTAGAGGGTGGGAGGAACTTGGGAGGAAGTGAGGAGGGGGAGGTAGAAAAGGGGGAACAGGATCAGGTATGGGAAGAAATGGAAATGATATACAGAGGGTCAGGAATTTGGACAGAGGTGTGTAGCAATAGAGGATAGGGAACTGGGGGTAGCTATCAGCCTGTCCCAGATGCCAGGAAAGCAAAAGGCTCCTAAGGACCCAAGAGGGATGAGATTAGCTAATATGCCCAACACAGGGGAGGGAGAACCTGTAGAGACCATATCCAGAAGTAAGGCAAGGCCCCCAGTTGGTATATAATGCCACCCACTCATCTCCAAATTCTTAACCCAGAAAGGCTCCTGTCTGAAGGAAATATGGGGACAAAGTGTGGTGCAGAGCTGAAAGAAAGGCCAGCCAGGGACTGCCCTACCTCAGGATCCATCCCATACACTATTGTGGATGCCAAGAAGTGCTCGGTGACAGGAGCCTGATATAGCTGTCTCCTGAGAGGCTCTGCCAGAACCTGACAATTACAAAGTCAGAGGCTCAAATCCAACCATTGAACTGAGCATAGGGACAGAAAAATAAGAAGGCCCAGGACTACATTTATCTAAGGAGACACTATATCTCCACCTCCCAGCATTAAAGCTGGCTGGTGGCATCCAGCAAATGGTATCTGCTGACTTGATCACCACCTGTAGTTTTCATGCAGACATTCAGGCTATCTGCTTTAGCCTTGCTCTCCCAGCCATGGCTAACGACCACGTTATCATGTTTCTTCATGGTCCAGGCATCCACAGAGTACATGCATTCAATGAAAGATAAACGCGCCCCAAAGTCCTCTCAACCAAAGAAAAGGGTCGCAGCGATAAGCACATAAGATGCTCTCAGGAGGTCCTCCTGGATGAAAAATCACATTTGAGCTTTACAGCCCTGGGGTGGTCTCTTTTGATAGTGATTGCCCTGACGCTCAATCAGCAGTGGCAGAATCTGAATTGGCTTTTTTTTTCTTTCCTGATGTTTCTCCTCTGTGTTACGGTCCCACTATTTTAGCTCCTTCTACTGATACTGCTGCTTAGCCCTGCACAGCGCAGTAGAAAGCACAGCTCTGATACCTGCCAACATAACTGAATTCAAAGACGTCTTTGCAAGTGATTTCTAGGCTTCATTAAAAAGGGCAGTGATGCCCATTAGGAAACCGAACGCTTTGCTGAGGTTGCTTTGAATCCATTTAGACGGCTGTGACAAAAATATCATTGAGTCACTCCCACACAACAAATCCTTATTTCTCACTCAGTTCTAGAGGCTGGGATGTCTAAGATTAAGTTACTGCTACCTGGTTCACAGAGGGCCATCTTTTTGCAGTGTTTCTTGCTGGCAAAGAGGGTATGCGGAATCTTACCGGTAAGTGTCTCATTTGTGAGTGTGCTGCCACAATGATGTAACTACACTCTCTGTGCCTGCAGAGGGCGTGGGTTCGACTCTCAGCACCTACACAGTGGCTCACAGTTGGCTTCTAACTCCTGTTTCAGAATATCTGGTGCCCTCTTCTAACCTCCACAGGGATGTTGTGGATTTGGTTTGGTGTTTGTATTCTATTCTTTGGCTTCCCAAATTGCATGAGAATCTGAGGGTCCCTGCCTCCAACTGGTTCTGATTGGTGAATACTGTTGCTGGAGGCCAATACCTAGGCAGGGAGACAGAGGCGGGACGCTAGGATTCAAAGACAAGAGGAAGAGGCAGAATCGCCATGCCAGGGAAAGGAATAAGGTCCCAGCCTGAGAGCAGCAGGAAGAGAGGAAGTTTGGGAGTGTCCCAGCCATTTAGCTGATTAAGGCATATTATATAGAAAGGCTAAATGTGTGTGTTCTTTTTTATTTTATTTTATTTTATTTTTTACACTCAAGATTTTATTCCCCTCTCGGTCCACCCTCCTACTGTTCCTCATCCGATAACTCCTCCCTCCTCCCCATTTCCACTAGGATGTCCCCATCCCACCTCTAAACTCTCTGGGGCCTCCAGTCTCTTGAAGGTGAAGTGCATCTTCTCTGAACCCAGGCCTCTGCTGTATATGTGTTAGGGAGCTCATATCGGCTGGTGTGTGCTGATATGGATGGTGATCCAGAGTCTGGGAAATCTCAGGGGTCCAGGTTCATTGAGACTGCTGATCCTCCTACAGGGTTGCCCTCCTCCTCAGCTTCCTCCAGCTTTCCCCTGATTCAACCACAGGGGTCTGCAGCTTCTGTTGGTTGGTTAGGTGCAAATATCTGCATCTGACTTTTGACTGCTTGTTGGGTCTTTTGGAGAATAGTCATGATAGGTCCCTTTTGGTGAGCACACCATAGCCTTGGTAATAGTATCAAGCCTTGGGGCCTCCCCTTGATCTGGATCCCCTTTTGGGCCATTCCCTGGACCTTCTTTTCCTCAGGCTCTTCTCCATTTCCATACCTAAAGGTTTTTGGTTTGTTTTTGTTTTTTTTTTTTTTTGTTTTGTTTTTGTTTTTGTTTTTTGTTTTTTTAAGACAATTATGTGTTAGAGTTTTGACTGTGGGATGGCAACCTCATCCCTCACTTGATGCCCTGTCTTTCTGCTGGAAGTGGGCTCTGTACGTTCCCTCTCCCCACAAAGGGCCCGCCCCTTTGAGTCCTGAGGGTCTCTTAACTCCCAGGTCTCTGGTACATTCTGGAGGGTCCTTCCAACATCTTATCTACCAAGGTCGACTGTTTCCATTCTTTCTACTAGCTCTTGGGGCTTCAGTCCTTTTCCCTCACCCAATACCAGAGCATGCCTCCTCATACCATCCCCTTTTCCTCTCAGGTCCCTCCATCTCCCAACTCTTGTGGTTGCTTTCTTCTCTGTCCCAAGTGGGACTGAGGCATCCTCACTTGGGCCCTTCAGCTTGTTGGCATTTTTGAGTTCTGTGGACTATATCCTGGGTATTCAGTACTTTTTTTTGTACATATTAGTGAGTACATACCATGCATATCCTTTTGGGTCTGGGTTACCTCACTCAGGGTGATATTTTCTAGTTCTATTCATTTGCCTGCAAAACTCAGTATGTCCTCATCCTTAATGGCTGTGTAGTATTCTATTGTCTGAATGAACCAGATTTTCTGTATCCATGCTTCTGTTGTGGGACATCTGGGTTATTTCCAGTTTCTGGCTATCACAAATAAGGCTGCTATGAACATAGTGGAACATGTGCCCTGTGGCATGGTGGGGCAGCTTTTGGGTGTATTTGAAAATCCAGACCATTGGGATGGATAGAGAGGACCTGGAGCCTCAGCTGCTGGGCGATTAGAGCAGATTAATCAACTACAGTAACACTGGGGTCAAGAATACACACAGCAGAAAGATGCACAAGACAACCAAACACTCATACAATAAAACTTTTTTTAAAAAAGAGAGAAAAATCAAAGAAAAAATATGGAAGTCAAAATCTTCTAAACACAAACATGAATCCCTTGAGAAAATTAGCATTTTACTAATTCATTTCTCCAAATTCACTTGTTGGTTTTATAATGGTCAATCTCTGCCTTTCTGGAAAACAAAAAAAATCAGAACAAAACAAAACAAAATAAGAAACAGAAAGCTAAAAACATGTATTGGTAAGCATTAGTTTTCAAAAGACATTAAATGAACGGGTAAAGGAAGGAATGATAGGTTGCAGAGCAATGAAACAGGAAATGACAATGAGGGAACCATTCAAAGAAGTGTTTGGACGTTAGATGTTCTCCCTAAGATCCCCAGATAGTGCTCCAGTGACATCAGGCTCTAAGACATGTGTTGCAGTGAGATGCTCAAGGTCTCTCTAAAGACATTAAGGAAGTTCTTGATTGAATTGTTAGTCAAGCCTAAGTCAGCTCTGCCCAACTTCTCAGATTCCTCTCTGATATATGTTCTCTTGCTCCAGAAGAGTTCCCTCTGGGAGTCCATTATGTAGAGACAAAAGCCAGCAGAATCCTCATTTGGTTATGAATTGGAGTTTGTGTGAATTGTATTTTAACCATGTCTTGCACAGTAGACTAAAAATTTTAATTTGCTTACTGACAGACAATTCTTTTAGGGACAATTATATTTTTATAGCTATGCAGGCACCGCAACTTTGAATATCTACAGCTGCAAATTACTTTATAAAGCTAGCCACACAGAATAATTAATTTTGCATAATAATGCATAAGGTGATACAAAAGTAAGAGTCCTGGAGGTTAGGGTGATTTCGGATTAAAACAAAAGTTAAGCATTACAGTAACACTGCAAGAAGAAGAGTGCATATTAACATCCACAGCTTCCCTACTGTCTTCCTGCCTCACTCTTCTTCCCTGTTTTGACTAAAGCTGTATTCCACACCAATAGTCTGCCAGGTTACCAGACACTCCTGGGATACTCGGAAGCTAACTAAATCGATCCAGTGTTTGCCCTTAAAGTGGAACCATGTTTCAAAATAAACGAAGCCAGAGAAAAGAACACAGAAGAACAGGCACACATGTTGGAGACAATACCAAAAGCAAGACATTTAATGAATTTTCCATGTTCTGAGGCTGACGTAGAAAATGAACAGGTATTCCGATTCGAGCCCTGCCTTTCCCTCCCTGCTCAGTAGCTCACCCTCATCCTCATATGCTCAGATAATTACCCAGGACAGAGACCTAACCATTCTCCTCCAGTGCTGAGTTAGAATTAAACTGACAAGATGTGTGCCTCTTGCTTATAGATGGAGAATATTTCCTGTAACGATCCTAACATCCGTGATCTGATCTCTCTAGTGAAGAAGGACTGAAGTTCCTCTTTTCCTGCTCCAGTCCTTCATCCTCGGGACTGAACCAAACCAATATTGTCCAACTTAGTTGCAAAGCTCTTCATGTCCTGGCTCCATTCCACCCCACATACTCAACCTGACCCCGTCCCCTGGAACATTTGTATGTTTAACATGTCCCTGAAAATAAATGGCTCTGTCTGTCCTCCTAGAGGTGAGGGAAGGCCCTGAAGAAGGAAGAGTCCAGAGAGTTAGGAAAGAACACTTACCCAGGGGTATCCCCTGGAATGTTTGGTTGCATCCACTCAGTGGGCTCACAAATGTCCTGCTGTCTCGTTTTCCCAAAGAGGTGATTGGTTATTGAGCATCAAAATCAACATTTTAAGCTACTTACCACTTCTTTTGCATTTTCCTCTCTGTCTACATGAAAATAAACTGATATAAAATTCAATATACTTGGTATGTATTTAACAAAATGAATATCGAAGTAGTTAAATAGCATACTCAGTGTGAAATATTGATTGAAATGTGTGTAGATTTTATGTTAATCATGCCTTTGATAATAGGATAAAATTCTGAAATTGGTTACTGACAGACAATCCTTTTGGTGCCATTATATGTCTGCATGTCGAACAAACAGAAACACCATCTTTGCTTGAGTCCATCCTTCGGCAGATACTTGGCATAACAAACAGCCTTTGGACTGAGACATGGTCTCCTAGTTGAGAACAGGATAGGTTTTGCTGATAGTTTTGGAAAATAAAGATGATGACCCTCCTTAGCTTTAGATACCCATGCATAGTAAGCAGTTGATTACAATAAAACCAACAAAAAAAAAGTTTCCCCAGACAAAGAACAACTTCACCACTTTCTCCTTCTAGAAAGGAACCAGCATCCTACCAATATTCTGTCCCAAAACAGAGCCCATGATATATTTAAGTGAATACCAGGCTTAGAGAAACGAACCAAAAGACTGATACACGGTTTAGATGCTAATATTGTTAGGAAACTGAGATCCCCATGTCTTCTTCCAGTATTTATTCCAGCATTTTTTTTTATTTCTCATTTTTAAAATTCATAGGTTTGTTTTTTAAGACAGGGTCTTAAGTGTCTCATGCTGGCCTTGAACCTACTAGGTGGCCAAGGATAATTTTGAACTTACGCTCCGCCTGCTTCTAAGTGTCTGGTTTATGTGGTATTGGGAACTCACCTCACAGTTTCAGGCATGCTAGGCAAGCGTTTTACCAACTGCTCTCCATCCCTCAGCCCAGCATCTATAGCCTTCTAACATTTTAGCTAGAATTTCTACTAAAATATCAGAATCTTCAGTTGTTAATACTGTTTCTTTTCAAAGCATATTACATGCGAAGATACCAATGACATGTTCATTTCAAAATACTTTACATGCACATTTCTTTGACAATCAATTTCTTATCAAATTGTGTTACCTAACAACAGCTTTAGAACCCCATGGTGGCCTTATCTTCTGGGTTTTTGTCGTTGACTGTCATTGTTTGTTTGTTTTTGAATGGCATCCCAGTTCATGTAAATTCCTCATGTTGGCAAAGTTCTCTAAGGAAAGACCTTCTCGTCACAATAATTAACTTCCAAACTGAGCTTCTTTAAGCTCTTCCTCTCATCTGTGGAATATTCCAGGAACAATGCCCACCCCATACCCTTTCTTTTTGTCTTAGGAGAGTAAAATATAGTGTTATAAACCATCTCTACGTGTTAGGCTTCTCCACATCTGTGGATGGGCATCTATACATAATTTCAGATATCCTGTGTCCTGTATCATCCCCTGTACCAACCAACATGAAGGATCTGTCAGAATTAATGTGATCTGTAGCTGTGTTCCCTATAAGCAATCTAGATCTATCCACAGCCATACCCAAATGAGAACAAGTCCCTGTTAGAGAAATGAGAAGCTCTCACTTTTGAGCCACTTAAGTAGTCAGGACTATCTTAGACCTCCCTGGGTTATCTTCTGGCCCCTCTAGAGAAGCTCAACATTGAATAAAGAGGACGACATCGCAGCGGAGGCCAGCTCAGCTAATGGTGAGTCGAGATGTCCGAAAATGATTCATCCCCTCAACCGTACATAACTGAAACACACTCAAGCATCCTTCTTTCCTAGACTTCTTTGCGTTCTGCTGAGATCCCTCTTTCCATACTGAGTAGAAAACAGAGTACCAGCATCCACTCACCTGACCACTCAATAAAAAAATTCTCATTGGTCTCCCTGCCCAGTAGTTGAATCAGTGCCGATAACCTCAGGAGTATTGTCTTCTTTTATGCTATTCAGTACCATACAATCTAAAAATGGGCAGTTCTCCATGCCTCTGACCATGTCTCACCCAATATTACTTCCTCTGGTCATCTAGAACTCAGTGTATATTGCCTCTGTTTTATTTGTGTAAATATCTGAGTCCTCTGGCTCAAACATAGGAAATCCCCAGCATTAATTTGTTAACTGATTATTAAATTGATTCAGATTGTTGATAAAACTCGCCCTTGTTGTTAACTTTCTCTCATTTTTTTTTTAAGCTGACTTTAAAATGTCTTAACTGAGTGGGAAATTTCCAGGTCAAATCTTGTGGAATAGTTCTCCCTCAGAAAAATGGGTGAACTCTTTGTTCCCTTGCTTTACTTGTAACTAAACACACCCATGTTTTATGCCAGGGGACTCAGAGGGACTCCACTTAGAGATCTTTAAATGCTCCAGTCTAACATCCAGCAATGCTAGAAATGGAATGGGAGCTCAGATGATTACTTTTATTAAATTAAAATTTATCTTGCAAATTAAAATATCCACTTTATATCATGATGTGTTGTGATGGCCGATGGATTTCCTCCCACAAACCAGATTCTGTGGAAAAGCCGATGAACTGTAGAGCAGGTCCCTGCAATCACATTCAGAGTGTGCTTTGTTCACCCAGGTTAGCCAAAGTCCATGTTTCTCCTTCTGTTTGCTTATAAATAGAGCCACGTTGCTATGGATGTGTCACCAAAAATATGCAACCAGGAAGCCGAAGAAGAACCATTACATACTAAAACTTAGTTTAAAAATAATAAGCATCTCTATTCTCAAAGTATGTAATCATGCTTAAAAGAAGACTTCCTGAAGCCACGCAGAATGATTTTAAGGTAAATTATAAGATATTTAAGAAAAGGGGGCAGGGGAGGAAACGATTTAGAGGGTATCAGACTCTTCTAGTGGGAGTCTGTTGGGGAAGAGTGTTGTATACATTAGACGGTATAAATAGTTTAAATTCAAATGATCAGACTACAGGGGACGCTTCTCAGTAACTTGCACAGCAGGAAGGAAGGAAAGATATCGGATATTGTGAGCTTCCAGTGTAAACACTTGGGAAAGGTTTGCAGAGGCCCTGGCATGGACTTTCTTTTCTCCCTGGGAAAGCTGGTACATTGTATCCCTTACTTTAAAAGTTAACTAAACACGCTTATATCCAGGATTCTGAGGAGACTCTACTTAGAGATCCTTAGATGCTACAGTCTAGCAAAGCCAGGAACTGGAAACTGAGCGAGAGCTGAGGATAACAGCAAAAGGGAAAAAAAAATCACTTGCTCTATAACTTTGTTTCCAAAGAGGACTTTAAAATCTCCATCAGCATCAAGAGAGGAAAGGGGCTTTCTCCCTTCTGAGGAAGAAAATCCAGGGTGTTTGCTATAGCAGTAACACTCTGACTCTTCACACAGAGATAGACCCTCCAATATACGAAGTTAGGTACATATAGCGTTTCATTACTTGCCTTATGACCTCAAATATTGAGGTTCTAATTATTTGACATTCCGTCTCAGTTTTCATTTTTTCCCCTTCTAGTTTCTATTTGACCAGTTTCTGTTTATTAGCCTTTTCATTGGGGAGGGGTAAAAGCTAGAGTAGATGGGATTCAATAAGCCAGCTAGCTGCTGTTACTCATAATTGTGGGCATTATGTGAGGAAATGTCTTGGGTTCCATGAGGGAAAATAGGGACCGACTTTTACATTGTTATCTCCCCACATCCAGAAAAGTCTTGTCTTAGTCGGGGTACCTATTCCTACACAAATATCATGACCAAGAAGCCAGTTGGGGAGGAAAGGGTTTATTCAGCTTACATATCGCTGTTCATCACCAAAGAAAGTCAGGACTAGAACTGAAGCAGATCAGGGAGCAGGAGATGATGCAGAGGCCATGGAGGGTCCTTTCTCTGTGAGAACTCCAGCTTGTGTCAAGTTGACACAAAACCAGCCAGTACAGTTCCTGACACTCCATAAATAAGCTGTAGATATTTCTGTAATTAAGCAGTAAATAAATCAAATTAAACGTGGACATTCATATGTTATCTCATATAACTTGTCTTCAATGACTGAAAGTAGGGTTAATAGAATCCCCATGACACATAAGTCTGTCAAACTGTGATCTGGTTTAGCTCTTTAGTATTACCAGCTTCCTTGATCACCATTCAAGCCTCAGGTTGCTTCACAGTTTCTAAGACAGCAACTTTCAAATAGCTTTGCTGTAACCCCGAGTAAGAAATAAATTTTACATCAATACCCAGCACATGAACCTCTCCTCTCTACTTGCACATGCATATACAGATGTGCATACACATGCTAAGGAATGCAGACAAGGGTAGAAACAGGTATACAGTTTAAGAACAAAAAGAAAAGTTTCATTGAATAATATAAAACTTTGCCTTATAAGGTGCAGTGATATATTTTATTCTACATTGTTTTAAAGCAGTTTCTATAACTGATTAGCTCACTTTCATAACTGATTAATGGGAAGTGATCTGTAGCATTCAAAATCAGCCTTTAGGACCGCCTTGACAAAGTGTTCAGCAACAGACTGAACTTTCCAATTCTAGATTTAGAAAATGTAGATAGATGAGAGAGAGAGAGAGGGAGAGAGAGAGACAGAGAGAGACAGAGACAGAGACAGAGAGACAGATAGATATATAGCCACTTGCTGGGTCTAAGTCCCCTCTGGGTTCTTGTAGATCAAGTACCTGCAATTCAGTGAAGACAATTCAAGGCCTGGACCTTCTCAACGATTCCTAAAAGTGAGTGAGAAAAATGGGACAGCAGTAACAATGACTTTAGAAAAAGAAAGTCCTTTGATGTTGTCATTCAGTGGGGCTAATGGGAAGCTCAATGCACTCTCAGGAGTGGAAACTTACCCTAAGGGACTAAAGCAAATACCTGAATAGGCACATGGAACACTGGCCTATTTGTCTTGATTAGCTCAATACTTTGTGTCCTACAACAGTGCACACCCATTCACCAAATACTATGTATCTGTCCTCTGTGACACTCACTGATCTACCAAGGAATTAAATATCTGGCCTGGGAGAGCTGCTTTAAAATCAAGCTGTGATATAAACACATATCATTAGAGATATACCATGCTCTGTTTTCCCACAGAGCATGATTGCACATCTCTCATAGGTGAAGGTCAAGTTCACGCCAGGGAACTATTTCCAAGGCACTCAATTTTGCTGGGACTGGGGCCTTGTGAGAGGCTGGCATTCAAGGACATAAAATACAGTCTGTTCCTTTCCATTCTTTCAAAGGGAATGGAGCAAATACTCAATAGCTTTCCAGTGTTACAAAAGGAGGACGGTAATGAAGAAGGAGGGATGTGGAATGAAATCATAAGAGGAGATACACTTTTATGAGCAACAGGAGTTAGAAGGCTCTGTAGAGAACAGATACTTGAGCTATTGGAAAGTCAAGAGAATTCTACCAAGTGAACAAGAAGGAAAGTAATGGTAGATGGGTAAAGCACCAAATGCAAAGTTGTTACCACAGGAAAGAAAATTTTGAAGATGAGAAGAAAATAGCTAAAGCATGAAAAACTAAAGATGGCCATAGTGACTTTCTGATCCGTTTCTGGGAGAATCCAAGGAAAAGAACATTGATCTGTGAGTCAATAATAAACAAATGTTACTTCAAGTCATAGAACTGGTTGAGAACTCCTAGGACAACTGAAGAACACAACGTACAACTCCCATCTGGAGTTGACTCATATCCGAATGACCATTTCCTGTTAGCATGGTTTAGTTCTATTTAATATCACCATCACCATCACCATCACCATCGAGATAGTTGATGTTTATCAAGGCATAACCAGGGATTTTACACATATCATATCATTCAAGCTTCACAGCAGTCTAGTGGCATGAATTCAATCCTTAGCGCCATTTTCTCAAGGTCATAGATCCATTGATAGCCAGGCAGACTGAGTCAGTCTTTGAACCGTGTGATCTGATGCCCAAATGCCTGCACCTTTATATCATATGTTAGTCTGGTTTCTTTACCTCCAAAAAGATCTGCTTCCACATTCCCAGGCTCCCTGATCTAAGCTGTAAATATTCAATATTAAGTACAGGGTTACACTGCTTGTTTTCTCCCAAGGGAATTCTGCATATCACTGGTCCACACTCTTGTTTCTAGCACTATTTCTTATTGCCCTTTTCTGGGCTTCCTTTAAAACTCTTAGTTAAAGCTTTTAAACTAGAGTGGCTGCTACTCTTTGGCACATTCATCGTTGCCTAACCTGTAGGTCATTGAATGAAGACTTAGCAGGAGAATTTCCAAACTCCTCCACTACTGGACCGAATCACTTCAAATGCATTAGGCAGTGAGAACCACCCTAACTTGTTTGGGCTATAAATTTCCTGGGAAATGGAGGCTGGTTTATACTTAACAACAACTGTTGAGTATAAATCAAATAAGTACTTCTCAAGCCAGATGCTTCCTTCTTTATTTTAATGTGGATTTTCTTTTCTAAAGCATTGCAGGAGCCGTGTTATCATGTTGTCTCAGAGCTGACTGTCAGGAGTAATCTCTTAGCCTTTGTGGTTGGAAGCCTCCATGATCAATCAAGATTCACTTGTCCTGTGAACTTGAACTCTGCGTGATTTTATTAGCAACTGGGTGTTTTAAGTTCTAACCAGACAGCATCGTGAGAGAGTGAAGATTTAAATACCTCTCACAGAAGTTCCCCCCCACACACACACACATGCAAATGCTAGCAAGACTGAACGGGTAATAAAGTAGTCCCTTTAAAGTTAAGTGAGTCATAATGTAGCATGAAGGAGATTGATTAGAGAAACACTTGAGAGTTGGCAGTTGGTTAGGACCCTTAAGTTGTCTGGGTAATTAGGACTGTTATGATGGCTATTGGCAGTCATATACAGCAAAGACGGGTCATGTCAGGAGTCCATTCAAACACTCACTTCAGAGATCCAAACCCAAGTTGAACCTTTTGGTGTTTGAGTTTGTTAACTGTTGGCTAAATGCCACTTCCTGTTCCTAAGAAAAAAGGCTTGAAAAAGTCTCATAAAAAATGACTTAAAAGGCTTCCCTGACTTCAAAGCAGTCTTACAAAACAACATTTTGATGAGTTAAGTGTAAAGGAATCAGAAACATACGGATTAAATTTCCCTTAATAGAGTCATGTGTCTAAAAATGGAGAGAGAAGAAGGCAAGTTTGTGTTGCTCAACAAGCTCCAAAATATCTCTTAGAATAATTATTGATCCCCAGAGCAATTCAGGTTGTCCATTCCAATGAAATGCTAGCATCTACCAGGATATGTCAAAGGGCTTAACAGAATAAAGACAAACATATTATGTAGGTCAGGTTATAGTAGTTCATCCTCTCTGTGGGCAGCAATATTAGCCTCTACTTCAAATGAAAGCTCAGAGTGTCATGGAACATATGTGTATAAGGCTGCCTTCAGGTCTGAACGGTGGCAATACAGACAGGTGTTCATTGGCCATGAACTTCACGCAAAAAAAGCCTTGCCTTCTATGTTTTTCCATATCATCCTCAATAATGTTAATTTTGTGGATTTCTAAATGTTGAAAATAAACAAATAAATGAATATTTCTCGTAGTAGTAAAAAAGGCATTTGGGGACAAGAATATAGTTGTATAATACAAAACCATAAAGAAAATAAGCAAAAGTTATTAGCTTTGCTGAACAACTGCAAATTCTAGCCAAAAATCCTTTTTCTTTGCCTTGCCACTAATTTAACTGATGAACAGCTAGCTCGCGGCTGAGTTACTCTGTGTCTGATGTCTTATAAAGAACAAAGAAGTCACCTCGAGGCAAAATGAAAACAAGACCATACATGTTTTAAAGCAAAGCATTAGCTATTAATGAATATAAGTTTTGTTAACTATTAAACACTCCATGATAATCCAATTTAATGTTTTGTGTTCAGCCAAATAGGATGGCATGGATTTTTATAGCAGTATTTCACACAATAGATCCCTGGGATTAGGGTCAGATCATAAAAGAAAAATTTCTCAATGAAGACGTTTCTTCTTTTAATTTTCTTCTGACAAGAAATGCTACAGAAACATACAACTGAGCTGCCTCCTTAAACATTAGTGAAAGAATAGTTCTAAGTAAATTAAGTCCTAAGTACCTTTTCTAAATAGTACAGTTTTATTTACATAAATATTTTCCCTAGGAATCAAAATCAATAAAGAATGTCAATTATTGACTAATTTCTACATTTCTACAAATAAGCATACCATTTTTAATACTTTTCTTTTCATATCATCAAATGTGGTTTAAAAAATCATATACTATTTTAGTAACTACCCCATAACTTTTTAAGATAATGAAATATTTATTTCTTTATACATCAACAATCAATGTATTTCTATGCATGTCCCATGACCCAAAGACCCCAGGAAAAGGATCAATTTGATCATGATTCTGTATTTCCACAGAGTGTAGAATAGTTACTTTCTTTTTGCTATTACCAAATACCCAACAAAATACAATTTAAGAGAGAAAGGGATTTTTGTATTTTGGGGTGGTTTGTTTGTTTGGCTTACAGTTCTAAGAAGGCACAGTCCATTGAGGTTGCCACAGCAGGAGGCTGTCTGGTCACAGTGCACTTCCATGCAGAAACAGAGTAAACAAGAAATCTCCAGCTAAGCTCCAAAATCTCAAGGCCCACACACAGTAGACCACCCTCTCCAGCCAGGCTCTACTTCCTAATGATACCATAATCATTCAAATAACAGCACTAGCTAGGAACCAACCACAGGGGACAATGGAGAACATTTCACATGCAAGCCACATCAACCAAGCTTCTAAAAGATGCTTGCAGTTACTGCATTGGAGTGGGGAAAGCCCTCTGAGGGTTTCAAGACCCCAGTAGAGTTACAGTTAACAAGAACAATAAACCCTTGAATTACAGAAGTATTCAAAGATGTGCATTCACTTAATAGTTACTGAATCCCTGGAGAGAATCATTTGTCTGGGCAGATTCTAGTTGTCAATTTATGATACATCATTCTTCTAGAGAGATGTTGAGTACTAGCACTCTAAATTCCAACAAATACCATTTTCTCAGTAAAGGTGTTTTGCAATTTCCTATTTCTCTCTTTTCTCAACTTCAATTCCCTCCTTCTTAGCAATTTTTCGAGGTGTCTGTGCACACATTAAGTAGACATGCTCTAATATGATATAATTGTAGGTCAGGAATCCTTTAATCTGGCATATACAGTTCCTTCCAGGAATGCATCTCTTTGAATTATGAAAAAAAGAAAAAAGAAACTCACTTAGGTTAAATATGGTCCCCTGAGGTTATTTTTACAAAATGTATGCCCTTCCAAAATGGCTGGTAATTAAGATACTAGTATGTCAAGAGCTCTGTATGGTTTGCTCATACAGCTTCAGTGAGTATGTGTTGAAGAAGAAAAACCACAAAGAGAAGCAGGGAGGCAATTTAAAGTCATGCTTCATGGAGTATGCAGTTTATCTGAAGCTCTCCATATCATGTGCCCCTGGTTTTAATCTCCTAGCATCAATTCTCATTCTATTTTTACCATGTTAATCAGCTTACCTAATTATTAAACTTAAGTCCTGTAACAGCACATAAAAATCTATTGAAAATGAAAACAGTGACAGCATCTTTTCCCAAGTGAACATTTCTTTTGTTACAGCTTATAGAGTCAAATGAGTTAGGCTGTAAGCCCATCTATCCAGAGACCCATAAGGCCCCATAGGCCTCCAGTTGGATGTGGCTGACTCTAAGTTGATTATGACTGCTACATTCCCTTTACTGGGTGACTGTATCTTATTTTATTTTACACATTTAAGTGCCAGTGGCTGACCATAACATCCTTACTACTTTAGGAACACACTCTGTCATCCAGCCGTCCCCATCCACTGAAAGATTGTCAAACCCATATCTGGAAAAAGAAGGGACAGGGATTAGAACCTCAGAGGGATGCTTGGGGGATAATTTGAGGGGATATTAGAAATCCTCCTAAAATATTGCCCTTCTCTAGTTTTTCTGCTGTGTTAAAACATCAACTAAAATTAATTCAGGGAAGAAAGTGTCTATTTGGCTTGCAGATTACATCCACAATTGCAGGAAGCCAGCATCGGAGGTCAAAGCAGGATCTTGGAAGCAAGATCTGAAGAAGAGGCCATGGAGACAAGGTGCATACAGTAAGGGCCAGCCTGCTCTCTTACACAGCCCAGCCTGGACCACTGTGCACATTGGGATGGGCCCTCCCCATCAATCAAAAAAATACCCCACAGACTTGCCCATAGGTCAAGCTGATAAACGCAGTTCCTCAGCCGACTTTTCCTCTTCCCTGGTAACTCTTGTTCTTGTCAAGTTGACAAAAACGAACCAGCACAAAAACTTAAGAAAATATTTGCAATGCAAATGACTAAGTTTTCACACTTTCCAAGGATCTTCCTATCAGAGGTATTTAGAGATTTTTCTCAAAAGGGGAGCTCAGCTTCACTTAAAAACAAAAAACACCCCCCCCAAAAAAAAAGAAGAAAGAAAAAGAAAAGAGAAGAGAAGAGAGGAGATGAAAACAGAGAAGGGAAGAGAAAAAATTGCAGCTACCTACCCACCAGCTTGCACAATAGGAGACAGCATAAATTTTATTAGTTCCAATGTGGGTAGTAAAACAGAAACTTTCTATTTCTTCTTGCAGTAGATCTTGTGTAGGAATTTGAATCGCTGCTGGGATCATGACTAAATAAAAATTATGTACTTACATGGGTAAAAACTAATAAGAATAAAATCCTGAATAAATTTGATTAGTTAAGATTGTGGACTACCAGGAGATGTTTTCCAGCTATAATTATTGCAATCTCATGGAGTGGTTTTTTTCTTATGTCAAGAACAATTTTAACAAGAATAAATTTAATGTAATTGCTTTTTTCAAACCTTATCTTCTTGGGAAAGATAGCTAAAATGTTGATCTGGTCTGTCACGAGATAAGAGAGCAAGTCCCAACAACTTCAGTCCTGAATTGGGTCACTCAGCCTGCAAAACAGGGCTCCAAAGCAAAATCAAGAGATAGAAGCTCAGCCCATGACCTCAGAAACCAAAGGCTTAAGTAGGAGCAAGAGGAGCCCCGATAATGCCACAGGTGTGGCTGCCCTAAAGAAATCACAAGAGAAAAAAAAATTATTGGAAGCAGCAGAAAGCAGTTTGCAACTAATATATATTTGGCAAATGCTAATTGAATTACTTCAGTCCTGGGGAATGAATACATCGCCACTAAAGCCTATGTGAGCTAAGTCTCCCGCTCCATCTAGACACTAAATCATTCTAGCTCAAAAGCTGGGCGTGGGCCAAGGAGACAAATCAGATGCCTCCACCCGTTCACCTCACAGCTTCCTCCTTTCTCCTCCTCCTCTGTTCCTCTGATGCTTGCTTCTCCTCATCTTCCTCATCCAGCTGTTCACTCAGTTCCCAGGACCCTGGATGCTAACAAACAATAAATCACCTCAGTTCAAAGGCCTGAAGCCACTTCCACTATTGTAGAAGGTAACTCTGGATTCTTTAACTCTGCATCACACACACACCACATACACACTCTCACACACACACACACACACTCACACACACACACACACCATATACACCACACACACACACACCACACATACACACTCACACACACATACACACTCACACACACACACCATACACACCACACACACACACACTCACACACACCACACACACACACATACACACACTTCACACACACACACACATATATACACATACACACACACACACACACACACACCACACACACCACACGCACACACACATACACACACACACCACACATACACATATGCTAGCAACTCTAGAAAATACTGTATTTACATTAATCACAACAGTGGTTATATATAATTATATATATTAATCACAATAATGGTTTATATATATTATAAGTAATATCAAGACTGGGAGTAATAACATAAGTAGTTCACATTGAAGTGCATTAGAAAGAAAACAAAACCGAAACCACTTTAAGCTCATAAAAATACATTCTCTTACTTTGGCGTACTCCAACCATGCAGTGCAGTTCCTGGCAGGAAAGTTATATAGGGAACAACCTTCTGGATCCATGAATAGCTTCTCTGCCCTCTGCTTTTATAAAACAACCTCTCTTGCGTATCGTTTTCAGTATCGCACATTCTTAACTCTTATTCCGGCCATGCTCCTGCCTTGTTTTCTTCTGCATTTCAGGCCTGCTTCAGATGATGGTTGCTTCTGACCTCCCGAGTCACACCTACCTTTCATTAACCCTCAGACGTGACGTGGGTGCTGTTTCAAACCTTTGTTTCCCTCTTCCACTATGATTCAGTTTCTTCATGTTCAGTTAAGGAGACTAAATAAATATTTAACCTATCCACGCCTTCGCTCAGGACACTGCACAATGACAGCGGGGAATGACAGCTCTTACAGGTAAAGTCCAAAGTCACGTTCTTTACAAGACATACTTCCCTACCGGATATAGCCCTATTTGTTCTTTTGTAAAGTAATTAACACAAAACACCCCAAATGAAGAGAACATGAAAGTAAAGTGAAAATTTGAATTGGCTGGGCATGGTGGCATAATCCCAACACTGAGGAGGCTAAAACGATATTTTTCAAAATAGAAAACCAAACTGAATGAGGCTAAGTTTTCACTACTTTCCTCACTATTCAGTTATTAGATTTATGCATTACATTTAAAGATTATTATTTATTTCTGTTTTTATTATATTATCACTAAATAATAATGTTTAGACTGAAGAAAATGGGGGGGGTCTCTTTTGTTTTGTTAATCTTACTGAATTCTCATAACGTTCTCCAGATTCCACTTTGCCCATGTGGTCATTCAATAAAGAGACTATAATTTATTGTAGATAATTAAGAGGAAGATTCAGCAAACTCAAGAATTTATTGGTTGAACTTGTCTTTAATGTACTAAAATACTATTAAATAGAATCTATTCATTTGACTATATAATGTAGAAAGAAAGTAAGCTGGAAGTGGTTTTATTATTCTACATATGGTCTTCCCCTAACATTAAAATCTAGCTTTGGTGATTTTCCAAAGCACTGAGAAAGAACAGAAACCTATTACGTGCTTCCAAATGCATGTAATTCATAAACACAGAAGTTGGTGCACAGTATAACAGACTAATGAAGACAAAACTCCATTCTTACTCAAAAGTGAGTGGTTTTCTGCAGGCTGCACTCCTTTTTCAGTCTTGAACAATGGATTTAAATGATGCTAAGAAATAATTCCATCTTCTATAGTACATAGTATTTCCTTTCATATACATAAGAAAGAACCCTGCCCTATCTTTCTATAGGAAGGGATTAACTCTATTATCTAGACTAGAAAAAGTAGGATTTCCTGTATGGATCTTGGGAATGTATTAAAAATCGAGAAAGAAAGATTTTAATGCCCTATCTCCTTTAAGCACATACACATAGAGATACACACATAGACACACAGACAGACACAGAGGCACAGGCACACACACAGATACAGGCACACAAAGACATACACACTCACATACACCTAGACAGACAAAAAGACACAGGCACAAACACACATAGATACACAGAGGCAGACACAGACACACACAGAGACACAGGCACACACACAGACATACACACATATACACACAGACACAGACACACACACAGGCACACACACACACAGACACAAGCACACACACAGACATACACACATATGCACACAGAAACAGGCACACACACAGACACAGGCACATAAACACAGATACAGACACAGACACAGATGTTCACACACAAACACACACATTCATACTCTGCAGTAATATACACACTCTTCAGTAACAGGTCAGTCAAGGCCAGTTTTATTTTCTGTTCAAATGAAGAGCTAGCTGTAAAGCAGTATCATTTATATCAAACTTTTTTCCAGGGTGAAAAAGAAAATCACATTTAATTGTCTCATGAAAAGCCTCCATCGAATTTTATTAATTCAATTTTAATCACTCCTATGACTTTCTAAAAATGTTTCTAACTTAGGCATTTTATTTCCTTTGTTTTTACTTACATTTCATCAAAATAAAATAAGGGACTTCTCAGTGGTTAGGGGCACAGGCTGCTTTTTCAGAGGAACCAGGTTTGATTCCCAGAACCTGCTTGTCAAGCTTCTGTCAAGAGAAAATTCAGTACCTCCGCTGACATCAGACACACATGTGGTATGCAGACAGGCAGGCGTGCAAGCAGAACATGCATGCATATAAATGAATTGTAAATATTTTAAATAAAAGTAATAAGTAAATAAAATAAAATGAGACTTATGGGAAAACCCCAATGAAGCACATACTAAAATAAAAATGTTGAATCAATTAATTGATTCATTCTGTCTTCTTTGGTTAACTATCTGTCAAGCTACTATGAAGAGTAATGGTTACAGTACAGAGAAAGGTAGACCAGCAACAACCTGGTGAAAGAGAACTCTGTTTATAAGACCATTTTACCACTTTGCGGATCTGTTAAATAAGTTGCAGGAGTATTTGTGTGTGTGTGTGTGTGTGTGTGTGTGTGTGTGCAAATAGAAAAGTTAGCTATTGGATTTATCCTTGCACACCATAAACATAGAAGTGCAAATGCCAACTTTCCATTGGTCAGTAGCACAAATTGTTTCTGAGAATGACTGGAGGGGTTGCAAATGCAAATTCCATTCCTTTCCTTTCCTTTTCTTTTCTTTTTTACATGCATAGGAACAAAGGGAAATTGGCTTGGTATTTGCTGAGTGTCTGCTGAAGTGAACTGGCTATGGGAGGAAAAGGAAAACCTGAGGGACACAAATGAGTTTCACAGGGAGAAGGAACTGAGGGTATTGGAAGCTTGGGGGGGAAGCAGGTGTTAGAGGACAGGAATGTGGTCAAAGAACTGGAAGGACAAGAACTGGCCCCAGTGACACTCCAGGGTTCCAGGGGAAGGAACTGCAAGTCCCCAAGATGATCAAGAGTTACGATGACCTCCACTCTCAGATTGCTTCTTGAGCTGAACATGTTCAAAGTGCCACACCCAAAGTTGTCACATTCTTGAGTCCCCAAGCTACAAGATTGCATTTTAAAACAAAATTCTTAAGAAAATGGATGCATCTAGAGAATATCATCCTGAGTGAGATAACCCAGTCACAAAAGAACAGACATAATATACAGTCACTGATAATGGGATACTAACCCCAGAGGCTCAGAACACCCCAGAAACAACTCACAGACTGTGTGAAGTTCAACAACAACAAATATATATATATATATATATATATATATATATATATATATATATATATATATATATATATATACATATATATATATATATATATATAAATTAAAATAGAACTGTATCACTTCTAGTCTTTCTCCTATCCTCTCAAAGTAATAGCCTCTTTTCCTATGTTGTTGTTATATATATATATATATATATATATGTGTGTGTGTGTGTGTGTGTGTGTGTGTGTGTGTGTGTGTGTATGTATATATACCCACAAATACTTAATTACCTTAAATACCATTTAAAATGTATTCGTATAGTTTTCTGCAAAAATGGTGAAAAATTGTACATTTATCTTTGTTTTTTAAAATAAAGTTAAAAAATAATAATTAAAATTAAAATGGGGTTCAATGATAAAGTAAAAGTTTCTTGATACTTGTGGATTATAAGACAACATTAACTTGTGGCCAAGTTACTTTAGTCCACAGAATAAAGTAAAGGTATTTTAGGGTTGGATTTAGGATTAGCATCATTAGTCATCGTCAGCTTTTGTTGTATCTTTTTCTCTCTGGCAACATGAACAATAATCCTAATGAGAACGAAAAGAATAATTTTAGTAAAAATATCCTTTGTTATGGGATTTCAGTTAATTGGCCACATTTGGTATGCAGTCTTCATATACTTCAGTGTGGTATTTATGCTTGGAGAAAATTATACAATCTGCACACACTGTACGTTATTACCACTAAAATTGTAAACACATATTGTTCACTGCACAGCCTGTAGTTTTAAATTTTTTCTAGAGAACTTTAAGTTTCTAATTTTTGGTTCAGACACAAATTTTCCTAAGTAGCTAAGGCTGGTCTTGAACTTGCCTCTCTACCTTCTTGACTCCACTTCCCAGATGCTGAGTGTAGAAGTATGTGCCCACATGCCTAATGAGTCTCCGAATTCATGAGGACAAAGTGTTGTCCCCACAAAAGTTATTTCTTTGCTTCCAGCTGGGAAGCAAAGGTAAGAATTATAAGAGTGTGTTACATTGTGTCATTAAATCCAGAAATAGAACATGGGGGAAATTATTAAGGAAATTATTAAGGAATTGTTAATTATTAAGGAATAATAATAAGGAAATTATTAAAGAATAAAAAATATTAAGAATTATTTTTTCAAAAAAGCATATGAATATATTTTTGTCAGTACTTGATTTTTTTTTAAAGGTTTGATAGTATGCACTGAAATCTTACTAGTTACAATGATCATAGAGTACATGCCAAACAAAACACAACATGGAAATAGTTTAAGTTAAGGAATGATTTTATAAGTGCTTTTTATTCATGTCTATCATCCCATTAACAAGAATCAATAGGGTAGTTAGTGTTATTTCTAATCTGTAGTGTATTTTACTCAACTCTTGAGATTTCATGGAATAAATACAATTCTGTCCTTTTCTCTAGCCTACATTTAGTGGTCTTCCAAAAGTTAAAAGTGTCCATGAGGACCAGGTTGCCTCCTGTGACTTCAACAGCAACTCCCACTCTTCCACCTTTGATGCTGGGGCTGGCATTGCTCTCAATGACAACTTTTTAACTCATTTCCTGGTATGACAGTGAATAAAAACAGCAGCAGGGTGGTGGACCTCATGGCCTACGTGGCCTTCACAAAGTAAGAAACCCTGGACCACCCTCCCCAACAAGGACACTGAGAGCAAGAGAGGGGCCTTTGGTAACTGAGGAGTCCCATCCCAACTTGGTTAACACTGAGCATCTCACTCACAATTTCCATCCCAGACCCCCATAATAACAGGAGGAGCCTAGGGAGCCCTTCCTGCCTCTTGAATACCATCAATAATGTTCACTGCACCCCCCAAAAAATTGCAAAGGAATTTCTTCAAGTAGGTTAGAATACACACTGGGTTTTTGAGAATGTTTCTCGCCCTCATTAAAATAAGTGAATTAGGGCTAAACTTGCTGATGACGACTGTAAATGAGAAAGGGCTGGTAATATATTTTAATACAAGTGCTTGCCAAACATGTCCAAGGCCCTAGGTTCAGTCCCCAGGGCTTTGCAATATAATGTACTTTACATGCATGAATAAATGAATAAATGAATGGCAAATGGTGTGAGAAGAAAAGCATCTTCGTTTTCTCTTCATTTGCAATCCTGTGTTTCACTGATAGCCTTTATGTACAGAATGCCATTCACATGGAAGTAGTGAGTGAGTTTTACTTTTGCTCAGTTATGTCTTCTTAGAGAAGAAGGAAGAAGAGGAGGAGGAGGGGTGGTAGGGGGAGGAGAAGGAGAAGGAGAAGAAGAAAAGTAGGAAGAGGGGGAGGGGGAGAAGGAGGAGGAAGAAGAAGAAGAAGAAAGAGAAGAAGCAGAAGTGGAAGGTACTTTGCAGATATTAGTAGTTAGACTGGGAAGATTTATAAAATTGATGAGGGCATGGGTTAGTTAGGTCAAGAATGCAGAAAGGCTTAAAGGGAGCTGATGGTTCTGAAACTTCTCTTCCTGGGCAGCTTTGAAACTTATCTGAATACTATACTTCTTAAATAAAATAAAATAAAATAAAATAAAATAAGAGCTATCCTAGTAAGCATTAAACGTAGTCATTGAGTTAAACAAGTATCCAGAAAACTATTTTGTAAAAGTAAAGAAAATTAATAATGCGATTTGCAGACATAGTAAGGCAAAATCAGAACCAAAAACACAGGGAACACTCTTGCTGTCCCCAAACTCCCAAGATGCCCTATTAATTTTATTTTTTGAGATGTATTGGCAGAAAAAAAAAAATCAAAATTTTGTTTGCTAATTTGGCATGATAAGTAGTTCATGCTAATGGTTAATCTTGTCCCCCTATAAATATATCGCAAGAGCAAATTATCTATATTGTTTAAAGGAAGTAAAAATAACCTAAGTTTGGGAAACTACTGTGGTGTGGGGGCAGGGATGTCATTGCCTTAGTCGCATCTTTAGTCAACGCTAGCAGATGAGCTGGAGAAAAGTATCATGAGTTGATTTGACATGACAGGGAAGGGTTGGGACATAAGAACCTGTGACCCTGAAACTGTGTGTGCTTCTGTTGGATGGAAAACGGACAGCCCTATAGAAGTATGACTTGATAAATAGTGGATGCAACCTAAAGGCAGTAACCTGTGCAACCTAACCGTAGTGACCTAGAGGAACTTCACAAGGCCAGTTTGTTCAGTCTCTTCTCCAGCTGAAGGTACGGGGCAGTACCCTATGAACAGAAGACACCATAACCTGCTTCGGAGTGAAGTAAACCCCAGACCCTTCATATGCACTCAGGAGAGAAAAGGTGGGAGGAGGTTGAAAGGTAGCTATCCTGGGAAATGGCAGTTTCTCCTTTTCCTTCAGCCGAAAACAGCCAACCTATCAAGGTGCCATATATGGGGGTAGCTTTCCTATACTCTCTCATTATAAAATAATGAAAATTATATTATTGTCATCTAAAATCTTTTAGACCCCCAAATGTGCCTTTTGCTGGCAATATTAAGAACACATGTCATTTTTTCCTTGTTTTTATAACAAAAAAATAAACATTATGAATCTTTTTAATGCAGATAAATAAATCCTCATGGATGCAAATAGGTTTACATGTGATGCTTTCTCCTCGTGTAGATAAGCCATGGCCTGAGATGCTTCATGATATTTCCAGCAACATAAAGATGATTTGTCTCTCTGACCTCTCTGTTCCTGCGAATAGCAGTAGCTTCTCCTAACTAAAAACCCAGAGAGATTTGCCTTTTAAACTGTCTTAGCCCATGGCTCCAGCTGCATATGTAGCAGAGGATGGCATTGTCTGGCAACAATAGGAGAAGCCCTTGGTCCTGTGAAGGTTCAATGTCCCAGTGTAGGGTAACACCAGGGTGGTGAGGTGGGAGTGGGTTGGTGGGAGGGGGAGCATCCTCACAGAAGCAGGTGGAGGGGGTGGTAGAGGGGGAAACCAGAAAATAGGATAACATTTGAAATAAAAACACATAAAATATCCAATAACAAAAAGGGGGGAAAACTGTCTTAACAGTGGTGTGAGTGGTTTGAATGATGCCATTTTTTTCTGAATTCATCAGGGACAAAAATCAATGGTGTTTGCACTATACTGGTCTCCCTTCCAAGTGACTTCTCTCTCGCAGGATCTGAAGTCCCTGGTGAACCATATGGCAGCAGGTAACAAAAGGGCAATTGCTATATTGATTGATCTGGCAATATATTGCCACTTATGAAAGAGAGAAACACTGAGCAATAAAGGAGTATATGGCTCTGTCAATTTTACAAACACACATTCCCCAGCAAAATGTGGAGAATCCCTGGCATTGCTTCATGAAATGAAGTCAATTAGCACAACCCTAATGCTAACCATGACCTAAGCTGGGTTAATTGTACCATCAGTTTTCTGTTAGTCCTCAGAAGGAAGGCACGTTAGATCTTCAGTGTTCTAAAACCTTCCCATAACCATCCGTATGATAATATATTTCATAGACCGATAACATATGCCTTTTATTTTGTATTCTATTATAGGAAGCAACAGCATAATGCCATTAACTAAAATTAGGCCCATATGAAACTAGGACTGTTTTAGGATCTCGAAATATCTCTTGCTATATAAACTCCAAAATGAAAAGTGTTTGCCTGGGCACGTCTTCTAACTACGTGTTCTTCAGCTAGGTCAATTTGATCACATTAAACAATAACCACCCACCCTCTCAGTTACCGGCTGCGATGATGTTGCTGTTGGTGTGGTTTTGAATTCTCAGTTTTGATTCTCTTCTGTAGTCACATGACTTTAACCATGGCTATGTGTTGAGCTGCTCAATGGGGTTCTTAACTGGGGTTAGTTCTTTTAAATTAACTCAGAGACTGGACTCTGAGAAAATAAACACAGTCAACTAAGAAAGGGGAGGAATCGAGTATATTCCATTACAGAATGTGATAGGCAATAGAAAAATAACTCCACTCCCTCAAGTGTCTATTTTCTTTATCTGTTCTGTACTTGTTCAGTGCTCAAAGACTAACAAATAGAAGCCATATGGCTGTGAATCCATTATCTATAGTATATTTTTCTTGTGATGATTTCTTACTATAACCAAAATGTCAGTCTTGTAAAATTAGGCTTGACTGCTTATACACAAGAGTACAATCTACATGAAGCTTTTAAACATTTGGGGGGATTTTGAAAGTAAATTTATTAGAACATTGGTGGTTATAGTATGCTTTTCAAACCCAGAAAAATAGGAAGAACTCTTTCTAACATGCCAAAGAATAGCATCATAAGGAACTATGCTAGCTCGTTTTCCACCCAGCAATGTCTGCCTGCTCCCTGCTTTGTTTAAGTTTGAACTGTGATGAAAAGTGATTTTAACATTTGACATCTGAGTGTGTTTCCTCTATAAATAGCAAAAATCTTACAAATCACTCTGTTTAACCTTTCTGTTTGGACCACCGGGAATCTGAGGGAAAGTTACAATTCATCTTCCACTTAACGTTTAAGAAGACATGGGCGTACATCTGTACCCCTGCTCCATACAGACCGCATAGCTGTCCTCCTGTGTTCTTTGGGTGACCTGAAGTTTCTCTTTTAGAATTACAAATGTCTCTTTTCCTCCTGCCTCCTGCCTGCCATGAACCCTTGCCAGATGTCCAAGGGCCTACTGCAATTTTCACGGTATTCGTTTTGTTATCTCTAATTTCTGGGAGGCACCCACCTTCTGCTTTGAGCCCAATCTATGGTGAGCTTCACATAGCAGTGAAGTGTGCCCGGCAGAACTGTCTTTGCTGCTAAGGACTGTCTCTTGCTGCATTGTGGAGGTATAGGGCTCTAACATTATGCAGAATTTTCTTATTTGGGTTCATTTGTACACTGGATCTACAGTGCTCTCTAATTTCACAAAACCCAGATTACAGGTTATATGTTCCTGGCCTTCCTGACCAATGTGAGACGTATTACACTTACTACTAAACTTATAAGCAATATGCTTGTAACCAAGGGAAGATACCATTATGTCAGTGTGCCTGACACTATGACCAAGGTTTCAAGTTCCAATCAAGAGAGGATAAAACACTCTCCTCTGTTTCGTTCCCAAGCAGCTCCATCATTCAGAAAGTTCTAGATGCAACTTTCCTAATATTCCATAATACATACCACTGCTAAATAAGGAGGTGAGCAACTATGCTCTTAGTCATAGATACTGCTTAACAAGGCAAACGTTCGTAAGACATGCACAAGGAGAAGGGTGATGAAGTCAAGCAAGACTGAAAGAATAACTGCTTAGCAAATGGAACAGTTAAGAAGAAAGAGACTAGCAATGCTCAGAAGATGCTATGAGTGTGTGTCCATCCCCTCCCCTCCCAAAGATCCCCATCATAAACCATAATTATGGTCATTCCTATTATCAACTACCCAGTGTTAATGGTTTGGATATGAAATTTGCTCATTGGGTTGTGTCTTTAGACTGGACCGTGGTTCACACCTGGTGGCAGCCTTGGAAGTCTATGAGGCCCAGAGAAGGGACATATGGCAGGGCTAAATTAGAGCTGCTAGTTATGACTCACAGTCTCTACTTCTTGGTCTGCTGAGTTGTTACCAAGACATGCCCCCAACACATACACAATAGACATTGACCTGCTCCCAGAACTTCTGTGAAATGAATCTGAACCCAAATAAACCTACCTTCTCTTAAGTTGCATATTGTTGACTATTTGGTTGTAATGAGAATGGAGAAAATAAACCTTGCATTCAAAGTAGTCTTCCACTGAGTAGCTATAACCAGAAAAGGCTGATGCTTTTCCCTTTCAGACAAGAACCTTACAGCAGAACAAACTCATCACACACATTAACAGGCTTTCCTGACACGAGCACAGTCAGCTTTCTGTAGGCAAAGTCTATGACTGTTATGTACGTGTGCCTATCATGACTAGTTTCCCTATACCATTTTCTGAACTATATAAATTCTGACTGTGGATCATGTAGAGTAATATTAATTAATCTCAAGAGTCAGAAGGGAGTGTGTAGTGATTAAGTTCTTGAAATTCCTGGGTGAGACATGCTAAGGTCAAATGCTACATCTGGGATTTAAATATAAATATACTGGCTCAGGCAACTTTCCACTTTTCCCTAATCCTCAGTTGGCCTTTCATAAAGTAGACATAGTAATCATACCTAGTAAATGAGTGCCACTTATTAAAGGAGAGTGAGTGGAACTCAGTGAGTTAATAAAGAAAGCATTTAGCACAGGACTTGCTACATAGCATGTGCTCAACAAATCTCAACCATTATTCCAGCTCCATAATAAAGACCAAGATCTGGAAGTATAGCTTAGTGGTAGAAAACTTGTCTAGTGCTTGACTGAGTCTAATCTTAAACAGGTAGAAAACACATCCACAAATAAATCAAGGGACAAACTGTTATAGTTTCTATTGCATCCTATCACTGACTGCTTTTCTTTTTTTCCAGATTCTTTCCATTCACATTAATTCCCTAAAGTAATATTTTTAAATGAAATGTACTCATCTCTCTTCTTGGTCTCATCTCTTTCTTATAGGAAAAATGAAGGACAAATTGTGTTACACCTACTGTCCTGCATATATCATAGATATTGAAAACTCCATGCTTGTGCATAAGCTGTAGCCTCTGTTTGCATGGAATCAGTACACACACACACACACACACACACACACACACACACCTTCTTACCTTCTTGTTTATTTTGTTTCTTGACTTATTTATCAAACTCCTAACTTTCACTAACAACCATGTTAAATCCAATGTAATATCTGGTGTTAATCCCTGCCTCTTTTCCCAGGACACCCCAATGAATTATATTTGCTGTCTTCATAAAAACATGACTACATCTCAATTACTACATTAAGGGTTTTGGGTTTGCATTTTTTGTCATGGAGGGGGTGCTGTTTGAGACAGTTTTGTAAATAGTCCAACGTTGCCTCAGCCAGATTAGTCTGCAGCTCCATGCAAACTTCTTGTATGCCTGTCCTCTGATACACCAAGTTCACTGAAGACAGAAATTATACAGCATAAATTCTTTCCCTGATAAGTGTAGATTGTCAAACATGAAAATGGCACATATTGGACGCTCAATAAATGCAGTCTGATATCACGGGAGTCTTTTAGTTCCTACAGAAAGGGCCAAATTTTTCCTGAGTTCATAGGATGTGACACTAGGAACTTCAGTTTGCAGAAAAGCACTGGAGGGAAAATAAGAACAACAAAGTAAATAAATCAATAAAGTGTCTACACACAGCAACAGTTTCATTTCTTCTGTGTTGGCTGATTTGTCTTGACAAAATGTCTGGAACCAGATTTCCCTAAAAGCCCTCCTTTTGGGCTCTACAGTGCTTTACCAAAAAGCACAACTTGTTATGACATCAAGTCATTTCCTCCCAGGTCGCTCTGGCCCAACACTAACCATCTAGTCAGTGGCAACTTATAGATTGAAAAATAAATCTTTGGCTTAAGCCAATATCTAAGAAGATCATCAAATTTTTGAGTCAATGAAACTATTAATCGCTTTAAGAAATACTACCATGATATAAAGTTAATGATCAATACTTATTAAAAATATCCATCTGCTCACCGATTATATGTATTGAATGTAAATTATAAAGGTGTGAGGTTATTGTTGAGACTACAGTACATTGTTTTACTATTAATCTAAAACCTACTGTGTAGTTAATTATAATACAATTGTTGCTCAGTATATATTGAGGTAACTATAAAATAGAAGGGTGAGCTTGGCCAAAGTATTACTGGGAGTCAATCTGTTAGTAATGACTAAATGGCAGGTTGATCTAATCTAAGCTTTGCCATCAGCAGGTTATTATATGATGATAGAAAGTCACTAGTGAGCATCTCTGACCACTGGCTATTTCAAGAAGCAAAAAGGTCTTTCCAAACTCAATATGTGAGTTACTTAGAGGCCCCCAGTTGTTAGGAAATAGATCTTTGTCTGAGGTCTGATATCTGAGTCTGAAATATTTGAGTCTACGCTTCTAAATCACTTCTCCAAACTATACGAGTAAACTTCTTGTCATTTTATTATTTAGAAATCTTTATTTTAAGGAAGTCATTGTGTTTATTACATAGAAATGGTTCTCTGCAGTGGAGGCATAACACGTAAAGGAAGAGACGGTCCCAAAGGTCTGCTGCATTAGGAACAAAATTAGATAAAGGGCGGAGAAAACTTTTTAAATAGCCAATGGCCCAAGCAGTGTCTCGAAAGATTAAATGGCATGCCAGAATCTTTTAAAGAAAAAGATTAACTGATTTTTTTAAAAAATCCCACTACCAAGGAGACAGACACAAGAGGCTCTTTTTAAATTAAAGGCTAACCTGATCTACAAAGAATGTTCCAGGTGAGCCAGAGCTGCTAGTGTGAGCTTATCTCAAAGAGAGAGGCAGGAGGGGAGAGAAGGGAGGGAGGGAGAAAGGGAGGGAGGGAAAGGAAAGAAAGAAAGGTAGAGAGAGAAAAGAAAAGAAAGGAAGGAAGAAAAGAAAGAAAAAGAAAAGAACTACTGAAACCAGTATAACATGTGACCCCAACCCAATTAATCCTGAATCAATTATTGTTGATCAAGAAAAAAAAACTGACAATTCATTTTCTTCTTTTTGAAGATGTTGAAAAGAATTTCTAGTTTTAGCATGAACTTAACTACCATGCAACTGCAGAAAAACAATGTTAGACACCTTGATTAATATCTCGAGCAGAAGTTAACTTGCCTTGCTATTGCTTACATGCAGTGGTTTGTCTGCTACATGGTGTCATACACTATTACAATGGTTTCGCTGTCTTTTGGTGTAATTACATTTTTTAATATATTTGGTCAAGTTTTCTTACTAACCTTTTAAAAATCAAAAAACATTGAATTGCCAATTGTAACTCCCAAAAGAGGCATTACTTTTGATTGGAAAAACAATTTCACATAAGCACTTGGATGAGCCTATGTAGGGCAGTTATTGTGCCCTGTAGCAAAAGATCCACATGGGTTTGCTAATACAACAAAGGTTAGATAAGCTTATTTTACATACCAATCGGTCTAGAAAAAAACCTATACAGTGTATAGGATTCAGAATAAAATTACTATAAAGGTGACATGAAATAAATTTCTGCCCATCATTTTTAGGTTATTGTGTTTAAAAACTATTTTAAATGTTTATAGAGAACTCATATCCCAAAAATCATATCTAATGAAGATCTGGAAAATGCGTTTTGAAAACTACTCTTGTGGTTTAATGAATTTTCCTTGATTCCTCGGAGCCCACATAAATCCAGTTCCTGGACACTTTCAAAGTTGAGTCAGAAACTGTCACTGAATGTAATTATCAGACGTGTATGCCTTAAATGAAATCACATGACAGATAAAAGTCCCCTTCAATAACAGGCCATGTCATAATGCATTTCAAGTGACATTTGCTGGTGATGATGAGAGATGAGCTGAAGAAGCAGAAACACATTCATTCCTGTCCACCTAACCAGACTTCCATAGCCAAAACTACAGTGGATTGGAGAAAACAGTTTGTATCTACCCATTTGAAGGCAGGAAATGGAAAATCTCCGACAGCTGGATGTGTAGGAGAAAATCCTGGTAACCTGGTCCACCTACGAACAGACCCCCACCTCATGATGGCATGGATATAACTGATCACAAATTATGTCTCCAGATCTCCCCAAACTGGATAAATTGAGTGCCTATATACGTCCAAGGTCATGGAAATCTGTAAATCCAGTAAAGGTCATTTAGCTAATTTGGGGAGCTTCATATGCTCAGAAATATTTGTTTATATAATTGCTGTCATTTAGAGTCTAAACTGGCAGCTGCTTTATTAAATGTTCATGCCTGGTGTCTTATTCATCTCTCACAGGGACGCCGTTAGGTCATGTTGTAATCCCAGTTCCTGGGTAAATAAATGGAAACAAAGGGAAGTCACTCTCACCAGCCTCTGCAACAGTCACTAGCAGATACTGAACTACACGCTGTGTATCTTAGTCAAGAGCCCACTGTCTATTACAGAGCAGGCGCTATCCTAATCTAGACCCATAAAGTATATTTTCAAACCCAGATAGTCAGTCCCTTCCACCATGCCATGGTGTTCACACATGACAGATGAGGTCCTACCTCCCTATTGCCTACTTCCTTTTTTTTCTTATTTCTCTGTCCCTACATCTTCCCTCACTCCCAGAAGGAAAACAGAAAGCATGTCAGCCCCTCCAGTTACATAGCACACATAAGCAGAGTGCATATTAGGGAGCAGATAACCTAACCGGGAAATTTTAGGCAAACAACTTACCAGCACTTGTCCAAGAGATGAAAATGGGCTTCTCGGGGAGGACATGTGATAACGTATCCCTGTGCATTGAAGAGTGTCACTTGGTAAAAGTGATGAGCAAGAACAAAGAAAAGAAAGGAGCAACAGGCAAGGCCACACGTTAGTATGTTTTCTGACCACAAGATACGTTTCATCTCATGTCAAATGGCCAATCCTTTCCCTTCTACATGGGTGTTCTTTGTGTAAAAGACCTGACCTTGATATCCAGTGGAATTTTCTAAGCTGTTTCTTAGAGCAGGAAGCCATTTTAGTTGATAAATATTTCTGGAAAAAGGGTTAGAAAGAGGGCTCTGTGGGTAAAGTGCTCAACCTTCCTGGGCATGAAGACATGAGTCCCACCCCCAGATCCCACATAATAAACCCAGGTGTGATGGAAAGTGTTTGGAATCCAAGTACTTTAGAGACAGGGACAGCAGAGTTTCTGGAGTTCTCTGGTCAACCAGTCTAACCTGCTTGGCTACCACCAGGGCAGTGTAAGACAGCTGTGGAACCACACCTGGCATTGACCTCTGACCTCCATATGCACCTGTGCAGGAATCTATGTGCACCAGTACACATACGTTACAACACACAGATACACATACATAATGACAGTACACAAGTTATTGTATCTAAAGGCTAAAGGGTGTTTGGTTTTTATTGTACGATAGAACCCAGGGTCCCCTGTATGCATGGTTAGTACCCTGGTAGTTGGCAGCTGTCTGATTCCCAAAGTGGCTTTGAGATCTCAATTTCCCAATCATTTTATATTTTCATTTTTCTTCTACACACACACACCACTTCTTTATACAACTGTGTCAAATTTGGAAGAAAACATCAAATGACTAATTTGGTAATATTTCTATTCAGATACTGTGGTCCAGTCTTGCAGACAGATCCCTAGTATTGTAAGTACTAAGAACATGTAGTGCATATGATCAATCAGTTTGATTCAGCTTATGCCTTATCAGTGATTATCTTAATCTTACATCTAGGGCTCCGCTACTTCTTTATACCCTTCCTTGCCTTTCCTAGGTCTCCATTAGATACTCGTTTCCTAAGTCATCCGCCACTGAAGATACAAGCACTGAGACATCCTCTTTGGAGAGCACCGCATGCCATTCTCTGGGTTGGGCACAGTACAGGAAATCACTCCCTTGTAAATCACCTTTCATCGAATTATGCTGTAAACTGTACAGAAAGCAGAGCAATAAAACCCAGCGGAGATCACACTTCAGGTTTTACTTATTAACCAAAGAGGGAACACCATGACCTCCTCTCTAGAGGAAGTCTGCCACTCTTCCTCTGACTATTTATTGTGGGCAACCCTCTCACTGACAGGTAACACTGATGTGTTCCTGATTACAGCAATTCACTTGTTAAAAAAAAAAAAAAAAAGAACAGCAAAGATGGTCAGGAATAAAACCTTTGACTGTCTTTAGCATGATGTTTTTACAACTTTGTCCATTTCCCTTTAAGTCACCATAATCTTGGCTATAAAAAGCTCTCAACATCAAGAGGAATACTCAATACCTCTGGCATTCCCGGTCTTTCTTCCTCCCACCTTTAGTAGCCAGGGTTATCATCCATGTAAATATGTCACTTGTTTGAAGACATATATTTTGTGACTTACCTGAGGATATATTTATGTTAAACCAACCTTTGGGGTATTTGAGGAAACACCAAGCTGTATCCTGGATCTATGGCCAAACTAAACCAACAAAGAACGAAAGAAACAGACTAAGCAGTACCTGTGTTCAAAAACAAACAAGCAAAAAAATAATGTGAGCTAGTCCGTGCTGGGCTGGAGAGATGGCTCAGTGGTTAAGAGCAATTGTTGCTCTTCCAGAGGACCTGGGTTCAGTTTCTCGCACCCCCATGTGTTCACAACCACCTATAGCTTGAGCGATCTAACACCCTCCTCAAGCTTCCACAGGAACCCTCAAGCACACATACACACACACACACACACACACACACACACACACACACAATACACATAAACTCATGCAAGCACAGACACAAATGCACTGAAAAATATTGTTAGTTTATAATGATGGCTTGAACAAAATAGCAAACTAACATGGCTTCATGCTTTGCAATAGCATCTTACCAATCATGTACTGATTGACATTTGATGAATAAATAAATAAGTAAAGAACTCATATTGCTTAAGTTAAGGAAAAAAAAGTTTGGTTAGTTAAATGATAATCACTTAAAACCTGTATCCAGCTCTGATTAGGAAGCACAGTATAGGGCCATAGAACTATGAAACTGAGAGAGATTGCTTCTTTAAGCAATCAGATTGTCATAGCATCAGCCAGATTTGATATATAAATGGAAAGAGATACAAGCAATAATAGTTCCGACATGAGGTACTAGAACATTCTTTCTAGGAGGTCAGGCTTTGAAATGTAGTCGGCCTGCTGTTAACAGGGTGAGGTCAGGAAGGGAGGCGCTTGGCTAGATAGGGAAGTGTTGCAGAAGAAAAGAGGAGGGAGAGAGGAGAGCGGAGAGATGAGAGAATGCCACTCTGGGGCTCTATAGACATAAAGCAGTAAAAGAAAGTAGATTATCACTCCCTCCTCCTCCCCATGGCTACAGATTCCCTATGGCTCCATGGAGACAGCACGATCTGCAAAGCACACATGCACAAACACAGGCACACAAACACCCATGCACACACCTTTATAGCTACAGTCTCACTCATTGTTCCTATTGATCATGGTATTTATTACCTTCTAAGGATGAGTTTTTAACCTTTAAAAGATCTAAAACGATTTCCCCAAGAATTAAAATATCTGATGCTGAAGGCTCTTAAGGCTAAATTCTTTAATTCTGTTGCTGACGCATCTGTAACATGAGATATATGCATCAAAATAACCTCGGGGAGGGGGGAGTTTTGCCCCGTGGTAGAGTAATAGTAAGCTTAAATATTGCTCCCAGCTTGAACATTCTGCCTTTTCCCATAGTCACTGCCTGATGTGGAGAGAATTAGAAGTAACCTAACCAGGCTTCATTTTTTAAGAGTGAAACTAATGTTTCCAGTACAATTAATTGTGCTATAGATTACATTTAGATCATACTGATTTTGTTGTGTATATGGACCTAGAAAAAAATGTTAATATATGTATTACTCAATAACTGTTAACGGGGATGATACTATCAGATTAGCATTTTATCTCATGTAAAGCCAATACGTTTTAATATGCCTGAGATTGCATCAAAACAATTAATAACAAAAGCAATAAGACTTTTAATAAAGTTTGAAAACTGCAACATGTATACCACTCAAAGGCTGAGCAGCCAGCTGTGGGCGTTTTACTCATTGTAAGGGATTCACCAGCTTGGCGTAAATCAGGTGTGTGCTCCAAGCAGCCAGTACATCGCCCTAGACCTTTTTCCTTCCCCTACCACTGACACCTTAATCTCTTTCTGGAACACTCTCTTTTTTGGCTTATAGCCAGGGCCTGATGCCAGGGCACACAAATTTCTCTGTGGGACAATTTGCAAGGTAAGCCCCGGAGTCGTTCACAACCCTTACATTTGTAACAATTGCTATCAGAGCACCATAAACATCTGGATTAAGGTTCCTTAGAGAGATCACATATTAGAACTGCCTTGTCCCACCACCACCACACAGGAGGAATGAACAGAGGAGTGGGGACGTGTCATTGCCGAATACGGCAATGTTCCACCAAAGCTTAATTGAAATCATTTCTATCATATCCAAAAATGAAGAACCATAGGCTCATCACAAAGTAAAATACAACTTTGTAAGTTTTCGTTCATCTAAAAAAAAATAACAAAAGATGTTATTCTAATAAACATAGCATTTCCCTGTGCACAATACCATTTTTATTTAAACATGTTGGGAAAACATATTTTTACTTTTGAAGGAGAAGCAAGTATTTTTTTCCCTTTGGGTTCTTTGCTGCTATTTCAATTTCTATGCATATGTTTTCCATATAGTAAACCCCTCACAGCTATGGAAATTAAGAGGACTTAGAATAGTCAATATGCAAATGTTATTAGGAAAGGTTCTCTCTTCACAAATACTACTGTGGTGCTACTCTTCTCTTGCAGAATGGCTCCAAGCTGTGGCTTCCTCAGCTAGCACACCTGACATCACCTCCTTCACTCTCTTTCCTCATCTCCTCCTTTTCTGCTCTGCTCTTTGTCCCCAGTTCCTCCTGACCTCAACTTGTATTCTTTATCTAATATTCTATCAAATACAAATTAACCACCTTGAGAAATCAGTTTGGAAATATCTATTCGAAACATGATAAAACCACTTCGAGGTATTCATTCTTACAGAGATACAGCCCAAATATATATAATATATTGAAGACTTCAAGATTACTGATAAGGAAACGTCTGAAATAAATTATAAATACTCAATGAAATATCAAACACAACAAAGGTTGACATAGTCTTACAATGGCAAATTTAATTAAAAGTAGGTATTGTGACTCTGAGCTTTTAAAATGTCTGTGGCACACTTGTCAGAAAACATGACTCCAAAGTCAATTGAATTGAAATTTAGAATATAAAAACTAAGATCCCGACCCAGGTCCACTTCTATCAGACTTCAGATTCTAACTTAATTTTCCTAGAATTATTTAGCATCACTTAAAACGGACCTTTCAACCCGTTGAACAAAAAGCAATAAAAGCTTAGAAAACTGAGCCAGCTCCTGATGAGGTAAGAAAATATTACCAAAAATGATTTTCTAACATATTAGTGCATGCTAAACCCACCTCAGTGGGACCTCTGAGAGGATCTCCTTCAATGATCGGCTTCCTGCACTACCACTCACCAGAGCTGGAACTAGTGAGAAGTTTCATTCAGCACTTGGATTTGTCCACAGAAAACACACCAGTTGCCACAGCCACTTAGTGCCAGACTTAGAAAAGAGAAACTGTTCTCAGCTGTGCTATACAAAAGTGATTCTTTCATTCTGGTGCATGGGTTTTAGAAGAAGCTATTCTCTAGTCGTTCACATTCTCTCTCTCTCTCTCTCTCTCTCTCTCTCTCTCTCTCTCTCTCTCTCTGTGTGTGTGTGTGTGTGTGTGTGTGTGTGCATGTGTGTATGTCTGTCTGTCTCTCTCTGTATGTGTTAGTATATGTGTATGTATGTGTATGTGAGTGTGTGTGAATGTACATATGGGCATATATATGTATGTATGTATATGTGCATATGCATTGCTAGGGATCTTTTCCAGTGTCTTACTATATACCATTACTCTACCACTTCTCCATATCCTCAGTGTAGCATACTTTTTCTTTTCAATATTGACTTTGCTGCAACAGCCTAAATGTCCATCAACCGTGAAATGGGTAATGGGGGTACATAAACACAATAAAATTTTCCTCACCTGTAAAGCAAAATGAAATTATGAAATCTATAAGCATATACATATAGCTAGAAATAATTGTCCTGAATAAGTTAACCCAAAATCAGGAAGACAAACACCATGTATTTCTCTTTCATAGGTGAGGCCTGGCTTTAGAACATTAGTTACATATCTTTAAACTGGATGTACAGAAGTTGGGAAGTTGGGGGATTAGGAAGGAGCCAGGGAGAGGGAAAGGGATTACAGGATGAGGAATGGTAGGGATAACACTAAAGTCCTGTGAAAAATCCAGATGGAAAGCAATTCTTGTAGATGCGTCCTACAATACATGCTATACGTATGCATGTATAAAAAGAGTTCAGATGGAATTGCTCTAGACAGGGAACATGGCCTCTCCTGAAACTCCTAATATCAAAATAAAAACCAAGTCCTGGGTGTGGCTATTTCACTTTAACTTTTTATTCAGTAAGATCCAATTAATGGAAAACAATAGTCACTATCCATATTTTTAGTTCTCCACCGGCACTTGATGGAAAGACCCTACTGCTGAAGAAAACCACATACTGGAGTCATAAAATATGGAGAAATTAAGCTGGTACTGACCTGGAACCCTCAGGTCTACTTCCTATTGTTCATAATGCTGGAAGGTACTGTGCATGTTACTGGTTTCCAAGTCTTATGCTGATGTGAACCCTGCCAACTACCATAACAACTGGCTTGAAATTGGTACAAGAGTGGTACAGATGTTTAGGGTGTAATCAACCATTTTCTGATTGGACTTAAGGACAACTCCTTAATGTGGAATTCATGTCTGGCACTGTTAACTGAGCCAAGAACCTGTGACTGGGTATGTCATGGGCCCCAGGGAGGAATTTTCTACTATTATTCAGGTAAATGAACATAATATTAAAACTCTGTCCTAAACACTTAACTCTATGCCCATAGATGAATACAGCTTTAGATTGAATATCTACAGTAGGTTCCCTCTCTTCATGAGTCTCTGGGATCATTGCATAGCTACTTGTATTGGGTCCCCCAAAACACTTTGCATGAGAGGGTCCTCAAGTAGCTCCTGGGAACCTGCCCCCAGTTAATTCTGACTGGTAAATAAAGATGCCAGCAGCCAATAGTTGGGGAGGACAGACAGAGGCCGGACTTAGGACTCCTGGGTTTGCGAACCCAAGGAGGATGAGAAGAGGAGAGATCTACCAAGCTACTGGGAGAGTGTGGAGAAAGGAGAGACACAGAGGCAGTCATGGAGTAGAGGAGAAAGGACATTGTCCTGGGCTCTGGACTTAGAAAGCCGAAACCAGAGGGCTGCTCAACTGGGTCAGGAGCGACCAAGATGGAACATGGAAATTATTAAGTAGTAACTTGGAGTTATTGGTAGGAGGTAGATTCTAGCAGCCTGGAGGTTAGAAAGTTAACCAGCTATTATTGTGCTGGACAAAGCACATTAAACTATAAAGGCTGTTTGTGTGTCTTTCATTCAGGAACATAAACCATTGAGGCAGGTAGCAACCTAACTTGGGACTTATTTATTAAATATTACATCAGGTGGGCAGAAATAATGTACGAGCCAGAGATGATAGAGGATTGCTGTGAAACTGGTTTCCAGTCAGGCTAATGTCCCTATGAGTTGTACATTGTGTCCATTGTGTGTCGAGGCTGTGACTGTGTACCTAAGACTACATAAGACCAACATGGCTAGCGAGAGTGTAGTAATTTCTTCTGGGAGAAAGCACTCCTTCCTGCAGGGAAGTTTCTTCAAACACAGGATGTCCTTAAATGAGATGAAATATATTCACTTCTGTACAGATAAAAACAGCTCAGGTGCTTCCGAAAATCCCTGATACTGACCAGATGCATGAGTCTCTTCTTTCCTCAGGTATATATAAGCAACACTGCTCGGAGATATTCTCTGACAAACTGAGCTGCCTGGAAGTGGTTCAGGCCAACCAAAGTATTTGGAAAATATAGTCTCCGACTCATTGAGCTCTCTGAAGGTTGTATAGTGTCTTGACTCCAGGTTTCCAGTTTTTGTGAGCTATCACCCATACAGGGATAGCATTTTAGTGATGAACTGTCTTTGAGTCATTTCTGCTCCTGTAAGTAAGCTCAATAAAACTCAGTAGTTCACCAAGTGAGGCTTTGGTGGTATCCTTATTTTGGCCTTCCTTTGTTACCTCTATGGGGTGAGTAGGCATTTGTTGATGTTCAGGTCTTTGCAGGATTGGTGTCATACAATTCAGAGCTCAAGGATTCCCAGCTACTGACTTTTGATGAATGCTGATGTAAAGAGAATCAGTCTACTTAGGATTCAGTCCCTGATAGCCTTCCCATGTTTCAGTGAACAGACACACCCATGCACATTCTGGCAGCAATAAGTGGATTATTCATTAGTTTAAAAAACAAAATAAAACATCAAGTTGGGAGAGAAAACTGGTAGGAGGCATGAGAAGAGATAAAGGGAGAGCAATCAGTAATGATTTTGATCAAACACATGTTTATTTATGGAATTCTCAAAGAACAGGTTTTGTTTTTTTTTAAATTTTATGCCATGCTTGTTTTTTAATATTCAAACTGACTTTTTGATCTCTTCGCACTTACCTTTTGTTTATTAGGTTATGATCAAACAATATAAGGGCTCTAATGCTGAAAATATTTAATATTTACTCAGACCTAAGTACATAATTACAGTTTACTGTAAAAATCCTGAGCATATGTATGAACACATATTGTTATATTCAAGGTTTCTTATTGTTTTTTACCTTCTTTTTTCTTCTTGTTTTGATTCTTGTCAAGCCTGTTACATTCTGAAAGATTGAAAAATTTGTTAATTAAAAAACAACATGGCAGATTAGAATATAAAACGAGTCCATTTATATTATACAGATATCTTCCTGTGCATATTGTGTGTAAAGACATAAAACAGGATTCACTAAACTAAATAGTATATTTCTCTAGGGAGCAAGATAGCAATTGATCTCTCTTAGGATAAATGTATTCAGTGAGTTAAATGAATGAACACTTCATGTGCTGTGACTAAAATAGTAGATCACGGGTCTTGGTAAGATGAATAATCTACCTTACCCTTTTCCCTGGTGAACTGGCTCATCTGTGACTGCTAAATTGTCAACCTTAGAAAATTCAAGTTTTTGACCCTTACAAAAACTTCCTAAGGAACAACTTGTTAATATCTACAAATAGTTTTATATGCCTATTGTGGTACTTTGACTAGGTTTGCTCACACACACACACACACACACACACACACACACACACACGAATAGACTTATGTGTTTCGGTGAGTGGCACTATTAGTGTATCACTGTATGAGTGGGCTTTGAGGTCTCCTCCTACACTCAGCCTCTACCCAGTCAAAATGATAGTCTCCTTCTGGCTGGCTTAAGATCAAGATGTAGAACTCTTGATCCCTCCAGCACCATGTCTGCCTTCAGTCTGCTGTGCTTCCCAACATGGTGGTAAGGGACTGAACCTCTGAACCTGTAAGCCAGCCACAATTAAATTTTGTCCTTTATAAGAGTTGTTGTGGTCATGGTGTCTGTTCACAGCAATAAAACCCTAAGACAACTATCTTGAATTTATTTGAAGAGATAATAAACATACATCTAAAAAGAAAATTTCTCAAAATACACATGAAATTCATAATTCTGGTAAAACAAAGGGCAAGTGAGATGAGAAGAAATAAGGATTGGAACACTTTCATGTTTTATAAGGTCCTATAACTTTCATTATTAGAAAAGTCCTAGTTCAGCAAAAAAGCAGGGATGTTTACAAGTTTTGGACTATTGAGTTGCTCATAAATAGGAAACACTAAAATGGTCACTGTGCCCATTATATCATTAAGTCAACACTAAAGAGTTAAATGATATACCTGCCTTCTGGGAGTGTTTGATTTTGCTCAAAAGATAATGTTTATAAATATAACATTTGACAAAAATGAAAATAAAACTAAGCCTACTTACTACAAGTTGTAAGGTGACTATCACTAACACATATGGCCAAGATATAAAAAGTGGTGCTGTGATTGTTTGAAAGATCAATACTTGGGATGAAATAAAACAGCAACCCAGCATTAACAGGAGGAAAGAACTTTAGTAGAAGGGACTAGTCAGCTTTGAATATAATTCATTGTGTTGAACACAGATGGTAATTTGGAAGATTGTAGAAATGATGGAAGGGGGAGCTTAGCCAGAAAAAGAAAGTTATGGGAGTTATGACCTTGGAGAATTTTTTCTTGAACCATCCTCTGCCTATATGTTTCCCTATTCCCATTTCTTGGTCACTATGACATATAGACCTGTGTTCCTCTATGCCCTTCCTACAACAAAGAACATGAACTTCTCAAACTGTAAGCTAAAATAAACTGTGATGTGTTTATGGTGTTTTGGCAAGGCTTCTTGTCCCAGTAATGAAAAGATTACTATTATTATTAGAGGACTTGGAAAAGGTAGAGACATAAAAGGAATCTACTCTAGAAATATTGAGGGGTCATTGATGGGGAACAAGACCTTGACAGAGCAGATAGTGAACACTTTAGGGAAGAGTTCTAAAATATCCAGGGAAGCTTTCTCCTTACAAAATACCTCAGAGACTAAATACTTGATTTAAAATTATCCACAAGGAAACCATCTACAGAACTTATGAAGCTCCAAAAGAAGGAAGGCCAGAATGTGGATGCCTCACTCCTTCTTAGAAGGGAGAACAAAACAGGGGAGGAAATACAAAGTCAAATAGAAGAGCAGGGATTGAAGAAAAAATCTACAGAGACATCCTCACCTCATATGGGGATCCACCCCATATGCAGCCACCAAACCCAAGCACTATTGCTCATGCCAAGAAGTGTTTACTGATAGGAACCAGACATGGATGTCTCCTCAGAGGCTCTCCTAGAGTCATTGAGATGAGGATGCTTGCAGCTAAACATCAGACTGAACATGAGGACCTCAAAGAAAGAGGTAGAGAAATGTCTGAAAGAGCTGAAGGGTTTACACCCTCATGGTAAGAACAACACCATCAACAGCCAAGGCACTGAGGTGGAGAGGGTGATTAGGAGAGTGAACACCTTCATGGAAGCAAGTGGAGGGGGAGGAGAGAAGGTAGCAGTGGAGAGGGTATAACATTTGAAATGTAAATACAGAGAATATCTAATAAAATTTTTAAAAAATAAAAAAATAAAAATATTCACAGTATCTACAGAAAATTTTCATAGTAAGAATATTCCATTACAAAATATAATAGCACTATGCAATTGGATTGAAAAAATCTAGTCATGTTTTGACTAGAAAGAATGGTGTAAGGGTAATATCATCTAAAACTAGTAAGGATATATAATGAACAACAAAGTTAGCCTAATAAGATTTGCCCAAAATCAAATGGGTTGCAAAGTTAAGTTGTGAGCTCATAGGTGGACTGCAAAAATATGTGCCCATGTCCCTAGGACCTGTGCCTGTGACCCTACTTAGATAAAGGTTTTCACGGGTATGATTAATTTGAGAATATTAAAAAGAGTTTATTCTGGATTACTTGGGTGTTCCCTAAATCCACTGGCACTATCATATAGAGAAATACAGGACATAGTGTGAGACAGAAAAAAATATTGATGTAATTTAGTCAAAACCAAAGAAGTTATAAAGTCCTAGAAGCAAGATATAGGCTATGCCATATAGTCTCTAGGGCAAGTATAGTCCTATTGGATGCCATGCCTTCCAGTCTCCAGTTCTGAGAACTATGAAGTAATCTCAGCTTCTAGTTTGTATGTCTCAGCTTTCTGTTTCTTATATCACTTCTGTGCAGTTCCAACTAATTACTTGAATGTTGATACTGACAGTCGTTCATATATTGGAGGTTTTGTGCACACAATTATTAATGTACAAACTTCGAACTTCATTTTACTTACATTTCCACTCCCTCCCTCTTTTTCTCTGATAGAAAAGGTTGAACCACCCAACATGAAAATATCAACTGTTCTGATTATACAGCTGCCATTTGTCCTGTTCCTTGGGAATATTTGCTGAGAAAATAAATGGAACTTGGCTGCTACGTTTATTACTAAATCACTGGAAATCCCCTCACAGCACTTTGAGTCATCCTGAGACATAGTTATTTTTGGTCATTTCCCTGATGTTGTCATAAATCAAAGTTCACCTCTATATCCTTGTAACTCATGTCTCATTTGCATAAATAAACATTGAGACATGGGAGGGTCATTTTTTTTCCAGTTTCCATAAGGAATTTAAGTAGATAACATAGTGTCCTTTCAGTCTATAACTGTCCAAGTTCATGGTTCTGAAAATGATTAGATTTTATGTTCTTCTTTTCCCTCAAAGTAAAAGTTAGTGATTACATCGAACCCTTTGGAAACTGTTCTAGGCATTTTTAACATTTAATTCTCTACATATCTAGCTAAGGTCCTGCTCTGTGATATCATATACTCTAGAACTAGATGAGAATTATATTATGAAACATTTGAGATTTAGAACATATATATGTGTGCTTGTGCATGTGTCTTCCAAATATGTGTGTGTGTGTATATATATATATATGAAATACATTTATAATAAATTTTAATACTGAAGCAGTGGCCTGTGAGATATCTTATTGTAGTCTTCTTTATTCCTATTCTTAATTCTGTAGCTCCTACTCTCCCATTAGCCTTTCCTTTGTGCTCATCCAGGAATTGCCAGTGTTAAGGGAGGGGCATGGACACATGCCAGCAATTAACAGCATCAACCAGAAATGATGAATTCTACATGGAATTTACTACTATTGTTTATTCCATGGGAGATTGGGGCAGAAAGTTTCATGTTGTTGAAGAATGAGGGAAGTCTTTCTAGAAAGGACTTTAAAATGAACAAGACATCCTACAAATAATGTCAAAGGAACATAGACTTCATTTGAGTCAGAGTTGAAGGTGAGACTCTCCCATAAGCTTATGAACTGATACCTCTGGTCTCTGGCTGGTAGAGCTGTTGAGAAAGTTGATAGGCCATCAACTGAGGAATATAGAATGGCTGAGAAGCACCTAAAGAAATGCTCACCAGGAAAATGCAAATCAAAACAACCCTGAGAATCCACCTCACACCAGTCAGAATGGCTAAGATCAAAAAACCCAGGTAACAGCAGATGCTGGCAAAGATGTGGAGAAAGAGGAACACTCCTCCATTGTTGGTGGGATTGCAAGCTGGTATGACCACTCTAGAAATCAGTCTGGTGGTTCCTCAGAAAACTGGACATAGTACTACCTGAGGATCCAGTTATACCACTCCTGGATATATACCCAAAAGGTGCACCAACATATAACAAGGACACATGCTCCACTATGTTCATAGCAGCCTTATTTATAACAGCCAGAAGCTTGAAAGAACCCAGATGTCCTTCAACAGAGGAATAAATACAGAGAATGTGGTAAGCTTATACAATGGAGTACTACTCAGCTATTAAAAACAATGACATCAGAAAATTCTTAGGCAAATGGGTGGAAGTAGAAAATATTCTGAGTGAGACAACCCAGTCACAAAAAGAACCACACATGGTAAGCACTCACTGATAAGTGAATATTAGCACAAAAGCTCGGAATACCCAAGATACAAACCACAGACCACATGAAGCTCAAGAAGTTATAATACCAAAGAGTGGATGCTTCAGTTCTTCTTGGAAGAGGGAACAAAATATTCATAGGAGGAAATATAGGGACAAATATGGAGCAGAGACTGAAGAAAAGGACATCCAGAGAGCGCCCCACCTGGGGATCCATCCCATATACAGTCACCAAACCCGGACAATATTGTGGATGCCAAGAAGTGCTTGCTGACAGGTGCCTGATATGGCTGTCTTCTGAGAGGCTCTGCCAGCGCCTGAGAAATACAGAGTTGGATGCTCTCAACCAACCACTGGACTGAGAATGGATTCCCAAATGGAGGAGCTAGAAAAATGACTAAAGGAGCCAAAGGGGTTTTTTTCTACCCCACAGGAAGAACAACAATATCAACCAACCAGACACACCAGAGCTCCCAGACTAAACCACCAACGGAAGAGTACACATGGAGTGACCCACGGTTCCAGCTTCATATGTAGTGGAGGATAGACTTATCAAGGAGAGGAGAGTCCCTTGGCCCTGTGAAGGCTCAATACCCCAGTGTAGGGGAATGCCAGGGTGGGTAGGTGGGAGGAAGTGCGTGGGTGCGTGAACACTCTCATAGAGGCAGGGGAGGGGGGAATTCCAGAGGGCAATTTGGGAAAATAGACAACATTTGAAATGTAAATAAAGAAGATATCCAATAAAAAATAATTATCACATTTTTTAAGTAGTTGAAACCTGGTTACATTAAGTAAATCCCTGGGGACATGACCTTTGGGAGGTATCCTATCCATTTCTCCTTCTAGTCACAACACATACTTGCTTCCTGTCTACCATGACATGATGACGTTCCTCTGCCACACATCCCTGCGGCCCTGATGATCTGTCCATGGACTGAGCTATCTGAAGTCAAGATAAGTCTCCCTGCCCCTGTAAGTTGTTTAAGTCGGGTATTTGGGAACAGTGGGGCAAAGTCTGTGCAGATAATAGATGGGGAATAGGCTTAAGATATTAGGGTAACAGGAGCAAGAACTCCAGCCTGGATCAGATTGGAACTTGATGTTACGATGAAGGGAGAATAAGAGATGTTTTGAAAACAGAAGAGTTCTGCTCTCTTGAGAAGACAGATGATGGGGAGGGGGCTCACTGGGTGGGTCCCAGCCTATTTCCCAACAAGTCTGGGAAATAGTCTGGAACAGCGAGTGAGTAAGAAAAGGAAAAGGAAACAGTCAGATCTCCTTAAACTTAGAAGTGAGACAGAAACGCAGCAGATATACCATCAGCATGGCCTTGAAGCCCATCCTCTTTCAGAATTTCAGATGTTTTCAACCAGGGAAAGTACCACACGACTGGTTCTGATGATGCAGAACAAGGGGCAACTGCACTGATAGGTTGTCGAATTCATCACAAAATCTGAAAGGCCATTTAAAGGGAATCCAAGCAGCTCAGAGCAGCTCTCCTCAGAAATCAAACAACTGCTTTGCTGCGTCCCTTCATGGGCCTTGCAAGCAGGATAAGCAAACTTTCTACCATCTGTTGTTTTCCTAGCTTGCTAAAACAAACCCTACAATTTTACCCTGCTTGGCAATCACTTAGTAGCTTTACTAATTTTTAGCCCAAAGAATAAAACCTTTATGCTGTGTGTATGTGGGTTAGTGCATGTATATGTGGGCTAAAGTGTATATGTGGGAAGGAGTGTTCAGTATGAGGTTTCAACTCTACAACCCCCAGCACTCATTTCTCCAACCCACCCTCCCCATTGTCTTCTATGTGCTGCACTTGACTGAGCCAGCCTGAAGTGCCTTTTATCCTAGGACGAGTCCCTGTATAACCACTTACCTTCCACACATATGCTTCCCTTTTATTGTCTCAATTTTCAAGGATGTGTTTTCCAGAGCACCTTTCCCCACAATGAGGCTTCTACGGCTTCGATAGAGAGATGAACATGAAGCAGGCTATAAAGCCCAGTCATATTTACGAAAACCACACTAGATCTTCAGACAGAGGTGCTACTTAGTCTGATTTCCTCTCAAAGCTAAAACTTTGATGAGACAAGAGTTTTTGTTGCTTGTGACACTACCTGGAAAGGAGGGAGGCCACTTGGTTCCCTTGGAAGCTCTCAGCCCTATTCCTGCCCCTGTCAAAAAGAAGAAAAGTGAACAGTGAGAGTATTCTCATAGTATATGTCTTTCTAGAACTATGTAGCAACTCCTCCTGGGATTTCAAATGTATATCTAATGCCCTGTCATATGGTGGCAGTGACTTACAAGCCAAGAATTCAGTTAATTGACAGGAATGGCCACTTGGATCGTTCTGAAGCTTTACTCTGGCAACTAGAGCTATAGAATTCTTTGAGACTGGAGCTGTCCCTTCTTTAAGGACTTCTTCAGATTCATAGGGATGATGAGCTGGATCAGAATATGTGTATGCCTGTAATCTCAGCAACTAAGGTGTCAGGGCTGAGAAAGGAGGGTGGCAAGATCAAGGTCATTCGAGATTACATAGTTAAACCCTACCTGAAAAATCATGAAGATGGGGGCTAGCAAGATAGTTGAGCAGCTAAAAGCTTGTGATGCACAGGTGTGGGACCTCTAGATCCCAAGAACCCACATTAACGAGGAAGGAGAGAATAGCTATACAGAGATGTCCCCTGACCTGCACACATGTACCATGGAACACTCACCTCCAGATGAACATCATTCACATACATAGACACCAGAACTATACTTTCTTACTTTAAAAATTAGGATAAAGAATGAAAAACAGCCCAATTACTTCTACAGCTCTCGCTCTCGAGCCTATAGGATGAGGCTGTAATGTGCAGGTGTAATTCTCAGGATCCTACAATACCCATTTAAGTTTTTGTGAGTCTTTTGGAAGTAGGCTAGACAAAACAATTCCAAGTACAGCATAATGCTCAGCGCAGCTTAAACCTGAGAATCAGGTTGAAGGTCCCTCCATCATTCATGTACAGCTTTCAATCCACTGAGAGCACACATCCCAAAATATCTGTGAGTGTCACCAAACACATTTGTAGCTGACAACATTATACAGCAAAAGCCAAAGGTCAGACACCTTGGACAGCTGAAGAAGTGCTTTCTGAGAGTCAACAGGACAGTATTGCATGAGCTAGAAGAACCTTTCCCGTAGAAGGGGATATAGAATTCCTAGTGGTTCTCTTGAAAATGAAGGCTACACTTCTTGGCTTAGACTGGAAGACAAGGGTAGAAAATAGTACAATTTTTAAAAAGAAGAACTGGAAGGGTTTGGTGTGCATGTGCGCACTTGCACACACGCGCACACACACACACACACACACACACACACACACATACTTACTCATCCCTCACACTTTCTACAGGGGAATCAGAAAGGAAGATTCCAAGAAGTCGGCATCAGATCTATTCACGTTTCTGACATGGTTTGAACATAAGCCATCCCCACCATTTTCCAGTAGATGGTATCCAAACTACCAGAAACAACAACAGACCTATCCAAAACAGTGAGGACATCACGATGGGGACACAGTGCATTGCTAAGAAGCTGCAAAAGATACCTAAAGACTTGTTTACAAGGCCATGTTACCTTCACCACAAAATAATGTAATTAGGGAAATTACAGGTCTCCATGTGAGATGCTTTAAGATTGAGGTAAACTAAGGGAGGAACCCCATAAGAAAACAGAAAAGGGGCGCTTGTGGGTAAGCACAGAGGTAGGAAGTATACACGGAAATATTGACAGCCTATTAGTTGCACAACTTTGATATGTATTTTGAGTATTCCACAATTTTAAGTGTATGATGTTACAATAGACTTTGCCTTTTTGTCTTGTGGTGTAATTTAGCGAGACTGTGCACACCAACACAAACAACCCCGTAGAAAAGTCCTTTAATGGCAATGCAGCAGTTTCCCTGTGGAAATCAACAGCGTTTGACTTGCAAATGAGGTAACTTCCATCTCTACTTACAGTCACAAGTTGCTTCAGCTCTAACCAGGGTCTGGAAATCACTTTAAGAACCCAGAAAGACCAGAATCATCCTGCATGCGATGATCCGTGTGGATTTCATATTCCACCTCTTACCTCATGCTCACACAACAAAGTTTGCTTCACACACTCATAAAAGAATTGTAAAGTAAAAATGGGCTGCCCTTGAAAGTAGAACATTCATATAAAAAAGCAGTGGAGTAAAATGTTCCTTTACTAGACATTGAGAGCCTATATTATGACAGGAACTGGATTAAGCATTAGAAATACCCAAATCAAATAACATGGAGCCTTGAGAGAAGCAGACACAAGTGCTGCAGCAGAAATGGTACCCAAGTACATCACCATTTCACTGGAAGGGAGCTGTCTTCAGATGGCAATGGAGAGGCACCTAGGAGCAGTTTGTTTAAATTCCTTACGGGGGTGGAGAATGCCTTCTCAAACATATGACTCAGAAATAACTTCTGAAGAATGTATAGATGCCAACAAGATACTAAGGTCAGAGGTGGGGTGTGGAGAGACAAGAGAATAAAACAGTTTTAATAGGAAAAGGTGTCAAGTGCTATATTTTCATTGTAAAAACAGGTAGAGTACCAGGGCAATGGAAGATGACAGGAGAGAGAGGCCAGGTGTCTCTCCAGATGCAGGAAACTCTCAGGAGGTGGGTTAAAGAATCAGAATACATTTGAGCAAACTCTGAAGAGAATAAATTCCTCAAAGGAGGCAGCAATATGACTGGGCAAACCCTTCACATCGGTTGTCCTAGAAGCAGTCTGAATCAGGGCCTCAAAGAAAAATGACGAGAAGCAAGGATTTGAATGGGGGTGGTAAAAAGCTGTGGTTCAAGAAAAGTGTGAGATCTCAGAAAAAAAGAAAAAAGAAAGATGCTCTGAGAGAGGGAAGGTGGGATGCTGAATGAGAACTCTTCAAGAGGCGAGATGCAAGGGACCTGATGACTAGGTGTGTGTGAGGGGTGAGATACAGGAAAAATAAGAAAGTCATTTAGGATTCTGGCTTAACTGGTTGTTTAGTAGTGGTACTAGAGTCACCAATTTTCTGGAACTTAAGTCCAACATTATATTTCACCCATTAATATATGTAATTATCATTATCAATTGAAAATACAAGGTCATAGAAGACACAGCAGAGAAAATGATAGAGACAATGTGTGCACGGAAGCAGGTGTGAGACCACAAGATCCAAACACCAGTAAAAGAACAGCCTCTGGATAGAAAACAACCAGGCTAAAAGAGGAAATGGGGAAAGATGAAGACGAAACTTAAACACACACATTAGCTTTAACTTCTACCCAGATCCCATTTTAATTAGTAAAATTAGTAAAATTTCACACACACACACACACACACACACAAACACATATGCACAAATATACATAGATACATACATACATACACACAGACCTTCATGCACATAAACATGCAAATACACACACATAAACATATATGCACACATATATGCATACATATAAACACACCCAGGCACTCACACATATACATACATGTACATACACACATTTACACATGCACACATACATGCATTCACACATATACACATATATACATGCACACATTCACACATGCACACATACTATACACACATGTACATACACAAATTCACACATGCACACATACATGTACTCACACATACACACATGTACATGCACACATTCACAGATGCACACATATATTCACACACACTATACACAAATGTACATACGCACATACACACATGCACACATAGATGCCCACACATATACACTTATGTACACACACACATTCACACATGCACACATACATGCACACACACTATACACATATGTACATACATACATACACACATGCATTCACATCCAAAAGAAATGAAAACAGTAGCAGAACATTTCGAGAGACTGAAGCTCAGTGAGTGATGGAAACAGTGACTAACAGAAGGCTGAGAGCATGGAGTGCTCCTCTGGGTACCAATCAGGAAAAGCTCAGGAAACCGATTCTGTCTACACAAAGGGGTTGACACAGGAGATGCTCCAAAAATATAGCTGTGGACTAAGCCTACAGGGCAGACCATCATCAATAACATCTGCCCCAGCATAGAAGGCCCCATAGAGAAGAATGCCAAAAGTAGTGTTGAAATTGCACACACTGGCCCAACAAGAGAGCTCAGTTAGGCACTTGCCAGCAAGCCCGATGACGTGAGTTCAATCCCCAGAACCTACACGACAGAAGAGAATCAAGTCCTACATGTCCTTTCACCTATACACATATAATGTGGCATGTACATACACACACATGCGTGCACACACACACTGGAAAAGTATAAAAAAAGAAATAATGAAAATTTCAGTAGAATGAGTAGGAGATGGAGTCACGGAGTATAGAAGGCTGAATATATACTTTTAAAAAGAAGAAATTAAAGTTAGAATACCGTTGGAGAATGCCAATGTCTTTGTAAGAGTTCCAGAACAAAAGAAATGGGGAAAAAATGGAGTGGGGAAAAATCATTAGATAACTAAGAAAATTTCCCCAGAGCTAAATAGAAAAACCCAGCAAGTGCCAAGTCTGAGGAAAGAAAATAGAAGCACACATGTGCATCTCATCGGTCAGTTTAGGGCGTGGCTGAAGGGTTCTTCTCCATGGCACAAAGAAAAAGCAAATCACTTGTGAAGGATCTCCAAGGATTTAAGAGGTTTTCAATTTCCCAACAGCAGTACTGAACTCTAATAGACATGAAAAAATAAATCTTCAAAACTCTGGAAAAAAATAACGTTTAACCAATAATTCTGAACCTGGCCAGACAATCAAGTAAATATGAGACTAACATTTTCAGGTACCAAAAATTTTTTTTGAACGAGAACAGCTAGGGAGCAGGCACAGAGATCTATGAAGCCAGAAGGGAGTAGCCCAGACAGAAATCCTCTCAAGGAGGAAATTAACAGTGAAGGTATTGAAGAAAAAGAAAGATTTCCGCACCTGAAAAAAAAAAAAAAAAGAAAAAAAGAAAAAAAAGCTCAAACCAAATGCATTGGCGGCCCTAGGAACCTGGAACACAAAGAGAAGGTTCAATCAACTCTGTACATTTGGCTGTGTTTCCCAGAAACTTACGTTTTTCAAACTTAGCACCCATGTTAGTATCTCCAGAAGACACAGATGGGACTTAGGGAATAGGGTTAGAGAAGGCTGTGAGGTTGGGACCCTGTGGTAGAAATGGTGACAAGAAGAAAAGAGTTTGTGTTCCTCCGCTCTTGCAATGCAGTGCCTTCTGCTACAGTTTAAGGCAGCCAAATGATCTTCACCAGCCTCCAGAGGGGTAAAAAGAAAAGTCTCTTTATATATTACTTAACAGGGATGTATTGTTGTGTCAAAAGAAGATAGGCTAAGTGCCACTCCTCAGTGCAGGGACAATGAGTAAGCTGCCCACACCAACACCAGGAGAGTGGGTCAACGCAACGTAACTAAAACAGAAGGTAATAATAGGCCAAGAAAGGACCAGGTACAGCTCACAGAGCCCCACCAGAAGCAGAAGCCCAAGCAGGGGTGGGAGCAGGAGCCACCATGGAGGCAGGCTTTGTGGTATCTCAATAGGAAAGGGATCCCTGGTTCCCAAGGGTGAATGGGATGCTTGTTTGTTCGGCATGCACAGATTGGCAAGGAATTGAAATCATTATTCAGACCCAGGCAGGAGAGGCAGTCGGTTCTCTTGAGTAGGGGCTGTCCTTTGGCTAGGAGACCTTATCCATGGGGCTGGGGATTGAGAGGAACTCATAATTAGGCTGTTGGTGGCCTTTCTGGTTTCACCAGTGTTAAGCCAGCACATCACAATGGGCCTTAATTGTAAGTCCTACACTACAGAATTCAGGAAGGAAAAATTAAATACACGGTGCCTATGGCTTTGCCATGATTAACATTTACCTTTCAGAGTCCATCGGGATTCCGTTGCTTGCAGGAGGACAGGAAGTCACGGAAGATGTGTCCTGTGAAAAGAGGCCTTTATACAGCGCTAAATCTCCACGCAGTCTGGGGAAAAGCAGTTGAAAGTGGAGAAAGGAGACAATTTAGGAAATAATCGCGTCAGCACAATATTCAGAAATACAAATGCAAGTGCGCAAAAGCTCCGCTAAACCCTTGAGGAAACGAAACTGAAGATGAGAAGTCTGGGAGCTGAAATCTGTCATGGCTACGTGGGCTTTTTAGTCTAATTTTGAACAACTAATGAGCCCAAACTTGTGCTTTATAGGAGAGAACGCCAGCTTTCTTTTTGGTGTTTGAAAGGTTAGCACTGGGTGTTAACCCATAGAAGAGCAGAGGGTAGGTACTGCGTTAATCCACGGAGCTGTAGTGGTCAGTGCATTAATTTATAGTGCGGCAGTGGTTACTACATTAACCAGTAGCCTTTAGTTCCAGCCACCTAACTAGACCTCTCTGAGCCTAAACTGCATCAGCTCTCAAAGAGAGAGATGCTAAGTGGACATCTTATCCCTCATAACCCCTTACTGAAAGTCAGGAACATATAAATAAAAGACAAAATGCACGCTTTACACATAATGAGCATTCCACAGACTGATTCTCCTCAGCACCGAAGTGTGCTTTCTGTTGCTGTCACGAAATGCCTGAAACAACCAACATAAAGGGAGAGAAGGTTGTTTCATGGTTTCAGGGGCTTTCGTGTATGGACACTTGGCCCCATTGCTCTGAGACAGTGGCGCGGCAGAAGAGCCACGACAGAGGAAAAGCCCGATCACTTAATCTCATGGCAACGAGGAAGCATATCGAGACTCAGGTGGTCAGGGACCATGGCTCCCTTTCAAAGGCACATACACCTTCAATGACACAACTTCTTTACACTGATTCCACTCGTCCCTGGTAGCTACACAGCTAGAAACAAAGAATTTGCAAGCATGAGCCTTTGTTTTGAGAGACACTGCAGCTCCAAAAACGAGGAAGCAAGCCTTATAGCAAGGCATGGGTGAAAATGGGAGGAATGAGAGAATCACTCAGAAGAGCTTTGGGGGCCATTGAACTGACAATAAAAAAAACTCTGCTGTGCAGAGCTGAGGATTTGGCTGGGGTGAAGCCAGAATGCACTGTACCTCTAGACGCCACCACATCTCTGACAGCTGTGCCCTCTTGCTGGTGAGCAATCCAGTGTTTGGATCGAACTGGGGCTGCAGTCTTGCTGAGTAGAGATAGTAAGGAAGCAAACGAGAGAAAACAAAACAAAACAAACAAAAACAATGACAGTAGCAGCAGCAGCAACCACAACAGTAGCAACAACAACAAAACGCTAGTAGCAAGAGATCAAAGTGATGGGCTGAAGAACTCAGGCTTGAAACAGATTCTGCTGAAGCAGAAGTGGATGGATGGACTTGGAGGTTTCCTGCAACAGAGGACAGCTAGAAGCGAAACGGTGTCATGACCAGAGAAGGACAAAACCTGCTGGTTTAGGAAGGAAACCATAGAGAAAGAGGCATATGGGATTGCCTTGATTTTATAACTGCATATATGGACCAAATCATACACCAGAGAATAAAGTGTTTATATTTCGTAATCTTCTCAACCTAGAGAGGAGAGAGATGAGAAGGGATAGCAAACTTGATTTCCATTAAATATTTAGTATTTATCTAGATTGTGACGTGCCTCTTACAAATTACTTTTGTTTACTGTGTCATAGCAGCAGCACACAGTAGCAAATATCCTCATTGTATTTATTGAGTTTTGACACAGGGCCTTACTACAAAGTTAAGCCAACCTTGAACTTGGGATTCACTTACCAGAGCTTCCAAGGGCAAAAGACGATGGTTTCATACTATTTCTCCAAGCTGAAAATAGCCCTGTTCTGTATAGACTATATTGTGGCTCAGTGGACTGACTCTAAAATTACTATGAGTTCCATAATTCCAGCGAAACTCGAACTCAGAGTGTGGCTGGTCCCATAGGACTTAGGTAAGGCACCTAGGAAAGAATTTTGCTTTCTGAGCCTTTGTTTCCTAGAGCATGAACGGACTAGAACAATTCTTCAGGATGCTTTATGACTGAATGAGCTGTATGTTAAATAGCAATGTTTGTGAACATCATTTTTCTGATTTGTCAATGGAAATGACAGTATCTGCTCATCTACGTTGTATCCTTAGAGAATTATTGTGAGGATTAGATCAGATAATGTGTATAAATTAAGACAATGTGAATTTTTAAAAGACTATAAATTTTTAAATACTGGGGACAGAGAGAATTGAAATCCTAGGGGAAACAGGGTGATGAAGATTCAGAGAATTCCCAGTACATGACTATTTACCTTTTTACTTCCTAAACACACAGCCCCACAAAGATGTTCCACACACAAAGATGGAATTAGAAGTTAGACTGCCTTAGAGAACTGTGCGAATTAACTGAGTGAGTATTCGTTGGTAAGAACTGGGATTTTAGACTAGAAATAGGACACATAGACAACCCAAACCAAAACAAACAAAACATCATGGTACCCCTGCATCAGAACTGGGATACTGTATTTAGGTTGTCATGGAAAAAAAAGAAAATGAAATGTTGTCTTCTCTAGTCTATTGTGGAATAGTTTCCAGCACCAGAAGCTGAGCATTGTCCTTACCAATCCCTTCCTCTCTCTTGTAATACACATCTGGAGGAGCCCAGGACCAAGCATTCATGATATACAAGGAAACCCTGAAGTCAGAAACCCAGACTCCAAAGCAAAGTGCTCCTACTTCCTCTACCTTTTTCTCTCTCATCCTACTGAGGGCCCTCCTCACTCATCGAAAAGACTTAAGTTCCTTCCCCTCATAACTTTCTCCTTGCCATATCAGAGAGAATGCCACCAAAAGATAACAGACAGGAATCAGGTTTTTCCTAGAAAAGATGAAGAATGTGGAGTGCAGATTATCTTATGGACAGCTAGGTGAAGACGCCTGCCATGGAGGTGGTATGACCCAATGCTAATGAGAAAGCTACTCACAGGCAGATAGGTGGGTGATGGGAACTGTAAACTTGGAGAAGTGGGTGTTGGGTACTATGAACTTGGATAGAGGTGTACGAGAACATGAAGGTCCAGGATTTTACAGAGGAAGGATCAAGGGAGCTTCAATCCCAGACACTTCAAATAGGAAAATGACAGAAGTTGGCTACCTGCCCTCCCACCCAGATGCCATGAAGCCAGCTGCCCCACCACCAACCCTAGTAAGGATTTATTACCCTGATAGTTGTCAGACTTCAATACTTATTTGACTTTGTAACTCCCCCACATACCCTACAGCCACTGAGTATGTAGATGAAGCATCTTCCAACACCCCTGCTCTGGCCAATGGTACTCAGTCACATAAACCTTGCCCCAGAGACCCTGGCCACCTCCTCAGGTGCATAAGTACTCCTTTTTCCCCTTACCCAATAAATGGACCAGTTCTCTAGTGCTGTTCCTTTGTGTATTCATTGCTGGTGCACTAACTTGGACATCACTTGCACTAGATCAGCTTCTGTCCCTCCAATCCAGCTTGGTGTGCAATGGGCCTGGTAACCCCAGAGAGAAACAGACTCAGGATGGGGGGGGTGGTGTCTGGTATTACAAACCTAGATGGGAGGGTATTGGGGACTGTGAAATAGGATAAGAGGGGGTTAGGGTAGGTGGATCTGGAAGACTGGGAACTTGGATGGATAGATTTGGGGGGACTGGAGATTGGATAGAAAATGTTTAGAATAAGACCATGAGAAATGGAAGAGCCATACATCTTCTGGCTTCTGAGGGGTGGTGTATGATGAAGCTAACATATCCTCAATTTGACCATTAAGTATCCCTCAGTTAAGGATGGGAGACTTGGGCTGGAGAAATGACTCAGTGGTTAAGAGCACTGACTGCTCTTCCAGAGGTCCTGAGTTCCATTCCCAGCAACCACCTGGTGACTCACAACCATCTGTAATGGGATCTGATGCCCTCTTCTGGTGTGTCTGAAGACAGCAACAGTGTACTCATAAAAGAATAAATAAATTAAAAAAAAAAAAGGATGGGAGATTTGGGAGCTATGGAAACAGAAAGACAGGTGAAAGGAGGGGTGTCAGGAAGGTAAGGAGTTAGCCATTGACAAAAAGTTACCCTGTCTATCACGACGCTGCAAAGCAACACATGTCTACTCTCAAGTCATAATTAAGTTCACCGAGGTTCGGTGTTCTGATAGATAGTGTAGGTCTTGTTGGCTACTTCCTAGAAAGCTGACAGCCTTTATCTACCACCTCCAGAGTCAACAGCACTGTTAGAGACAATGGTATGACGAGCAGACTGAGAAACATGAAACAGCATTGAAGGCAGCCACAGCAAGTCATTGTGAGAGTCATACAAATGAACAATGAATCTTAAACTTGAGATATGTATAAGTAGTTATACATTTTGAAGGCCTTGCAAAATACTAAAGCCATAATTCTGTCTCAGAAACCTATTTTGATAAATAGTTGTGCTATTGGAAAATATATATCCTTTAAGTTGGATAAAAAAGAATCATATCCTAAACTAAGATCATTTTAATGATGACAAAGGAAATCCAGCCAATGTTTCAGGGAGTGACTTTGCCTGGATCATCCACAAAGAGCTTCACAGCCATTACTCTGTTGGGCGCTTGCTGTTTATTAGCATCTCAGGGTATCTGCTCTGTAGATAAATCCTTTAATTACTAAAATCTTGTTTTGAATCAGATGAGATATGTGTTTGTTGCCCTGTGGTTCTATTTGTCTGTGTACTTTTGTTTTCTCTTTCAATTTTTTCCCAAAGAAAATACTATTTCTGTCAGTTCAATATCGAATGACTTTTAAGATAAAAAAATCCAATGAACCATCTAGCTGGTGAATGCCACACTGGGCTTTATTAATGTAATGGCACTATATGCAAGGAGGTCCCCACTTATGTTTCCAGCCTCCAAGGTGCATGAAATGTTCATTCAGGGCTTTGTAATCATGTTCTAACAACTCTGTCTAGTTTTAGAGATTCATTTTCTAACACTCAGATCCTTCATCATTATAATTGCACTTCATATTTCCAAGACTGCCAGATTCACAATAAAAATAGGGGAAGTGTGTCTAGAGAACTGGGTCTGGGGGAAAAAACAATGGAAGAAAGCCCAGAAATGATGTGCCTTTCAGGACGCCTCCTAAGTCTAACTACTGTGTGATCAGGACCACAACCAGTCTGCAACAGAACCTGAAAAAATCAACTTGGTACAAGAAAGAAAGGCCAGGAGGAAAGGGTTGTCAAATGGGGTATTTCTTTGCCATCTAAAGAGCATGGATCTTTTTCTTTTCCTTGTTGGGATAACACAAAGGTCTCTAGTCTTCTTCACCCATGTTCACTCCATTTTTGAGAAAATTGCTTCACCCTTTAGAATTTCACCCTTGAGGTTGTAAATCACAGTGACTGGTCCTGGTCCTCTCTGCCTGCCTAGACTAGATTTTATCAGGAAACATTTCATCGCATTCTTTTCCTGTCGTTACAGTCAATTATCATGTCTATTTATGCATTCCTTTGTATGAAAGTGCAGTTTGGGCCCGAAAAGAGTCTGAGGGAAAAGGGCATTTTTAATTAGACAGCTTATGTGTCTCCTGACTCATAAGTGGCTACATCAAATTACATATACCTGTGCAGCTCACAGAGGCCCATCTCTGTGACTTGCCAAGGCTCAATGTAGATAATAGAGCTGAGGAGTCAGCGGCATTCTGTGCGACCTCACACATAACCAGCCAGCAGAGCTTGGCTCCCACAGATCATTATCGGTAATGATGGTTAAGGCAAAAATTGTTTGGGCTCAGCACCCTGAGCTATTTTGGCAGTTGGAATAATCTTGTTGTGACTTGTAAACTTTGCACTCGGTATGCAGAGTGCTCTTTTTTTTTTTTTCATAAATTATATGCAGAGCAACTCAATGCCATCATGTAAATCTGATGGCTCCATGGCTGTCGGCTTGAAGTTCAAACTGAGCATTCCAAAAAAGAAAAAAGAAAAAAAGAAAAAGAAAAAAGGAAAGAGAGCATTCTTAAAAGAAGAAAATGTGTTCCTTCAACAAATAATAGAGTCTTGAGGACATTTTATTATTATTATTATTATTATTATTATTATTATTATTATTATTATTATTATTTTCAGCTACTTCATCTGAACTCTCTTTGTTGAAGGAGCATCTACCCTCTGAGACAAAGCCCACCTACTAATATTGAAGCTGGAAAGGCTTCTGGAAAACAAACTAAAACTCCTCCCGTCTTGCCCCACCTCCTGGAAGCTCGGGAGTGTAGACACCATTAATCCTCAAGGGGAACTGCACACTCCTTGACATTGAACCAGCGCTTGGTGACCGGAAGGAATAGAAGGAGCAGAAGGTATGGAGCAAAGAACTGCTCCTGAGCATCTGTTCTCAATGGCAGCTGTTTTGTTCAGTTTCCCATGATGGGAACATTATCCCATGATAGTAACAGAAACCACAGTGTGTGTTTTTATGAGTCTTGATTGCAAAAATTTTTGGATCTTCCTGACTTGAGACCTAGGTTAAAGAGAGAGGAACTATGTCCATGAGTTTTCTTAACAGTCTGTTCTGGCCAGATAAAGGCCAGATAAAAGGCAAATCCGGAGAAACTTTCCTCTCTGTCTTTAATAGTTGAAACATTTTCACTTTAAAGAAATGTAGCTATGCGTTAGATACAGGGCTGCTTTTTCCATCACTGCCTCTCTCATGCAGTAACAGAGTCTTAGCTGCACATTTTTGTAACTGTGAACTCTTGAGATAGATATAAATCATGTGTGTGTGTGTGTGTGTGTGTGTGTGTGCATTTAATAAACATATGATTCCATTGCTTTTCATAGTATGCATCGATGAAGACAGTGACTTCATTAAAACCCCAACTGAAGAAAAACGAACTTAATATCACCAATTATAATGAGAAACAAAACAAAGATAGAAACTGCTCCTATTTGTATTCAACTAAATGTCTTCTCTGTCCTCTGAAGGACCCAATAATTGAGTCTATAAGACTAGACTGGCAACAGGCAGGTTGACAGGAGGGATATACAAGATTATTGTCACCCCATGGAGCATTATAGGAAACAGGGCATCTCATCATCCAGCAAGATTCAAAGACTTATAAACCTTTATCAGTGGCCAGGAAGTGATGCATGTAGGAAACTGAAGAGGAGTAGATCCAGTTCTACAGAAAGGGATGTGCACCTAAGGAAAATAGAATAATCCGGGACAAAGTTCATGGGGCTGTGTGTTAGGTCAACTCAGTCTTCTTTTCTACAAGCTAATCTTCCTTGTGTGGTGAACTTATGAGAAGGGGGCTCATGACAATTGCTTTTCCTCCAGAAGAACATCCTTAGGATGCAGGAACTTCTGGGAAATCCTCCCTGCCTCTCTTCCCATCAGGTGCTCTCAGCCTAAGCGGCTTATTTGAAAGTATCATTTTTGAGCCCCCAAATTGAAAGTTCCAAATGATGTCCCGTTATTTCAAATGAAAAACAAATAAATCATCGTTGCTTTTTAAAGTTATAATAATCAGAAATAAAGGGTGGAACCATCCACTCCTGTGTATAAAAACCCCAAATAAACTGTTATCAAAATAATGAAAATCAGCAAAGTTACTAAAGGCGAGATCAGAATTGTTAAAAAAACAAGTAGATTTCTATGTAACAATCTAAGAATGCAACACAAAAATATTTTTAAAGTTCTAAAATGTCAGAAATAATTTTAGTAAGCATTTATTATTCCTAATTTATTAAAAATAGTAAAAAATGTGTACAAGATCTTTATAGGGGAAAAAAACTCTATACAATATAAAGGAAAACCAAACAAACGACAAGAGAGACCACTCTCATGAATGTAAAGATTCGAACTAGCTTGATTTCTAGCAAACAAACGACTTTCATGCTAAGAACCACTGAAATAAAATTCTCTGAAAAAAAATCAAATCTGTATGTGGCTCAATTCAGTTGGGTTTTCTCTAAATGCAATGAAATTACAATAAAAAAAACTCACTGTAGTTATTAGGCATGTGTATCATTTTTATACTGTGCAAAGCACATTTTCATTTTTCTGATTACTGACAAAGCTGAGTAACCATGAATACATCTTTATTTTGGTTCATGGTTTCTCTAGTGTGAAGAGCAGAAAAAGAAAGAAAGAAAGAAAGAAAGAAAGAAAGAAAGAAAGAAAGAAAGAAAGAAAGGAAGGAAGGAAGGAAGGAAGGAAGGAAGAAAGAAAGAAAGAAAGAAAGAAAGAAAGAAAGAAAGAAAGAAAGAAAGAAAGAAAAATTTGAAGAGTGAGGTAGGGAATATGACCTATGGGATGATATTTATCACATGTTAATCAGATGTGTCATATGGGGCAAATGAAGAACAAAATAGAAATAAAATAATTAACCATCCAAAAGCAGGATTATGTAGACAGATAACACCCTGGGGAAAACTGAAAATCACTAGAAGGAGTAGGATATGCTAAACAATGCCGATATATTTGGTAGCATGTTCACAAAATAATTTACATGGTAATAACATAAAATTAAATCAAACTCTTACTTATAATTCCAAAAAAATAACAATGTAATTTTTAGAAGAAAATATTAATGAATATCTTTGTGACAATATGCAACGGAAGATTTATAAAATGCTAACAACACTGAGATAAATAAACATACATACTGTTACTTGGTTTCTTTGGAAAGCAAGGAAATAAAGTTTAATACAAAGAGATACTATATTTCTCTCATCCAACTGACAGCATTTAAAAATCATACTATAAACTATTGATAAGCCTATTGATCAAGAAGAACTGGTGAGGACAAATTGACAGAAAGAATCTGCTAATGACCAAGAAAGTAGAATGTCAGAACTCTACAGCCCTGCTTCTAAATATTTCACCTAAAAAAACTCTTGGAGACATACACAAGGAGAAAGACCAAAAGTGCTCACTGCAGCCATCTTTTTTATAGTCAAAATTGAAAACCCACACATTCAACAAAACCAACCAATATCAATGTTCTCATATCAAACATCTTATTAATAACTTGAAGTGGAATTAGAGACAAACACATAAATTAGAACATGTCTATAGCTGAAAATAATAATTTTAAAAAAGTAAACACATACTGATACATGTAATGTAATACTGTAAACATAAAAAATTTAAAGAACATGCACAGTACTGCTGCATGTTGTATGTTTTTTATAGTCCATGTACATGTAACAGAAGTTGACTACCTTGAAGTGATAAACATCTACTTCCTCAAAGTTTGGCTAAAAAGCAGTTTACAAAAAGGCATGCAAGTATATGGCTCTATTATTCAGAGTCTGGCAGTATAAATTTAAAAATTTACTGCATGACATACAACGTTAAAAAGTACTTTTTCACTGCTTTTTAAGACAGATACCTCTACCAAGATCCTGCTGGTCTTGAACCCACCCAGAATCTTCTAGCCCCAGGCTCACTCTCAAGTGATAGAATTACAAGAGGACATTCCAGAAAGGATGGCTATAATTAACCCTTTAGGGGGAAGAAATTTTTTAAAAAGGAAGACGAGAAGGAGGAAGACTGTGAGCTTGTCACTTCTGTGACTTAGCACAGAGTTGTGTGTTCAATATGGGTAATGTAAAATCCTCCAGAACTTTACCAATCTTTTAACAAGTCTTGATTTTTATCTGCCTTTTTACAGTTTTGTTTTATTTAGTTTTGTTGTTTTCCTGGATTCTAGCTGGCTTTGATTGATGGGGAAATTGCATAGTAATTCAAGCCACTATATTTTGAGTCAAAGATGCCCTGTCTTACTCATTCTCCATTACAGAAAAAAAAAGAAAAAATAAAACTTAAAACTTTCAAAGTCCCCCCTCTCTAACATTATGCAAGTCTACATTAGGCAAAGATGCAGTTAAAAAGCTGGTAGCTGGCATCATTCTGCTCCTCCTAAAAGCAGCTCTTGTCACATAAAAATTGTCTCAGTCTTTCTCAGCAGTCATTCATGCAGTAGCTCGGGCCACATTTAACTACACAAATGCGCTTAGAACATGGTGTTGTAGAATCTGTGCCTTTTAACAATGTCAAAGTGATAGTGAGATGTGGGTACCTCAGGAGAATGGCATTTGAGTTTTGTCACCAACTGCCTCTCTAACCCCTTCTGTTTAACCACAAACTCACATTTTCTGCTAAAAGCAATGGCAATGATACTAATAATGACTCAGAGTATCTAGCAGGATTCTCACAGTTATTCAGTGTCAGTAAGTCAACTTCCAACTAAGCCTCCAAGATGAGAGCTACACTCATATCACCCAAAACTAACAACAAGAAGCCCACTCGTGCAAACCAAGTCCCCTAAATGTAAGTACGTGTTGCTGATATTAGCAACCATTCTCAATATAAAATAGGAAGACTAGATAACCATTTATGAGTTCCTAGGTCAGAGGCCACATTCGGTCATCAATACTGAGATCAGATTCTTGTGGTTCAACTACCTGGGTTCTGGGAGTTAACAAAAGAGATGAAAAGAACGTTTCCTAAGCCACTTTGGAGCAGGAAATTAAGTGCATTCCCATGTATCGTCCATGAGTATGCTTTTGAGATGCAAAAGAACAGGAGCAGAAAAACCAACAGGCTGCATAAATAATAAGGCAGGTTGGGGGGAAGTAACATCAAATACTCCATGGGAGAAAATACTAAGCAGTAGCTGGTTATTCAAATAACAAGCCAGTATGCAAAGGAAGGAGCAGCCTTTAAGAGTCTGTTTGCATATGTTTGGTATTTTAGCCACACACTATCAAGGCATATTTATCTTAAATTTTAAACTTTCATTTGGAAGTTTTCTTTCCGACTGAGATAAGATTTCTTTTCTTTTCTTTTCTTTTCTTTTTTCCTGGAAGAAATGAGAATGTGGGAGAGAAGGAAGATGAAGAAGATTTGGGAGTACAGGGAATCTCCAAGAAAAGTGAGTCATCGAAAGGCATCAAAAGACACTGTGTGTTTACAGATGCTGGACACTGAATCAGACCGTGTTTGATTCAGACAACAGGGCAGCAAAGCCAGAATTTGGGGACAACGAGCCTATGACTCTCAGGTGACTGGCGTCAGAGCTTGCATTTTGGGTAGTCCTCAGGAGCAAGAATTATAAAGTATTACACATTATAAAGTGGGGGCCGCAAAATACCATTCTTGAAGTCATTCAGTACCAGAAAGTCCTCACTGGTGGAAGCAGCATCCCTGGCCTCACTCGCCTCCCCTCTCCACCTTCCTCATCTTCCCTAAGTATCTTCTTCCTCAGTTAAGGTCCTTTTCCTCCCTGTTCCCTTTATCCGCCTCTACATAAAGTTTGAAGTGGCCAGCTTTTTACTTTCAGGGCTCAAAACACTGTTGCTGCTGCAGTGAAACTTCACAAATAATCACTGCCCCTAAAATAACTCCTTAAGTGACTCCTCTCCATTGTAACATCCATCACTATGCACAAGTATCTGACATACATACACTCCCTATTCTTTAATCACTGGAATTGCTAAGAGCTAAGTTGTATCGACCTTTCCTGTGAAGGTGTCCAAGACAGGGTCCTAAACACGTGTGCATAAATTAATGTTGCTCTTAATAAAACGGTTCGGTGTGAATAAATTAATGTTAAAGGCTGGAGCTTTTGTGTGATGATTCCCAAATGCATTTGAGAAAGAGTGCTGTTGAACATGAATGGAGTAGTGCATATGATGAGGAGCAACTAGACCACAGATGATACAGCATCCTTCATCTTCTAAGTAGAGACCTCGGGAAAATGTACAGTCAGTATAGATTTGCACATAGTAACAATGGTACAATAGTAGCTGGATTAAAGTGTGATTAAACAGGAATCTTTGTTATGGATGCATTAAGCAAAGAAGCCTTTGAAGATTAGATATTAGATGCCTCCAACTCATTAAAATGACTAGAGGAATGGAATCTATACTACATTGCTAAGTAAACATTTTAAAACCACTATTTTTTATCAATTTCTAGAGTAGAATCTTCAGGTTCACAAACATATAAAAACTAGTCCGGGGATCAGGAAGCCATGAAAAATCTCAGCCACGGCTGGTTGTTGCATGCTGATAAAAGAGGCCCCAGACCTCTGTGGGTAGCATCATTTCACGGGCAGACAGTGCTGAGCTGTATAATAAAGCTAGTAAAACATAAGCCTTAGATAGAGCCAGCACGTGCTCTTCCATGATCACTGCTTCAGATTGCCTCTTCTGTTCCTTACCCAGAAGTGTAGACACATAAGCCTGTTCTCCCCCCTGAGTTGCTGTTCCCAAAGTGCCTTACCATAGAAGCAGAAACTAAAACACTAGATCAAGTTCAGTCACCACTGATGTAAGGGCTTCTTAACATACACAGAATTCAAAAATCAAATACTGTTTCTATTTTCTGTTCCCATAGTAATGATGCACCACTACCCAATGATAATCTAATCATTCTGTTTTGCTCACACTACATGTCTGTAGCATGGTTTGCTCATGGCTGGTTGGAGACTCACTTGTCTATGACAGTCAGTATGATGTATATGTTTCTTGTGGCCAGGGCAGGAAGGGTTTTAAAAGCAAAACAATGTTTAAAAAAATGTGTGAGTTTTTTTTTTTTTTTTGAGGTCTAAGCATGGAACAGACATACCATCATTCCACACTACTCTGCGAACTAACAAGTCCCACAGACAAGACACAATTAAAGAGAAGAAAACAGACCCCTAACCCCTGATGAGACAACTGGAAAAAGAGAATCTATTTATTAGAGCAATCAATTGGGCAGGCCACCAAATTCCACTGCAGTAAAAAGCTCGGCTCCCCATAAACCAACTGGCCAGTAGAAAGTTGCCACACACAATGAAAATGTGTGTGTGTGTGTGTGTGTGTGTGTGTGTGTGTGTGTGTGTGTTGTAACTTTATTCTGCAAGATTCTGTCCCTCCAAATACTGCATGATTGTTGCTAAGGAACACCAGGTGTCAGATTCCTTACAACATGTAGTTTTTGTCTTTCAATTTCCCATTGAACACTATAGGATATTCTTTAGATGTCAAAAGACCTTAAGGGACAATTGATCATATTCAAAACAGCAGATAATATCTATCAAACACTCACTAGGCTTCAAAACCTACTAAACCACTCCTGGTCAACCTACAACAAAAATTTGTTCTACCCCCTCTCCTGCTACCCCCCATGACTCCCTGGAGGAACTACAAATTTACTCTCTATTTCTGACCTTGGCCACTATTCCAGAAAGCACCAGTCTTTACAATATTGGAAACAGCACTGACATTAAGACCCACAAGATCTGTACTGTCTTGCAGACATTCCCTTTCCGCTGTATGTAGTCTTGAAATGCATCCAAAAGCATCCCTTCAGGCCTTTCGAGTAATTTAAAATCGAGGGGAAGATGAAAATTAGTCTGATTGTATCTGATCTGTCAAGCTATCCATTTGTTGACCAAATCAGTGCTCTGTTGCTGCCTGGAATTCCAGCAGCAACTGGAAATGCGCATCTAACATGAATTAGCTTGAGCAGAGTCAGTTCTTGGGAGCATGCCTGGAATCGCTGGAGCCTTGATATTTGCCGTTTTTGTTGAAAGCAGATGTTCACCACAGCACCCTTCACAGTGAGCTGACAAACCAGCTTGCCCAACAGGATTTTATAGCATGAATTTTGTGGTTTTGCTCTCTTGGTATATTAATTCTGACTCTATAACAAATAGCTTACCCTGTGTGCTCATTAGCAGTCCTTTGTCTCATCCTGGGTAGTGTACTGATCTTTTTGTTGTTGTTGTTGTTTGTTTGTTTTTTTCTGAACAGGACATATTGATTTTCCATATCTAAATCCTAAGTCATATAACTATGTAATTGACTATAACAACGATCCTAGGCCTAATTTATACTCATAAAACATTTTTCTGCTTTTCCAGCCTTTCTACTATGATTTTAGATTTATTTCTTATGGGAGGAATGAGGTTTTTTGATATGTTCTTTGATTTATATTTGAATACCAAAGAAAAAAAATCTAATAAACTTTAGAAATAGAAATGACCAGTTTCTGGGTGAAATAGTTTAGCTAGCCCTACATGGATTACAGCTCTATGTAAGTATTGAAAAGCTAGGTTCTAAAAATTGCCCAAGTAATTATTTTCTGATTATGATCTTACAAGTACAAAGGTCCCTGTAAAAGCAATTCAGGGCAAGAATGGCAAAAATGGAATTACAAAGGCCAAGGTCAGAAACAAAACTACTCTCAGTACACACAAGTAAATATGCATGCATCTCTCATGTTCTCTCTTTCTCTCCCTCTCACACACACACATATATTTACATATAATATGTGAGTATATAGATAGATAGAGAGCAGGGGCACATAGATGGATAGATAGATAGATAGATAGATAGATAGATAGATAGATGATAGACAGACAGACAGACAGACAGACATACAAAGACTCTGACACACATACCTTTTCTGCTCAAGCAGGCCACATTTGCTGTTGCTGATTTTTCCTTAGCATCAGTCTAAGTAGATCAATACCATAAGAGCTTAGTTGCTGCTGTGGTTTTCTAGATGTTCTGAAAAGATAAAAAAAATCCTAAATACGGCAAAGAGTTGAACCAAGGCACTGGGTCCTGTCAATTGCCTTCTCTACTGACCTCGTTTTCTTCAGACTACATTCACTGTGGTCCATTAAACATTCCATTGTCCTAAAGCATTTTTTAGAAATTGTGATTGTTTTATCTAATACTAAATGTTGATATTCTACTAATGTGTGTGACTACTTAATTTGTAGCTGCCATTTCAAAGATTATTTTATCATTACGACATATCCAGAGAGATGTGTTACCTTTTCACATGCTCTGAACACCTGAGGCAATATGAACCCTAGTAAAAAGAACATAAAAGTGTCACCCAATGTTGATCTCTCTCACTAAAATAACAATGAGTCCCCCCCCCTTCTATATCAGCTAAAGAACTGAAAAATCCAGGATGAGTAGAAATGATACAGAAAAATAGCAGGGTTTCGTTGACTTTTTAGAACTATTTGCCAGGCTTCTTTAGCCACTGTATCAGCATTGTGCTCGTGCTTAATAAAATGCATTTAACAGGCCCAAGTTTTACCATTTTTACTCGTCTCCTCCCTCATCAGTACAGCCACCATCCCCACCAACCCACCTCAGAGAACCCCAAAGAGAACTGTTCTAAAGCATTGTGGGGAGAAGAATTGGTCTCCTCACAGTCTTTCTGGGAGAAAAAAGCAAGAATATCTTGTAGAGCTCATATTGAATCAGGGAACCCACAAGAGAAATGGAGCACCCAGTTGCAAGAAGAGTCAGATGGTAGAAATGCTGAAGGCAGAGCTTTGTTCCTTTGTGTGTGTGCAAGGTTGTTTTTATTCTCTATTTGTTAAATATTATCTAGAATCATGTTACCTTTCCTGATTCTATCTAGAGTTCGGTTTTCATGTTTTAAGTTCAAGACTCGGCCTAGATTTGTTCAACAACAGACTGAAGAACGAACAGTCCTAAAGATATTGAGATCAGTCTTACAAATAAATAGGAATACAGAAAAATTATTTGTAGAGATAGAAGATCAGAAAAGAGGTTTAAGCAAAGGAAGGATAGAATAAAACGTCTAAACAAACCTAGGTAGATGAACGGAGCAAAACAAAATAGAAGATAATATTGCTTTAAAGAATTAGCAAAAAAAAAAAAAAAAAAAAAAAAGGTTGATTCAAAAGAAATGGTGTTTTCCTACAAAAATAAACTAAAGAGAAACAGACTTTTAGATCCTGTGAAATATCAGTAATAAAAATAATAGATGACCTTAAAGACAGAATAAAAAGACCTGCCCACAATGCATGAATTCCTGCACTTTATTCCCAAAGACACATGGGGGGGGGGGAGAGGGGAAGAGCAAGAGGGAGAGGGGAAGAGCAAGAGGGAAAGGGAAAAAGAGAGAGAGATGCAAAATAACCCTCAGCATAAGAAAAACGATGATAAGACAACTAACTTCTCAACAATCAAGAAATGAAAGAGAATTCAATGATTGCAGGTAATCAGTAGGCACAGAGAAAAAAATTATTAACATATTAATTCTTTGGATTCTATGAATCAGTGATTAAAAAATGTTTTAAAAAACAGTTAAAAATGAGAAAAGTCTACGGATGGAAACCTGACATAAGCGAATATCCCAAATAATCAATAAGAATACATAAAGGTGTTCAGGAGCCCGAAAGCAGCAGAACAGACATAAATGTTGCATGAGTTTCGGCATCCCTATCAGACTGGTGAAATCTAACAAGGCATACAATGCCCAGTGCTGGCAAAAGTGAGAACACAATTTAAACTCTTGTTTATTGCATCTATGAATGTAAATTCCTGTAACAAATTTGGAATGCTGTTTGGCTGCCTCTACTATAACTTAACATGTATATATATACGTCTTGTGTGAAACAATAATTTCATGCCTAACAATACACCCAACAGGATACAAAGCTTATGTTCTCTAAAGGAAACACACAAAGAAGTACTTACAACTTTATTTAAAAAAAAAAAAAAGAAAGAAAAGAAAGAATGAGCAATTCTAAATCCATAAACAGCACAGAACTGAATTTCGGAAGAGTTGTACAATGCAGTACTGTAGAACAATAGAAACAGACTGAGCTACAGCCACAGGCCACAGCAAAAACGAATCTTCTGAACAAAAGAGGACGGAGCATAGTCCTGCCTTATCCTCAGGGATAAGTTTCAGGACATTCCAAAGATGCCAGAAAGAGGAATAACATGAAACATTGTGAAACATTCTGTTTTCTCCTGAGTGTGTATAACTGTGATAAACTTAATATTATGAATTAAGGCAAATGAGAGATCTACAACAATAACTGATTTTAAAAAAACAATTACAACTATGTATTGTAATAAGAAGTTATGTGAATTTGATGGGTCTGTCACAGTTCCGCTCTCCCTGTCAAAATATTGTTTTACTGTTTTATATTTTAAAACATAGGCAACTAGAGTTAACTGGAGCCACAGATAATAAAACACTACGGTACAAAAAAATGCTCTGTGCAAAGGTTTATGGTTTTATTACTATAAAGGCGACAAACTAATCCATGAAGACAGGGGTCAAAACAGTACTTTGGGAAGAATTAACTAGAAGAAAGAAGTCTAAAGAGGTGTTTGACATTTTTATACTTTAATGTAGGTGGTGGTTAAAAGAGTGTGTATTTCTTATTTATATGTAATTACATGCATAAAGTTCATTTGACTGAATATTCACTTAAGGTGTGTCCTTTAGTGTGTTTAAGTTCTGTATTAATAATTATGTTGAAATGAGGTTGATAAAAATATTTTTGAATTTTTCTTATTCACAAGCCATTCTTTTAGAATCTCAGCATGAATATTCTTGTATTTATATGACTTGCTTCATGCTGATTTCTCCTGTTCCTCCACTATCACTTTCACCACAAAACACTCCATGACTCATATCTTCTTTTACAATTGTATATACATACATACAAACACACACACACACACATACAATCACACACACTCACCCTACTGAGTCCAATTTGTGTTGCCTGTATGTGTTGTACATGGTCTTAGGGCTGACCACTGAAACTTGGGTGGCCAATAAAAGGGGCCTTGTCCCTGAAGAAAAAAATTCTCCCTCCCTCAGCAGACATTGATTGAATGTAGCTCTAATTAGTGGTGGAACCTTGTGAACCTTTCCTGTGGCCACATTAGTATGTTGACTGTGTGGTCCTATGTAGGGAACCATATTGTTGAGAGTTCAAGAGTATAAAATTCCTGTCATGTTGAGAAGATGCTATCACAAAGCAATCCTTCTGGTACTCTGGCTCCTACTTTTTTTCTGCCCTTTTATCCACAATGCTCCCCGAGTCTTGACTATGTCATAGATCTCCTATTTGGGGCACGACATAGTCACTTATTCCATACACTTTGACCAGGTATGGTTCTCAGTAATTGTCCACATCTGTGACAAAAAGTTTACTTGAAAGATGAGAACTACCCTTATCTCAGACTAAGGATAAGTATTTCGAAGGATGCTAAAAAATATATTAGTTTAGCAAAATGTTAGCAATGAGTTCTCCGTTAAAGTCTATGACCTTTCCACCCATGACTTCCCGGTTGGGTTGATAGTACCACACGTAAGTTTCCTTCAATTGACTGGGTCTTAAATCCATCAGACTGCAAGCTGTTGGTTATACTGAACACACTAGGGCCATTGCAGTATTGAGACATCTTATCAGGCCATTCATTTCACTGAGTTTACAGATAGGTATGACTAATAACCTTTCTCCTCTTGCAGCTTACAAGGCACCTTCGGACACAAAGTGAGCCTCTCAGAAGGGCTTTCAGATCAGTACCAGCTTGATTGCTCTAAACCCTGTGAGTAAACGCCTGGTGTTTTCATTATTAGAGTCTCGTCTATTCTGGCTTGTACTTTCTGAATCCTGCCAGAGTCCTCAGGACCTAACAACTAAAATTTTCAACCATCTTGGAAATTAAGGAGTGCGTGCTGTTTGAGAATCAGGTTGATTCAACCTAAAATCACATATTTTTCAACATGAAGTGAGAAATACAACCTAGCCATATTTGAGGGATAAACTTCCAATTTATGGCACAAACCAAGTTTTGTGTGGGGGGGGTTGTTTGTTTATCATGAAAGAGGTGAGTTGCACAGCTTACAACCCTGATGTGGAAGAAATCAGAGTGAGCAGTTTGGTTTCCTTCCTGAAGTTTTAGAGAATGGTTAGAGAAGTTCACCAAGAAGACCAGCTAAAAGAATAAATTCTGAGGACACAAATCTCCTGTCATATGATCACTCTGATAGTAACCTAGAAAGTTTCTAAAACCACTAAGAAGTTCTCCAAGACCCATGTTTCCACTTTTCTGTGTCACTGTCAATTGGAGAACAAAGAAAGCATCTGTTTCCTAGCCAATCAGTGCAGAAGCCAACAGGGAGCCGCGTCAGCTTGCACTGGAGAAGAGATTCCGTATGTCTGACGCCTGAGGAGAGATGAAAAGGGCCCATCATGCTCTAGAGCGGCCAAGTGTCTCTCTCAAACAACAGACACACGGGCATAACCCTCAGCATGTCTAGACGTTAAAATATGTATCAAAATTTAATGATAATACTATGACCATGAAAATTCCTATCGTCTATAACTCACCTAAGGTGATTTTATATCCACTTATTATTATTGGAAGAAACATAACCAATCATCAAGAATACTTTACTGTAAAGAATGAATATGCTTGAACACTGCTGAAAGTGTTTGCTCATAAGAAAGAGACCTAATAGGAAACATAAAAACTTACAGATGCAAAGGATGTATGTACGCTAAAAGCGTCTGTATCTGGTCATACTGTTTCCAAGCACCTACTGATAACCCGTGGCATTAAAGAGGTGAGACTCATTCGTCTTCTGTTATAAAACTGGGATCTTTACAGATGCAAGCATCTTCATTAAGCCTTTTTTTTACTCATTCATTTATTCAACAAACATTAGTTGGGTATCATTTTCCAGACACTGAGGAAGCAGTGAAAAACTCTGCCCTCAAGGGAATTATAGTACATTAGGGAAGACAGAGAAGCAGATCAAAAAAAAATATAGCTTGAGTTTCATATTTCATACTAACACTGAGTAATTACTGTGTTTGATGGGGGATGGGCAGGTGCTACACAGAGAGAAGTTCAAAATACCTTCCTAAGCTGTTACTCTCTATTGAGAAAAAGCCCATGGGGATGAGCATGGAAAAGACATTCCAACAAAAAGGAAGCACAAGTACAAAAAAGAAGACACATGAACATAAAAGATGTGAGAAGCTTCTGTGTACCAGTTTCTTCTGAGATTGAAACATTCCATCCTGTCAGGAAGCTACTTAAGCCAGAAGGTAAACTACTTTAAACAACTTCAGGAAGTCTCTGAAACTGACAGGATTGAAGACCCGCCCCCTTCTTAAGAGTAAACAACAGACTGCTGAGAGTCCCTCTCTGGCCTGGAGGAGGCTTAGACCAAATGAGCTACCTAGAAAGATGTTTTTTAACCTCCTGAACGGCCTTTCGGCTGTGCTTTATGCTCCAGGATGCCAGCTTTTGTGTTCTGCCACCCATACTGGGGTGAGCTTTGATGCAGCTGTCTTTGAGTCATTTCTCTCCTCTAAGTAACTCGTCACCCATATTCCTGTAAGTAACCCTAAGAAAGCTCTGGTTCACCAAGTTAGACTTCGGCAGCGTCCATATTTTGGCCTGTTGCAGGCTCCCTATTTGAAATAAATAGATATGTGTTTCATCTTCCCAGAAAAAGTCTTGTCATGTAAGAGCGGTGGCAAGACAGAGCTGCGGCAATAGATTCTTGAGTAATGGGGTAAGAATTTAACTGGTAGATATTGGCCCCAAGAGTGAGAATAAGCTCCTCCTTCATCATAAAACGCTTCTCTGTAAGGAGTAGTGACCCATCAAAGGCAGCTAAATATCAAGTTTTGAATTCCAGATTTACATTGTGGAGAGATCTCTCTGATAAAGAATAGGAGAATAGACTGCCTCAGGACCAGTGTGAGAAGTTTTTGCAGTGGCCCTTCAGGGAGCAATGAGGGCTTAAAAGAGTGATGTAGGATGAAACTAAAAAAGATGGATAGGAATGTTATAAACACGAAGACTCGCTGCTCTTGATGGCGGGTAAGTTTTCTAGGGTAGAGGTATAGATATCCTGGGTAACTTCCTAAGTCATGGACTGAGTCCTTTGCAAAACAATTGGGGGCATTTTAGGCATGGGAATGAAAAATGAAGAAGATGATCCCCTCTTGGGAAACATTAACTGTGAAGAACACAGTTTGACATGCCAGACAACCAAGCGTATAATTGTGTACACAAATATATTCTAAATATCATGAATTCAAGACTCGGATATATGTTGCCTTCACAGGTGGCGGTGACTTCATAAATTGCAGCAAAGAAGAAACAAAAGAGGTAAGTGTGGGCCATGAAGGTAGCAGCACTTCCAAGACCTGGAGAGAAAAACAAGAAGTGATGTCATAGAACCTAAGAACAAAAGAATGGGCAAAGCAGCAAGGCAAAAATTGTTTAGGGAATTGTTCTGTTGGCTTGTTAATTATACATTAGCAATTCTAGGGGCAGGTATTGGTGCAGTGTTGAGAAGTAGGAAACTGGAGAGGAGACAAAGATAAGGAGGGGGGGGACAAGGAATGGGGAGGTGAAAAGGAGATAACGCAGAGATTCCCAGCAGAACTCTGTAAATGCTTGGCTGGGACGTCAAGAAGACACAGTGGTAGACGGGCTTTGAGGATGGGGAGAGGTTCCTTGGCCTTGTTTCTGTATAGAGGTCACACATTCACAAGATCTATTATGCTCATGTGTGCAAAGCAAACAAGACTGGTTCCTCTTCCTGAAAGGCCACTCTGCCATTATTAGGCAGTGGAATAGACTTAGTAGATGCTTTCATTTCTTTCCAGCACAAATTGTCTCTTTTGGTAAGGATCCTCTTTAAGTGTGTGCCCTGCTCTGCCCTAATGACAACTGACATTAATAAGACTATTGGGGGTTAATGTGTGCAGGCACCTTTTCAACTGTCCTATAAAAATTGTTTTAAACTGTCAAAATAACCCTATCGTTACTTCAGACATGGGGAAAGTGAATAACTTGACCCAGGTCAGGTAGTTAATGAGTGGCAGAACCAGGATGCCTGTGCTTTACACTAACAGCTAGAGGCTGCCAGAGAGGAATGCATTTTCTCCCTATAGTCCAGTGTTTCTGCTTTCTAGACTGCAGATCTCGAAAGAGGCCAATCTAGTCACCTGACACTGAGAACTACTGGGTATGTTATTAGATCCCAACCTTCTAAACATGGGGTTTGGGAACCAAAGTCTCCCCACAATGTGTGGCCCATGTCTCTCTCTATAAGCTCTCTCAGGGTCCCTTTATGTCTCTGCAGAGGGTTGGGGGTGTGAGTGGTACCTATGGAGACTTTCCATGCTCCTCTGCAGTCATGGGGGCAAGAAGCTGTGCCTTTGGCCGTGCTTCTTCAGTTGCTATGGTACTATTTCTTCAACAGTGTTCTAAGCATAGCCATCAGCTGCACCCTGCTCCATTATTTCCCTACATCTCTTGTTCATTTTACTTCTCCATGCTTCAGGCCAAACTATTTGTCTGCCTGTTTGCCTTCCTTCCATCCTTCCTTCCTTCCTTCCTCCCTTCCTGTCTGTCTCCAAACCCTGAATTTTAACTACAATTTGCATGTAGTAATTAATCAAAATCTTATATTATCCAGAATGGAAGAAATTAAGAAGCCAAGAGTGGTACCTCAGACCCACCATTACAGCACCTAGGAGATCCTAGCACCCGGAGGGATGCTGAAGGAAGATTCCTTATAGGTTTGAAGACTGCTGGGGCCACATAGGAATTCCCTGAAGCAACAGAGCAAGATGTTGTTTCCAAAGCAAAGTAAAATAAAACAAGCAGGCAAGCAAGCAAAGTCTGCCTTCTGAAGTGCAGTGTTCCCTCGTGTGCCAAGAATTCAGTTTTGTGAGTAAAATACACTAAAACCTTTTAGTCAGGCTTGTCCTATAATTCATGGAGCAAGAGGACTTAGGGCTCAGCCATAGGTGGAAACCTGGGAAAGTACCTGATATCAGAGAGAAAATTATATGGACTTAATGTCTTCTAAATGTCACCCATAGATTTACCTGTAACTATCCTTGGCATTATAAACAAGTAGAGAAAGCTCTTGTGGCCCTGGTCTCCCTAAGCTGTTTTTTTTTTTTTTTTTTTTTTTTTTTTTTTTTGCAGCATGAAGTCCCTGCCTGTGCTTGGTCACAAATTTTCTCTCTATTATTTTATCACAACCTCCTTTTTTAATTTTTGCAACCAGAGAAGAGACTGGAGCTTGTCAGCATTTTTCATCTTGGGGAAAAAAGATTATTGTAATGGGGTTCTTTTATTTAGGAGGGGAGCTGAATGGCTTGTCTACTTTCATGACTCACACACAAATGAGAAATTTAAGACTACATAAGCAAATATTTTCATTACGTGAAAAAGACATAGTTTCCTTACCGGAGTTCAGCTTACAGATTTAGAGAGTCATAAAAGAGCTACCGGTATTATTTACATCACTAACCCAGATATTCCTGCTTTAAAAGGTGGCATTCATAATTATTAGAAGCCTGACTTTCCTATCTGCTTTAATGAATCACATAATACGTTCATGATTTATGTGCAACTGTGCACAGTAAGCCAGCGACTCAACGTAGCTTATAGCTGGCTCTTGTGGTGTGAGTCAAGAAATCATCCTGAAGCTCACACAAATTCCTGAGTGAAGTACTGAGTCTCTAATAGATTAGCAAAGGAGGAAAGCCAACAGACGTCTCATACAAGAGATAAACAACTACTAGATATGATAGAAATGGCTTCTATTTTTTTAACTAAAGAAGAGAAAACAAAAATACTCATGAAGTGGGCTATTTATGATCACTAAATTAAGAAAAGCTTAAAAAGACAGAGACAAAGCATAGTGAAAGCAGAACATTTACATGTTGTTGGGAACATTGTAAGTTAATGTAATAGCTTTAGAAAACAATTCAGAAACACCCTTTGAGATCATGTGATATTCATACATCTGGGCCAAGTAATGCCAACCTTGGGAATGTGTCTTAATGAAATTAGCTGAAATCAATTAGGGAACTAAGACACTAATTTCAAGTTGGCAGAGGTTTTCTTGAAAGGACCAGATAATAAATATTTTAAGCTTTTTGTCACATCTACACAACTATGGTGTAAAAACAATTAAGATGCATAAGTGACTGTGTATAATTGTGTACTGTTGACTTAACTAGCTAATTTGTTTATTTATTATCCTTTGTGGGCATAAGGTCTCCCTCTTACCCCAAATTTACACTCTTACCCCAGCTTTAAGAGACTGTTATTGTAGACGTGCGCTACTGTGTTCTACCCAATGAATTTTCATTTGAAAGACACAGGATTTGATGAATGGCTCAAACCCAATGAAACAGTTGTTTTTTTGGAGAAAGTAAAAGTAAGAAAATGTAAAAGAATCGAAAATGGCGGTAGAAGGGGTAATTTTATAAACTATGATGATGCAAAGGTTTGTTTAGCCATTATGATAAGAAGAATTGCAAAAATGACAGGAAGGTGGGAATTATAAAGACTAGGTCCAAGATTTCTATATGAAATAAAATTCTGTGTGTGTGTGTGTGTGTGTGTGTGTGTGTGTGTGTGTGTGTGTGTGTGTGAAAATCTCTGTTCCTGCAGAGGAGGAAACTAAAAGGGAATACAGTGAACATGTAAAATATTGTTTTGCCCCAAAGAGGAATATTTTGAACTTATTATTTTCTTTGTCATTCAAAATGATTCGAGAGTAACAGAGTCTTTAACTGCTCGTGAATATATTGTATTATGTACTCGTACAACAGCTGTATTTAGTTAGAAGAAGGGTAAGGGAAGTGAGGTAGGGGTCCAGGGACATCTATAGTTCTAGGATGAACACATGTAGCATCATACCACTGATGAACTGTTAACCTTTATCCATCATCTTACAGTGTAAATTGACCATATTGGCCAAAGATAGTAAGATAAAAATATTTGCATGATTTAAACAAGTCAACATACACTACTATCAAACTCACAGGTCTATGAAATTATGGCAAATTAACCTTGTCACCACAAAAAAAATAAGTGGTCCAGATAGTATGCATTAAGGCCTTGCTAGAAACCTTTTTAAAACAAAACTGATACTGATCTGAAATGGTGCCTATTCATAAAATCATATTCATAAATATTTGTACTATCATATATTACTTAGTACAATAAACCTTTATTCTCTGGAGACACATCCCCTGAAACCACAATAGTACCAAAGCCAGCAGATAGTTTTATCCTGTACTGTGCATACACATTGTGATATGGTTTAATTTATGAATTAGACACAGTAATGCACAAAAATAACTAGCAATAAAAGAGGGCTACAGTTGACTCATTCACCAAGATTGATATTAAGTGGCTGTGTTAGTCAGAGTTCTCTAGAGAAACAGAACCAATAGAATGATAAACACTGCAAAGAGCAGCTATTAGACTGGCTCATGATAGAGTCTGGGTAGTCCAACAATGGCCATGTGTACGCTACAGAGCCAGAGAAACCTGGTAGCTGCTTAATCCACCTTAGCAATTTCAATCTGGTATTAAAGACATGGAGGGTTTTTGAACAACCACTAGTCTCTCATTCAAGTTGGAGGGCCAAAGAAACTGGGGTTCTGTTGGTAGCAAAGACCAACAGCAGTAGAGACAGAACAGACAGAGGTGGGCTCACCAGTAGAAAGTAAAGGCAAGCATGACCCATGTTTCCTCTCCCCAGACCTTTTGATATCTATCTAGGCTGTGGTTAGAAGGTGCTGTCCACTCCAGGAGAGAATGAGTCACTCTAAGCTAATCCTTTCTGGAAGTGACAGCACAGAGCTGCCAGGATAATGTCTACCAGATGATTCCTGATTCAAATCAAGTTGACAGTCAATATTAATCATCACAGTAGCCAACAGGTAATTAATAAATGCAGTGTGAATACACTAAGCAGATGGAGAATTTACATCCCAAGTGAGATAAAACAAGGTTGCCACAACCTGAGGTAAGATGAGTGTGCTAGCTTGAATGAGAATGGCCACTGTCGGCTTACATACTTGAATGTTTGTTACCTAGTTGGTGGACTGTTTGGGAAGGATTAGGAGGTGTGGTCTTTGTGAGGAAGGTTGTGTTGTAGGGTTGGGCTTTGAGGTTACAAAAGGTCATGCCAGACCCAGTCTCTTCTCCTCTGCCTCCTGCCTGTGGATCAGGACATAAACTCCCACCTACTGATTCAGCATCATCCGTGCCTGCCTGCTGCCATTCTTCTGCCATGATGGTCAGAGGCTAACCCTCTGAAATTATAAGCAAACACCAATTTAAATGGTTACTTTTAAAAATTGCCCTGGCCATGGTGTTTCTTCACAATGATAGTAACCCCTAACTAAGGCTATTTAAAAAATAATGAGATATGTATAGAATATTCCATTCAGTTTTTTTCTTACACTACAGTAGACCATGGATAGGAGAAACCCCCAGCTAAAGGGACACTACTGTTGTCCATTTGAATCACTCGATTGTTCTATAGAACTCACTGTAAAAAGATATGAGGTTATAATATAATTCTTCACTTGTTGTTACATATTAAAATCTGTACAACCGGCCTATTGTTTAATGATTAAGAGTACCTATCTGGGTTTAGACAAGCTATGGTCAAATTCCAACGCTAGCTTACCAAGTATATGAACTTTGGCAAATGTATAAGCATCAATTTCTTCCTTTTTCTAATAGATATACTAGCAAAACATTCTTTAGACTTATTTTAAAGGTTAAATAAATCACAGCAGGTACACTGTTCAGAGTGCAGTTTGTGTGCCCTATGACACACAGCACTCCACCATGTGTGCAAATATTCAGTTGTCTATTATGACCTTCCTCTGAGGCTCACTGATTTTTTTTCCAGTCACAATGGCATATAGAATTTTATCATACTATTCTGTTTACATTGGTTTTTCCTCAGGCATCACATTAAAAATTAATTCAAGTTCCTTAGCAGACAATGATAGCTCAACATCACTTCTCACAAATTCCACAGCATTACAAGATACTCGATGGGAAAACATTAAATTTTCTCCAGTAATAATCTTAGTTTCCCATTCTCCTCTTCACTTTTTCAAAGCTAGAAATGCTACCAATTACATAGCAAAACCCATCTTAGGCTTTCAGGGGTGCTATGTGGGAGACAGGAGATCCTCTCTGGGTCACCTTTAAGATGCAAGTGAAAAAGTTGTCTTGAGATTTATGCTGTCTTATGAAAAGAAAAATGTCACAACACAACACTATGGACGATCCATTTGCTATTATAAGCTGCAGTTAGCTTCAGTGTGATTTCTTAATACCTGTTGTCAACACCGACTTTTATTAGCCGAGTCTTGTAAACTGAGTAGACTCTTAATATATCAATCATAGTCCAAAGACAATTGAGAAGTCCTGACAGCTAAATAAAACAGGTAATTGGGTAATAGCATGCTTTGCTGGATGCCATTTGTCCTAGTAAACATGTTTATATTTTTCTTGCCTATCCAAAGCACTATTTTTACACTTACCGATATTCCTGTAGAGTATAAAATAAAAGTGTTTTTCAATTGTATCTGTCAGTTTTCTACGGAGTGTATGTATTTTGTGAAAGTTTGTATGTATGTGTGTGTGTGTGTGTGTGTGAGAGAGAGAGAGAGAGAGAGAGAGAGAGAGCAAAAGAGTATGTATGTTTGTGTTTGTGAGAGAGTATGTGTGTTTGTGTGAAGGCATGTGTGTTTGTGTGAAAGTGTGTGTGTGACTCTGTGTGTGTGTGTGTGTGTTCAGAGACTTGCTGTGTAGTCTAGCTGCCCAAAACTTGTCATCTTCCTGAGTCTGGGATTACAGGTATGTACCGCCACACCCAGCTTTTGTAGGCTTTCCTGCTGGCATGCTCACATGATGATGTAAAAAAGGCTTCATCGTCCTCCTAACAAGATGAATGATCAGATTAGCTAAGCAATAACTCTTATTCGGAATGTCAGTCTGAAGAATTTTGGGAGGCTATTTCCAAATGCAGACTTAGAGACAGCTGTAGTGAGAAGTTTTGGACTATGAATCAAACAGTGATGGCTCTCTAGTAATAGGCAAAAGGCTGTGGGTGTTTGATCACTGGTGCACCAGTTGCCTAGCTTGTCCAATACCCAGCCAGGGCTGCTAAATAAGCAAGCTTTAAAGACATCTGCACAGACAAGATGACAAATGCCTGAGCCACACCCAATCTTAGAAACTGCATGGAGAACTTTTTAATTGAGCCTAGGAATCTGCATTTTATCAGACATCCCAGATGGCTATAACAGAGTGTGCTTCTGACCACACTTTGAAGAAGGTTAAATTACACAGGTAATGCTCCATTTTTACATACTATACTTTGGGTTGCCAGCATGGACTTCTGTGCTCATTCATGGACCTGTTAGGTCTAACAAAGGCCACGCTAGATCCTAACAATTACACCAAAAGCTCTCAACCTGTGAGTGGAAACCGCTCTGGTGGTGGTTGGGGGTCAAATGACCCTTTGGCAGAGGTCACCTAAGCTCATTGAGAAATACCAATATTTACCTGATGATTCATAACAGTAGCAAAATTACACTGATGAAGGAGTAATGAAATGATTGTATGGTCACCACAAATGAGGAGCAGTATTAAAGGTCAGGCATTAGGAAGGTTGAGAAGCCCTGGCTTCGACTTTCTCAGACCTCACCAACAGGGTTTCTGGTTGCTTCCCTACCATTTGCTTTAACATACAGTACACATAGCTGCCACCTTCCCATACAGTTTCCTTGGGCTGTGTCATTCTTCCAGCTTCACAAATGGTGGTCTGGTGTCTTAACCCAGTCAGCAAAGCTGGTCCATTCATTACCGACTAATCCAGAAGAAATTGTGACCAGTTAACCTAAGTCAGGCCCATAAAAGAGTTGGAAAAACTTACTTCTGAATTTCTGTTGTATTAGGGAAATAAGGCCAAGAAGAGAGAGTCCCAGGCCTCATGACTGAATCTAAACCCCGGATAAAGTCATTTTACTCAGTGTCCGCGTTACAAGCTCCAAATTCCTGTTCTTATTCCTTGAGTCTCTTTCCTACCTTCCTTCCTTCCTTTCTTTCTTTCTTAAGAATTGTTTATTTTACATATATGAGTGCACACCAGAAGAGGGCATTGAATCCTATTACAGATGGTTGTGAGCAACCATGTGGTTACTAGGAATTGAACTGAGGACCTCTGGAAGAAAAACCAGTGCTCTTAACCACTAAGCCATGTATCCAGCCGAGTCTGATTTATTTGTTTCTTTCTCTTCTTTCCTTTGTTTTCTTTCTTTTCTTCCTTCCTTCCTTCCTCTTAAAAGGAATTCAATCTTCTTTATTGTACACAGTACAGAGCATAACACAGCCCTGCAGGATGCACGCAGCCCTGTGCAGAATTAGTTCAAATCAACTGGCAAGCTAAAGCCTTTCTGCTCTGTAGATGTCCACAAGAAGCAAATGAATGAAAGAAGCCCCGTACCTTGACCAGGACCAGTCGCGGTGGGGCTCTCCGGGAGGTACAATGAGTCATTCAGGAACTTAGTAAGTGAAGCCTTCAGCATAGGGGAGGCTGCTGCCGTGATCCATGCCCAGGAGGTAAGCAGGGTTGTCTTCAAAGTGAGTCAGTGACAGGGTGTCCTCTCCATTGAGGGGGCATGCTGACTCTGACTTCAGGAGCGGGTGCTGATTGCCCAGGAAGGCCATGGAGAAAAGTACCTCCAGGTCACAAATTTGTAGACCTACCGTTCCCCCAGCCGCCTTCCGCGTGACGCCTTTTTCAGAATAATAGCAGAGGGAACGGCTCAGCTTGTCATAGTTCATGGGTGGCCGAATCTTCTGAATACCCCAACGCCGAGCAAACTCTTCCGGTTCTATGAGCTTAAACTCCATGCCTCGGCCAGTCCAGGCGATGAAGTGGGCACTGGCAGGGTCATCAGAAGGGTGACGAGGAACTGCCACAGCTGCAGAGAGCCCCGCCTCTGATAAGGGGTGCCCCTCTCGATACATGGTGGGCTCCTGCTTGACTTTGCCTTCCTGTCTTTCAGGCACCACGCAAGTGTCATCTAAGTATAGCCTGCGGTCCTTTCCAAATGAGAAATACCTTCCTCTCAAGTAGGGTGACTGGCAGTTAGGCACTTCTGAGTCAGCACAGTAATCTCGGGGCTCCTGCTTGATTCCCATGGCTGCCTAGAACCCATGTGTTGGGGGGAGGGTGGCAGGAATCCCAGGGACCTCATGTTCATAGAGTGAATCGTGGCATTCCTTCTTGAATCCCTGAGTGGTGGTGGAGCTGTGGGGACAACGGGCTCTGACATCTGCCAATGATAGCTGGGGCGATTGTCTCTAGAACCTCCTGACTGAGGAGGGAAGGGACAGCCGGGCTCAGACAGCTCTCGCTGAAATCTCCGTTCTGATGAATATTGGCTTTCAAACATCGACACTGGCATTTGTAGGGCTGATGTGGTGGCCGGGGAACCGCAAATGGTTGTTGCTGTGATCCAGGTCCTGGATGTAAATGAGGGGTGGTCAGGACCCACCCCCTGAACTGGGCCGGCTTCAGGGGCAAGAGCTGAGCCCCAGTCTGGTTTCTTAACATATAACCTAAAGCACTACAACCGCTACGGCGTTGAAGTGAGAATATTTCATCGAAATCTTAGCCTTGGTTGCCTTTCTTTAGGAAAAAAAAAGATAGCAATCATCTGTTAACACTTTTTAAGTTAAATAATTAGATTGATTTAAGTGACACCAAAACATCTGGAAAACGATGTAGACACAAATTCAGTAGAGGACCATATTTCCTGTTAACTAATTGAGAAATGAATCACTGGCAACTCTTTGGCAAATGTCTCTGGAATAGCTTTTAATTTGCATGAGAGTTAAAAGAGGTGAAATGGGTGATTTACTACCATGGGCCGTGATGAGCTAAGGACAACGCTGTTCTTGAATTCTGTTATCAGTCTTAACCAAAGGCAGAGTCTGATCATGACCTGGAAAAGATGGGAAGATGAGGGACAGACAGACATTGCTCATCTGAACTGTGTGCGACACAGATCTCCACATTCGTGATGGCCTCACTATGGTAGGGGAAAGGGTTATCAAAGAGACCTTCCAAAAATTATCGTAAAAAAATTTTAGCTCAACTCATCTAAATTCAGTGCCTCTCAAGACGTGTTCAGGAGGGGCTGGGGCAATTACCCAGTTCTTAAGAGCATATAATGGATTTACAAAAGAGTTGAGTTCATATTCCAGCAACCATGTCAGACAACTCACCTTTGTCTACAACTCCAGCCCCGGGGGGATGTGATGTCTTCAGCCGCTACTCATATGCACCCATCCACAAAACATGCAAAGTATATGATTACAAATAAAATACATCTTTTAGTCAAAACAGGTGACATTTAGAAATTAGGTACATTCCAATGTTTCAGATGATGCACCATGTTGAATAGATTTAATTCAGCTTCCTAGAGAATAACTCAGTGTATTAGAAATAATAATCACGCTTCCATACAGGTAAATTGTTGTATGATTACACGTTCGGTGATATATTCTGAAACATCCCTTTGAAGCCATTAGAATTACAAGCACCCAGATTTAGAATCATCAATAAAAGGAACTATCCAATAAAATGAAGATGCAGAGCCAGACACACAGCTAGGTCTTATAAAACTTACATTTTTCACTTCTGTAAGCCATAATTTTCGTTGTTTGTGGCATTCTGAGAGCAGACACCACAGGCAGTAATAACTGGCTTAAATGCCTTTACGGTACAGTGGCTTGCAACAATGCCTCCATTCATAACTCTCAGAGAATGAAGTAACAGCTACAAGTGCTGTGAAAGAATGCATGTTCCTCTTCACGTTGTCCCACAGGTTAACTCCCAGGGTGCTCTCAAGCCCCCAACAGTAACGAGAGGCGAAAGCATTGTGTTCAACATGACCACGTAAGACCCTGGGAGGTATAGACACCTCCCAGTTTTTTTTTTGTTTTTGTTTTTGTTTTTGTTTTTGTTTTTTTGGTTTTTTTTTTTTTTTGTTTTGTTTTTGTTTTTTTTAAGCAGGGAACGAATATTTGAACTGCATCGTGAATTCACTCTGGGTCCTGATAATTAGTATAGAATTTTAACCATCTTATCTGTCTATCGGTCGGACAAAAGGAAAAGAAATTAGATGGAGAGCAAGCAAATAAAACAGAATTAAAGTCCAGTTCTCTTAGGAAAGCCTGCAATGGGGAAAACTCAAAGTGAAGATGCTTTTTTTGGTTTTGAATAACAGGAGACAAACTCAAACTGGCTGAAAGGTAGATTGGGTGTCACGACTGTGCAATTGGAGGTCCAGGGGTGGACATGGTCTTAAGCGTGCATAAAGCCGGAAGTAATTAATGTGCTTAGAGCTCAGCTTCTCATCTTTTTCTTTCAACTCTGCTCATCCCCACTTTTTCTATTACAGGGAGCCTCAGCCTGTGCTTGTTGTCACACAGCTTACCTCCGTAGTCCCCATTGTCCCAGTTTACGAATCACAGTGACACTGGCTATCCCCATCCAATAATGGTAAGACTTGATCTCTGAGGAGGGGCATTGATTTAGTATTCTATATTTATGCGCATATTCCTGTTGGCAGTGCTGTAGTTGAGACTTGTCACCTGTTCACCCAAGAGGGCTGGGAGGGTAGCTCAGTCTTGCTTAACATGTGTAAGGACCCTGGATGTTTAATTTCACGTACGCGTGCACCACTATGGACCACTTTGTAGAGTCTCCAGTTAACATAGGCCTGAAAGACCATCAGAGCAAAAGGGATGGACCCTGTGGGTTCCTTTTTATTTGTGGGAATGGGAAGCACACCAGTCATCACCGAATGGTCATGCACTGAAGAACACATGGGTGGTGACTATACCCCATGCTTCCTGTGTATACGGAAAACTTCCGACTTTTACTGACAATGCTAAGATCCTGTTCATAATAAAAGCATGAATTTGCAGAAGATATCAACTGAGTAGAAGGTAAGTTAGGTGATTTCAAATTTTTAAGAGGAAAGGCTGTTTAAATTTGATGCTGTGAAACAAAACCTCCCCTCCCAGGAGATTTGATTCCTGCCATGTAGATTCTGACTAGGAATCTCATTGCTATTTTACTAGCACAACTTAAAAATAGTCTTTCCATTTAAGAATGGAACTTAACAAAGAATAGCAAAGAATCTGCATTACTCCTACCTCCTTTCTTCAACACACACACACACACACACACACACTCACACACATACACATATCACACACATACACACACACACACACACATACAGACACATACACACACAGACACACACACTCACACACACATACACAACAGACTCACACTCACACACATACACAGACACACACAGATACATACACACACACATACTCACACAGACACACTCACAGACACAACCACATACACACATAAACACAGACACACACACACACACATATACACAGACACACACACACACACACACACACACACGCACACACACCACTCATATTCTTACACCCCATGGACCAGAGAGTAGTAGCATGCTGAGACTTGTAACTCAGACCATTCTTATCTTTTGTAAGTGGTTAATTAATCTTTTCTGAGGTGGCGTTTGAGACAGAGCCATGTGTGACCAAGCCTGCACTGAGGTCATGGGTTTTCTGCCTCATTCTCCCATATACTGGGGTTAGAGGCAGACATACTTAAGTGGTCGTTTTATTAATATTTAAATCTTCTTTGGACAGAGAAGTATTCCTTAACACATGTTTTCCAAACTTGTGCAAAAATAGCCTGTGGGAAACATTGTGTATTATTGGAACTAACTCAGTTCCAACCAGCCAGGGAACAGAAAGGAAGGGCCTATTCTTGAAGCTCTTTCTATAAATTTTAACAAAATTATAGATTCAGAATTTACTCATAGGCCTGAATATACACACTAAATAGAATGTTTTTTGACTGGCAGAACTGAACATATTTTTGAGAAGAAGGAAGTGAAAAAAAAGAAAGAAAGAAAATCCAAAACCTAAAAATAATCCTTTTTCTTGCCAAATAAAGGTTGGGATCTGTGTATTGTGTCTACTGTGTGGCCTTCGTGTCATTGCAGAGAAGTTATCCAGAAGGAAAAAGTGAGTTAGAGGCTAAAAACTAACTATAGAAACCATTGAAAACAAAGCATGTTATTTGACTATAAACTTATCACATATGCTGCATGATAGAGAAAACATGTTCTACATATCAGGACAGGAATATACCTTAATAATTTTATAGAAGGTAAAAGTTTCCAAAATGGATTAGAATTTTTGCTAAATTCAGAACATGGCCAGAATCAACAATCACTCTGGGTGCTATTTCTTCTATTAGGGTTCTGGCCAATAAGGTACGATTTATTTCAGTCTTTCCAATCCATGTCATGAGGTCTTCACAGCACTTTCTATTATTCCTAACAAACAACGGAAAACTCTCTCTTAGAACATTCACTCTCTTCACAGGATAAAGGGATCCACACAATTGCTTTCAACCCTTTGTTTCTGCCCCAAAGCCCAGCTGAAGTTACAGGACAGTCATTTCTCTTTGGATTGAAGCTTTTTCTCCCACCCATAAGTCCCTCCTTGGTACCTGGTATTACCAATTCACTGAAGCTAATTTGCAATATCAAATTTTCCTTCTCTTTACCTCTCCCAGGTATAGAGAGTTTAAGTAGCTGTATCTTTTAGCACTGCATTTAAAGTGACGACTTACCTGACATAGCCTTGCAAACAAGATTTTAATAAACAGTGTCACATTGTTTAACGTAAGCAGAGACAGATCGAGCCTTCAGTTTTGGTTGAAATATGACTTATTCCTCCACAGGATCCGGCGCTCAGTGCTTGATCTGCTGCTCTTTTGGAACTCTGTGGAACCTTTAGGAAGTAAGGACCTACTGGAGCAAATAGGTCACTGGGGAAATACTTTTCAAAGCCATACATGATTCTTAGTGTCTCCCCCTGTCCGTCATGATGTTAGAAGTCCTACAGCACTTTCCACTGGCTTCACTAGAGAACCGTATTCAATGGAGCAAAGACTATGGCCAGCAGTCCCAGATACCATTAGTACAGCAAATGAGCCCTCCCTCCTTTTGTTCCAGGCTTTCTGTCAAGGGGACAAGAAACAGAACTGGGCTGGTTTGGTTTCTGTTGCTGTGATAAACACCATGACCAAAAGAAACTTGTGGAAGAAAGGGTTTATTGGGCTTATTTGTCCTTATCACAGATTAAAGAAAAGCCAAGTCAAGCAAGAGCAGAGCAGGGCTCAGCTACTTTTTAAAAAATCTATCCTGAGAGCACATGCATAGACACAACAGCATCCACAGGAGAATGGTCCCTCCCATGCCAATTAGCAGGTAAGCACATAACCCACAGACATATCTATAGGTCTTTCTGACAGAGGCGATTATTCACTTAAGGTTCTCTACTTACTGGGTGACGCAGGCTTGTGTCAGCTTGACAAGGATGATCCAACACATTGCATCCGCCGCAGGATCTATTCAATATCTAAAAAACACCTTCTTGTTTTTAGTTAATATTAGTTAGCTTTTTTATTCTTAGTGATCTCTTCTCGTCAAGTCAGAATTCCTCAGACCCCTATGTACTAGGAAAGCAAACTAAATGGTGTGTGACTATAGCAGAATACAAAACACTAGTAGCGGATTGGCAAGCTGTTCACATCAAAGTGTTCTGATCTTTGATTTCAACTTATCTGAAGCTGTACTTTCAGAATTGTAACATGCAATAAACATGGGTGTAAAAGATGCCATGACTCAGCTTTACTACACCTGTAGACCAGTTCCACACACGTCATTTAGAACCTAGTCCTTCTCTGCCTGGTTGAGAAATCGCCTTCCACGTCTGGGCAACAAGAGACCCCAGTTGGTCTGGGGCCCTCTAGAAAACTGCAAAATCTGGACATGAGGATTCCCAAGACTTTTAGGGAAACCACCTTGATTTGAAGCCCATATTACTGTTAGAACACAAAGTGGAAAGAGAAATGTCTTACAGGAGTTTTATCCTCACATATCATCTACTTTGGTCATCTAAAGTACATTGGTTGTGAAGAATAGTGGAGGGGCTGCCTGGACTGTGGGACCATCCAAGGAAAATAAGAGACACTAGTATCTGCTGGAATAGCTGCTAAGAAAATTTTCAGTCTTGCTTCACTGCCAAAAATTGTTGCATTTCTCCAAAGCCATCAAGGGTCATTTTTCTTCTGGCCCCAATGACCATATAATTGATTAGATTTCCCTCTTCTCATTGGCTGTCAGGAGGACTAGAACCCACTTCTGTTTCTGGCCCTGTTACAGACCCAGCATCCTGAAAAACACTACCAATAAAAAAATAACCAACATGTTGAATTAAGGGGGAAAGGTAGATCTTTAATGGCATTCTGAACTGGCACAAAAGAAAGAGGCCAAAAGCAACATGAAAACAGAAACCCAGCTGTGATTGATGTAAGTCATAAGCCAGCTCCCCTTTTCAAAGGGGTGGAGCTAAGCACCAAAGAGCAAAAGTACCCACCGGGACAGCTGCCATGGATAAAGACAAACCATAAATCCAGGACCAAGTGAGAGAAGAGGATGGGAGGATTTCTTGCATGATGCTAGGACATCAAAGTTCAACAGATCTTTAGCCTAAGGAAAACTGAAAACAAAGCCAGTCTTTCAGAAATAGCACAAAAAAGACCTTTAAACTGAAAAAGAGGAAGGGGGGGAGGGAAAGAGGGAGAAAAAGGAGGGAAAAGGGGGGAGAGGGAGAGAGAGAGACAGATAACAGAATCTTGTTTCAAGTTGTCTAGAAACAGAGCTTGTTTTCCTAAGATGGCTGAAAAAGTGGAGAAGAGCATGCTACTTCTCCCAGAAGTTAATGCATGTCCATTAAAAAGAACCCAAATTCACATTAGCTACACAAAAAGTGGGAGAAATAAAACATAAGATAAAATTAACAAAGACAACAGAAAAGAACCACAAAGACTTCAGATATTAAATTTTTAAATATTGAATAAAACAGAATTGTATTTTCCATCTTGACAAAAATATGAGACTTAAAAGTGGGATTTGAGAACATGAGAATATATTTTTCGATATCAACTATGGTTTTTTAAAAAACTAAAATTATTTTTAAAATTATAAACTCGGGGTCAGAGAGATGGCTCAGTGGTTAAGATCGCTTCCTGTTATTCAAAGCATTTGGTTCCCAGCACCCATGTCAGAAATGTACAACCTCCTATGATTCCAACATTATCTTCTGTACCCTGTGGGCATCTGCACACGTGTGGCATGAATGAACATGGAGAGATACATCTTTTTATAAGAGATTGCAAACTCAGTAAATAGATTAAGTAGAATAGATATAGCCGAAAAGAAACTGGTGAACTAGAAAACAGACCTAATGAAACAATTCTGAACTCAGTTAACAAAATTAAGAGAGAAAAGTATGAAGAGGAGTTTATGTTGCACCAAGCCTTTGATAAGGTTTACCATATTTTTAGCCAGAGCTCCAGAGCTATGAACCTAGATGAAGAGCTGAGAATGTTCTCAGTGGTAAGAGCCATGTGCAGGATGGATTCATGGATTGTGACATCTTGTTCTGGGGGTTCTTCAGGAAGCATGGCCATGATGAAGGCCAACCTCACTAGAAACTGGGAAAGGTGAGTCCCTCAAGGGATGACAAACACTGGTCTTATAGAACTTCTCAGGAATGGCAAGATTGCAGGTAGGAATGCCCTGAGTGACTTTAGAGCTTAAACGAATGCCCTATAGATGAGCCACAAAACCTGGAGGAAGTCTGCTACATCCTCCTCATGAAATTGAGTGTTTGAACATTTACTAATAAGGATCTAAAATTCAAATTCCAAGCAATCTGAATACTCTCATGAGCCTTTCATTGTGAATTTCATACTTGCATGCTGTGTTGTCTTAAGGTTTTACTGCTGTGAACAGACACCATGACCAAGGCAAGTCTTATAAATGACAACACTTAATTGGGATTGGCTTACAGTTTCAAAGGTTCAGTCCATTATCATCAAGGCAGGAGCATGCCAGCATCCAGGCAGGCTTGGTGCAGAAGGAGCTGAGAGTTCAACATCATCATCTGAAGGCTGCTAGGATGAGGGTCTTAAGCCCATGCCCACAGTGACACACCTGCTCCAACAGGGCCACACATCCTAATAGTGCCACACCTTGGCTGAGCATATACAAACCATAGTATATTTGGATCATATTCTTTTTCTTCATTCTTCTACTCCTTTCAGACCCCTTCCCTCCAAACATCATGTCCTCTGATTTTGCTTTGTTTTTAAATAACCCAGTCTAGTACTGCCCTTATCTGCATGGATGTAGGCTGTCCACTAGAACAGGAGCAGTTTGTCATGGGACATATTCCTGAAGAAAACACTGTTCTACTTGCAGCCATTATGTGCCAGTAGGTACTCTGGAAGGAGTGGGGTCCTTTGTGCCTCTCCTGAATCCACATGGAAGGCTTACTGGACTTGATCTTGCTCGGGCTATCCCAACTCTTGTGAATTTACATATGTAGCAGCATTCTGTGTCCAGAAAATGCTATTCGACTACATTCCTCGAGGTGCTCTGGCTCCTGCAATCTTTCTCTCTCGACAAACACTCTGAAACTGCTCAAGAAAAAGGTAGAAGCTAAAGTTTTTCTGAATAGTGAAAGAGCTTGGGCTCTTTGGTGGAGCTGCCTACAAGTTGTGCTTGGGAGCTTTAGAGACTCTGCTTTTGTGAGTCATTACACAGGCTGCAGTGGACTTTTTAGACATGAGTCCTATAGGTTTACCCCTGTGCTATGCTTCCATAAGTAACCCCAACATAAGCACAGGCTCACTAAGCTAGACATGGGTAGAACTGCTTCCTGGGGCAATGGTCAACAGATACTTGGTCCCATTGCTGCAGGAGTACTCATTCAACCAAATTTTTAAATTTCCTCCATCCCCTTCAGGAGATACACATACACACATACACATACACACACACACACACACACACAAACACACACACACATATCCTCTCTCTTCCTCTTCCCCCCTCTTCTCTCTGTTGTACACATGCATGTGCTCATACACACACACACACACACACACACACACACACACTGTTTTCTAAAAGCCACTTATTACAAAACATGGAACTTAGTTGTCCCTCATAACATATAACTGAATTGAAAGTCATAAAGGCTAAAGACCAGCATAAGGTGACAGTCAAGAGAACTTCATTTTAACATTCAGATTCATTACTCTTGTATTCTTATCTTGCTTTCAGTCATTTCGATTGAAACCCATTTTGCTGTCAGAATGACTGAGGAATGACCACTCTGCACCTATTCTTTGGGAGGCTGTATAAATTGTTTAAAGCTTCCGCCCTCCAATCCTAACACCCCCGTGGTTTCCAAGGGTTTGACAGCTGGATGTCTTCTGCCTTTATGGCCTCACAGCATTGTAACCTTTTGACAGATGGTGCTTTCATTCAATACACAGGTGCCTTCAGAATTAACATTGTATCAGATTCCACATTACATAGCAGACGGTAAGAAAAGCCCGTGTTGTTCTGACCTATGATTTTGATTCCAAGAACAGTTAGAAAAGTAAATAACTAGAAGCCACAGTGATTATTCTAGCTTACAAAATGAACCCTGTGTGACACCCTAAGAAAGGCAAATAGTGCAACCAAATAAGTCTGTTTTATGACTTTTCTAATAAGTCCTTGATTTGATATAAGTGCGAACTTTGAAAAAGTTGCAAAAAAGACCATGAAACCAAATGTATACAGCAGGACTTTTGCATATTTACATCTGCTTCATGATTAATCACCCCCTTCAGAGAGATATCTAAATCAACTTAGATGAAATCATACCCCTAACTTTTAAATACATCCAGTCTGTGTCTCTTCAGAACAGGATAATATCTTATATAACTTCTGTGCTATTATTAAAATCTTGAAGTGTAGTGCTGTTTCATTATCATCAATTTTCCATATATAATTTACCAATTTCCCCAGTAAATTTTATTGTAACAAGTTCTCACATCCAGGGTATAAACTAAGAGAAAATATTGCATCTAAAGGCAATGTCTATTTTTTTCTTATTTAATTACAAATAGGTATCTGGCCTTTCTTCGAGGTTCACCATAGGTGTTTGTTTGCTTGTTTGTTTTTGGTTAAAGCTGGTTAATTTATAGAAAACACCTTACATTTAGTTTTTCTGATTTCTTTAAATAAATTGATTAAAGATATGCACAAGGCCAGATTTGTCCCCAAGGTATGCACATTAACTCAGAAGACAGCTGGTATCAATTTGAACTACTCACAGGTAGAAACTATACATTTAATCACATGGGAAAATCAAGAGATGAATGTGCACGTGGGTATTTATAAAGGCTTCCAAAGCACGAGCCGAATCTGATAAGCTCATAAAGGCAAACAGCAAACCAGTTTGTATCTAGAATCACCAAGACCCAATTCTTCAGGCAAACTTCCAAAAGATTATGGCAGATAAGCCTCTAAGCAAGCCTATGAAGGTTTGACCAGACTGGGTTAAATAAGACAGGAAGAGCCACCCTAAGTGGGCAGCAGCAATGCTGTGGGCTAAGGTCTGGGCTGAATAGAAACAGAGAGTGGGGTAAGTATAAAGAGTCATTCCTTCCCACTCCCTGGCTGAGGGATTGATGTGACCAGGTGCCTCAAACTACTCCAGGCAGGACTTCCCTGCTGTGGTGAACTGGACCCTCAAAAAACATGAGTCAGGATAAACTTTTCTCTCTTAGATTGATTTTGTTGGCGGATTTCATCACAGCAAGAAGAAGAAGAAGAAAAAAAAAAAAACTAATTGATACACGTTTGAATCAGGCCCTTTGAGAAATAGCATTAAATTATGTGACACATTAAAAATAGAAAGAGAGAAACTGCTACAGGGAACCTGGGAAATTTGGGGCATGTTTGTGCTGAGGGAAAACAAGTCACTAGTAGTTTCAGGGAGAGAATGATAAATTCAAGGAATAAATCTTAATTATCCCCCATTCTCTTTCAGGACATCACCGATAATTATGTTAATAAATCACAACTGTTTGTAATCTGTGTGATCTGTTTATGAAAATAGAGTTTATGGAAATAGAAAAGGAACTTCTGTGCTGGTTTCTTTAGCTCAACAGGCTCCAACTTTAAAGGGATTTAAGACTGTGTTCTTATGCCAGGGCCTCGACAAGCAAATTCAAGATGTCTGTAGGTAGCACGGAGGACATTGTTCAGTACGTGGAGTTCTCACCACTGAGCCCCTCAATTGATCCCCAGAAGCACATGCAAGAAGAACCCGATTCCAATAAGGTGTCCTCTGACCTCTGCAGATATGTTGGAGCATGCGAGCAAACCCGCAACCCCCCAACACATATAAATAGATAAGATTTAACAAGTAAGAAAAGAAAAAGTTTCAAATACATGCAGGTACATATATGAAAGTGTTGGGAGTAGATAAACAGTCTAAATATGCATAGATTGAAAGTCTACATGCCCAGAATATTTTTTTTGTCTGTTATCTCTTTGTTTGGCCATTTTTGTCTTTCTGGCCTTTGGCTTGTATATTATGGTTTCTACTGTTGTGTTTTTTAGTGTGTGTGTGTATGTGTGTGTGTGTGTGTGTGTGTGTGTGTGTGTGTGCACACACACACACACACATATTTCTCATGCTTTCTCTTTATTGTATTTTAAATCCGATTTGTTCAATTTTTTGTTTGTGCATTTGTTTTCTTTTCCTTTATTCTTTATAAAAAATTTATTCTTTAATCTTATTTTTATAGTCCAGACTTTATCTCCCTCCCAGTCCACCCTCTGACTGATCCACATCCCATACCTCCTCCTACCTTCTCCAAGTGGATGTCCCTACCCCAAACTCCCAAACCCCACCCCATCAGACCTCTAATCTCTTTGGGGCCTCCAGTCTCTTGAGGGTTAGATGCATCTTCTCTGACTGAACCCAGACTCAGCAGTTGCTGGGGGCCTCATATCAGCTGGTGAATGCTACCTGTTTGGTGGTTCAATGTCTGAGAGAGCTTGGGGGTCCAGGTCAGTTGAGACTGCTGGTCTTCCTATAGGGTCACCCTCCTCCTCAGCTTCTTCAGGCTTTAACTGAGATCCAGCTCAAGGGGAGGCCCTAAGACCTGACACTATTACTGATGCTATGGTGTGCTTACAGACAGAGGCCTATCATGACTGCCCCCTGAAAGGTGCATTTGTCTTCCAAAGAGAAGGAAAAAGAGGGAATGGAGTTGGGTGAGTGAGGCAGTGGAAAGGGTCTGAGAAGACTTTGGGGAGGGGACACAGTGATCAGAATATGTTGTATGAAAAACACTTATTTTCAGTTAAAAACTGACTACAACTCTGCACACGTTTACCACAGCAGACACTGTGCTCCGTGTTATCACAGCGAGGGTCGCAGTCAGCAGAACATCTAGTCATTTCCCACCCTCGCTCGTTGCCCTGCCCCACTGAAAGTATCTGTGCTTACGGACAGCATTGGGGTTTAGGGATGCTCCCCCGAAAGCTCCCGCAGTAATGTGCCCCATCCCTGGAATTGGATCCAGTGCAGTGCTATTGGGAGTGAAGAAGAGGGGAATTCAAGGCATTGCAATGTGCAAGCTATACTTTCAGCATCCATTTTCAGAAATTGTTCTGGGAGAGGGGGGATAAAGGCAACCTCTCTGGAAGGTTCTGTGCTGTGCTGTTTTCAGGCTGTTCTCTAGGCAAGTAAACTTAAGAGACTGAATCTCAGGAAGAAATAAGCTTCTTTCTCCTGTTGGGGGCTTGGTTTGCTTCCCACTCATGTGGAAAAGGCTCTACCACACAGGATCGTGCTGTGATGGCAGGACGCCAAGTCACACCTTGTGCCTTTCATCCTGATCATTCTCAGAGATTGTTCAGGCTCATAAGTAAGGTGGCTTTCTAAACTAGACTGGAGAATTTTAAGAGGACTTTTGTACCGATGACTGTGTGTCCCTGTGAAGGAATACCTGACAGAAGCAACTCAGAGAAAGAGAGACTTGCCTTGGCTCACGGTTCCAGGGGCTCAGTATCTCCATGACAGGGAAGGTGACACAGAGCAGCTCACATGCTGGAGGCATGTGGAGGCATGTGGAAGCATGGGGAGGCAAGTGGAGGCATGTGGAGGCATGTAGAAGCATGGGGAGGCATGTAGTGGAGCCTGTTTATATCACTATGCAACAGTTAGCAGAAATTGAGACAAGATCCAAGGAGTCAAATACAACATTTCGTGCCGTATTCTTACAAACCAACCTCCTCTGCAAGACTGATTGGGCTCCCAAAATATGAGCTGAGGAACAGCCACTCGAAGATGAGGCTCAAGGGAAGAATTTGGATTCAACTTGGCACACTCCCTCACCCCAGCTGACGCATAACTCCTAGGGATGATAAAATAAACACAGATGATTTTGTAAAAACAAGACAACAACAACAACAAAACCACTGCTGCTATAAAATATGGTTTTCCCAAAGACCTTGTGAGAGGAATCACCTACAACACACCTGTAGAAACAGAACAATAAATGTGCCAGAGATCTTAACGTAAGATCTACTCGGGGAAAACACAGGGAAACACCTTTATAGGAGACAGTCATGAATGGGAGAGGTGGCTCAGTGGTTAAGAGCACATGGCTGAACTTCTAGAGGCCCTGGGTTTGATTCCCAGCACCCACAGGGTGGCTCACAGCTACCTATGTCTCCAGATCCAGGTGATCTATGCCCTCTTGGGGCCTCTGAAAACACTTCATGAACACAGTGCACAGACATACATGCAGGCCAAACACTCGTGCACATGAAGAATAAATAAACAAGAGGTCCAAACAACTTTTTAGGAGAGACAGCCACAGCCAGCGGCTTTCTGAATAGCCCTACACTAGTTCGTGAAATGACCCGGGAGCTGACAGCTGAGATAGTACCAAATGAACAGCTTCTGCATACAAACAGTGATCAGAATGAAAATAGTGCCTACATAATTGAAATAGAAAGTAGCCAACCACCCATCTGAAAGAGTAGTAAACATCAAAAAAGTATAATTATGTAAATAACTCAAACCATAGGCACTAAAAGAACAAATGATCTAATCAACAAATGGGCAGGAGCTAACCTAAAGGACACGTCTCAAAAGGGAGTACAAACGGCCACCAAGGCATGAGAAGTCAGCACCTCACATGAGCAGCACAGCAGGTAGTCCAGGGTTCCTTGCAATGACCGTTTGCAAGTAAACATGTTTGAACAGAAGGGTGCGCTGGGTGACACACTGACACACTGCAGCTTCTATGGTGAGATGTTTTTGTTATCTTTTGTTTTTGTTTCTTTTCGGGGAGAGGGGTTGCAAGGGCAGAGGGCAGATATGAAGGGATGGGGATGAGTGGGATTGGGGTGCATGATGGGAAATTCACAAAGATCAATAAAAAAGTGAGAAAGAGATTAGGGCATAACGATATAGTTAGATCCAGATGTTCCTGTGGCAGATGCATGAGAACTGCAGACCAATACTCTGAACCAAGTTAGAAGCCCTGGGCATAGTGTTGGGTGCTTGCTTTCCAACACAAGGGCATAAAAGAAGTGGAACCCCAGGGCTCATTAGGCACCTAGCCTAGCCTCCTAGGTAAGTCCAGGCCAGGAAACAATTCCCCTCATAAAACAGGGCAAATGGCATCTGAATGAGTAACACTCGTGATTGACCCCTGCTTTCCAATATTCATGCACACATCCATGTACATGTACTGCAAACACATGTGCCCCCATGAACATACGTGTGCACACTACATTTAAAACATCTTCAGTCAAAAGGGAATTGTGGGAGGCAGGGGAAATACTGCATTGTCAAGTGTCGAATGGTCACACACACATGTACTTCACACACACACACACACACACACATACACACACACCTTATTATAATTTATTCTCCAGTTAGTATTGTTATCAAGAAATCAAATACAGCAAAAATGAAAAGGGACCTTTCTTCACTGCTGGTGGGAACACAAACTACTTCATTTACTATGCAAATCAGTACAGAGATTTCCCAAATGACTCAAAAAATAAATTTATTCTGTGAACCAACTGCACTACTCCTGGATCTGTTTGGAAAGACTTTTAAGACAGCAAATGATGTTTTATGATAGCCAAATTAAGGCATCAGGCTAGGAGTCCATCACTGGAAGAAAATGAAATATTATTCAACCACCAAGAAAATTGAACTGTTGCCACCTGTGGGAGAATAGCTAGAGCTCATCATGTTAACTGTGATAAGCCCGAGTCAGAGAGACAGACATAGTACATTTTCCCTTCTACTGAGAACCCAGACTTATTTAGAAAGAAAAAGAAAGTAAGAAAACTCTGAAGAAGAAGGTGGGGGGGGGTGCAAATGAGGTGTGGAGAGAGGACAGAGGGGGCAAATAAGACCAAATTAGATTTAAATGGACCTTTGAAAATGTCACTATGAAGCCTGTTATTTTGTACAGATGTAAGGCAGAACTCAACTGAAGCCATTTTGAGTAAAAACTTCCATTTTGAATAAAGGCCAAATAAAGTTGAAGTTCCCAAGACCTCTCTGGGGAACTGACATCCTGCTTGGCAAAAAGAGACATGGATATGGGTATCTGACATGTCAAGAATTCATGTCAAGTTGAAACATGAATTCTAGGCAAGTTGCCCTGCCCCAGTTGAATAACCCAACGAATGGGATCAGGAACCACAAAGACATGTTCCCTAGGAAGCCCCCTTCCTTAGATTCTGATTGGCGAGGAAAATGTACTTATAACTTGGCAAGAATATTTGTCAATTTGGGGCTTAACAACCTTGTACCATTCTGAGTCAGGGTTTCAGTTCAGCTCCCAAATCTGTTTTGTGGCCCCAACTGATCAGTATCTGCCTGAGTACAATACGGTTTTGTCATCTGCTTAGATACTTACTTGTAGATTAATGTTAAGGTGATAAATTATTGGACAGGAGGCAGAGAATAGGTAGGAAAATGAAAGAGGAGTGGAGATAGGTGAAATCAATATGGAGCTGGAGAAAGCAGACTTAGACTTTGGTGGCCGTAATTGGAAATAGGTAAATATGAATATTTTAAGTGTTTCTGTAGGTCATTTTATCTCATATAGAAGAGCAGTTTGTGTCTTTGCCTATTGGATGTAATCTTATTGTATAGAGAATTTGTGGGATTGAGAATTGAATATAGAAACATTCATGAAAAGCTATCGGGTCTTAGATTTTTTGTGTTGGGCGGGAAGAGGAGGGTGAAGAAACACGCTGGGGGCAGAAGCACCAGGGTGGGCGGAGTGAACCACCTGGGAAGGGGATCTCCTGGAGAATGTTGCTCATGGACCCAGTGACAGAATCAGTGTGCTCAGTTCCACACTAGATCAGCATCCCCGGAGTGAGACCTCGGGGGGGGGGGGGGGGGCAATAAAGAAACAATCCATCCTTTAAATATTTACCGTAACACTTATTAAGATGAATGTTCGAAGACACAGTTGGCTCCTGAGTTTGTACCTGGTCAGTTTTTGTTGCCTAATTCAAATAAAGATCTTGCTTTGCTTGACGATTGTGACTGCTTGGGCTGTTTTAGATTTTTGGATTCCAACACAAATTCATACACATTAAGCAAAAGAAGGAGAGGGATTTCCAGGGGGTGTGGTGGAAAGGTTGGTGTACGTGTTCCTGATTGAGACTTCTAGACTTTCAATTTTTAAAGAAGTGGGTTTTTACAATAAAGTCTTTCTTTCTTTGAAATCCTTGAACACCTCTTATAGCCTTAGGCTTCTGCCACTGGGAATTTGGTTTTAAGGAAAAGGCTCCTGCGAATGGAGTTCCAAGTATTTGTCTGTGTTTTCCTACCCAGGATCTCATGCTCTGTTCTTTCCCCTTCAGGGTTTGTTCCAGACCTACGCTCCCTCACTTTCCCTTTCAGTCTGTATTTCCTCCAGCTGAGCCTTCCTGTGCTTCCTTACAAAAGTTTCCAGGACGAATACCTTAAAGCTGACTTGGCCATGGCCTTGGCTTTATAGCTTCTGGCTTCTGAGAAGATAAGAAAACGTCGCCGCTGCCCCTTCGGATTGAATAGCTTTATCACATGAAAGAAGTGAGTGTCTTCCTCAAAGCCACTTAGTAAATCATTGGCAGAGGAAACAGTAACTGACTTTTGGACTCTGCCTGCCCTTCTTGTGTGGCCTTCCATCTCACATTCATGAGAACTAGCACAGACTCCACAGCCAAACTATTTTCCAGGGAGCAAGCCAGAGCAGAACCAGCTTGTCCCAATCTACCGCTACTTACAGGAGCCCCCACAGACACCTAAACAAGAACCTTGCTTAGATAAGAAGGCTTACAAGACAGCTTTTTTTTTTTCTTTTTTTCTTTCTGGAAGCTTTTATTTTTTTTTTTTTTCTCTCTACAGAGAAAGAAGATGGGGTGGCAGATGCTTCTGTTGCTGCAAAGGGTAAAGGACTGGGACCCCGAAAGACCTGAAGATCTTTAAGGAAGACCATTTTCATTTCCTGTTTTAATTAGATCTGAAGTTCATGTTGGGGGAAACAACTGAGGTTTTCTTGGTGAGAGCAAAAGTAAGAAGGGGAGACAGAGACACAGAGACATGGGGCAAGAAACAGAGACAGACTGAGAGGCAGAGACAGAGAATGAGATGGAGAGATTACTCAAGCTCTGAACTTTGACCAGTTCTCATAAAGTATTAGAGACTAATTTGAAAGAAAACTAAACTGCATGCTTCATGCCGTAAGATAAAATAGTTCTGTGGCTGGGAGTGTCATTCATTGGAACTTGAGTGTTGCCTCAGGCTTGGTCTCTAGTACTTCCAACTCCCAGACACACACACCCAAACATTAGGTGTGTACATTAAAATCTGTGATTCTGGGAGGTCTGCTGTGCTCCTGCGAGTGGAAACGGTGACATCCTCTCCCTGAAATAGCCTGCTCTACAAGGTCATGAAAATAGCACTTAGTTTAAGCACCTTACGTGAATCTCATTGGTCGATTGATAGCAACTCTTTGGCCTTGAACAGAGGGACACCTTATAGCTGCTACATCAACGGTTCTCAACTTTTGGATCATGACCCCTGAACAAACCTTTCACAGGAGTTGTACATCAGATATCCTACATATCAGATACTTATATTTCAATTCATAGCAGGAGAAAAATTAATGTTATGAAGTAACAACAAAAAAATATTGTTGAGGGTCCCACAACATGAGGAGCCGTATTAAAGGGCAGCAGTGTTAGGGAGGCTGAACATCGCTGTGCTATGTGATAAGAACATTCCTGGGCTTTTCCAATCTAAAAGCAGGCCTATGAAATCTGTAAAAGATGTGAGCTGGTTAAACTTCTGGACTAACTCAAAGGGGGAAAAAGAAAAATTTAAGACAACGAAGGATGGCTTTGAAGTTCTTATTTCATTATTAACCTAAGGGACAGCCTGGATCTCCAGCATATTTTAACTAATCCAGGTTCTTAAGAAGGTTTGGATGTAGTTCAGCCATGGCAAGCCCTCCTAAGCTTAACATTTCCACAGCTGACAAGATTTGCTGGCTGGTGAGTCAGGCATTAGAACTGTCTACAGGATGGGGGAGGGGGGAGGAAAAGCTCTTTTTTTGTCCCATCCTCCTGGGTGACAAAAGTGTTGCTTGGAGGACAGGATTTGTAAGAGAAAGACTAATTCAGCCTTATGAATATCATCCCAAAGCCAGGATTTGAGCAGAAGTAAAGCAAGAAAAAAAAATCACTGAACAGAGGGAGTCACCTGCTTCTATTATTTCTCGCTCAGTTACCCTTTCCATGGATGTTAGGTTATAAAGAGAAAAAGTTTAATAATTTGGTGAGTTTAGTAGATATGTTGTAGAGTAATAAAACAAGTGAAAATTATGCAGCAATCAAAAATAATTACATAAATTCTATGGGTCAACATGAAAAATTATTTGTGACATGTCTTTAAGAATAAAGGGGTAAGTTCATATTAATGAAAATAGAGGCCATTTGTGTGCAAAATATTATGTCGCACTTCATGTGCTCAAGTGTGTATGTGTGCCAAGCATCATGCTTCATTATGCCAGAGTCCCCAGTAGAGATACTTATATCATATTGAGCTAGACAAGTTCTTGTGGCTGGTGTGCCCACACATTATAGGATGCTTTACAGGATCTGGACTACCCCACGAGGTACAGGTAGCAAGAGATTTCCAAGTTCCCACAGCTACCCCAGAAGTGACGATCAAAACATCTGTACATATTGTCTAACGTCCCTTGGGAGATAAAAGCCATGCTCTTTTAAGATCCTGAGCACTAAGACGTGTGGTGGGAGGTGCCTTATTTTCCTTCTCTCTTGCCCTGGAGTACTTGATTTATTTATTTATTCTTGTCTCCTTGTTTGAGGTTATCATGAACATTCTTATATTTAAAAAGAAAATTCATTTGTAGATGTTTTAGAGGGAAAAGGTTTACAGATCCACCTCATAACTCATTCTGAAACCTAAAGAAACTGAACTGTATATCTGTTTTAAAAAGAAAAAAAAAAAGTTCTCAGGCTGCCATTTTGATTGATGTCATGGGTACATGCAGTGTATTTACTCTGAAGATCTTAGGCTCTGTGAGAAAATAAAATCAGAATACACATTCTTTTTATACCCCTCCCCCCAAATAATAGCAGCAGAACTGTTAAGGGATGTGACAGCCAAATCAAGATCTTTAGCTAAGGCAACTGGTATTCAAATACAAGGTTATTTTTTTTTTTAATTGCCCTTGGCAAAATGCCCTGGATGTCCACACTGGAGAGCTGGTTTGCTTGCTTGTTTACTCCGATTATGACAGCAGACTCTTGGTGTATTAGTTAGGGTTTTACTGCAGGGAACAGACACCATGACCATAGCAAGTCATATAAAGGACAACATTTAATTGGGGCTGACTTACAGGTTCAGAGGATCAGTCTATTATCATCAAGACTGGAACGTGGCAGCACCCAGGCAGGCATGGTGTAGGAGGAGCTGAGAGTTCTACATCTTCATCTGAAGGCTGCTAGCAGAAGACTGGTTTGCAGGCAGCTAGGATAAGGGTCTTAAAGCCCACACCCACAATGACATGCCTACTCCAACAGGGCCACACCTTCTAATCTTGGCAGGTCCTAGGCTCAGCATAGACTAACCATCACACTTGGATACACTGAATTCCTTGAGAACAAAGGAGCATTGACAGTTCTGGTACAGATTAATTTGTGACCTATGCACGTCAAGCTAGGTAATTCAGATATAGACGACTTCTTGTGGGGCATCATTTGAGATCAGTGTGTCTGGTTACAGCTACATGCTGTAAGATCATCCCCTCGAGACAGCTTCCTGGCGAGTCCAAAAGCAAGACTAGCTAGAGCGCCTTACCCAAGAGTCTTCTGGGCTGTCTCACTGGGCAGAGAGAAGCTCCCATAAAGGACACTGAAAGTTCTTCAGAATGAAAGGCGACAAATAGAAAATACACCAAACAACGTAATAGAGGAATTAGAGGATGTGGGGAGGAAGAAACTAAAGAGAGGCAGAGGCTGGGCAGAAAACAGGATACCAAAAGAGAATGTTGTGTTAACAGCGTCTGCGCAGCAGGGCAGCAGAGCACGGAGGAGCCAGGGTTGGGGAAGGAAGAAAAGAAAAGGGTGTTCTGGTTTTGCTTTGTTTTTTCTATCATTTTTTATTCTCTTTACATTCCTGTCAACCCCCCCATCTCTTCCCAGTGACCCCTCACTAGCTCTTTCCTGAGAAATGGGAGGTTTCCCCCCTTGAGTACCAACCCACCCTGGCATATCAAGTCACTGAGACTAGGCAGCTAGATGCATCCTCTCCCACTGAGGCCAGACAAGGCAGCCCGGTTAGGAGAACGGGATCCACAGGCAGACAACCGAGTCAGGGATAGACCCCCTCCAGTTTTTGGAGACCCACATGAAGACCAAGTTGCACATCTGCTATATCTGTGTGGGGAAAGGGGGTAGGGGTTAGGTCCAGCCCATGTATACTCTATGGTTCAGGTCCGGGAGCCTCCAGGGGTCCAGGTTAGTTGACTCTGTGGTCTTATTTTTGAAGTCCCGATCCACTCAGGATGCCTCGAGGTGTTCGTCTTTTTATTTTTTCCATTTATTTATTTAGTTATTCATTCCCTTTATATCGTGATGCAGTTCCCCCCACCCCAATCCCGGTCCTCTCATTACAAGGCCTCTTGCCATCCCCCTCGCTTTCTTAAGTACCCAATAGTGGTCATTGGTGGGGATGGCTTCATGAACGATTGTTTCCCGGGCTCAGAAGTACGTGTAAGTATTTCTGCTCCTTCTCAAAGTATTCTTTGTAATCCTTGTGTCACCATGGTTTCGTTTCACAGTGTTTACCCATGATTCAGCCTTTATGTCACATAAAAACAAGTCTCTGTTTCCTGCTTCTGCTCCTAGGGAGCTGGTCCCTAGCTGTGCTGAGCTTCTTTCTTGCTCTCCTCCCTCTCAGAGATGGTAAGTTTCTTGCCTGATTCCATAAAAGATAATGTAGAGGCATGATGCCCATGCCGTGTGTGACCCTGGAGCCCTTCCAGAAGACTGGAACAGCAACAGCCAGAAATGGCAAAAAAAAAAAAAAAAAAAAAGATGTAGGCTTCAGTGTTGGTATTAGGACTAGCAATGGCCTCTTCCTCCTGGGACAGGGAGGGGAGAACACATACTCTGAGGCCTCACATAAAATGAGACATCATTTATTCACACTGCTGGTCTTTAGGCCACAAGGCAGCTAGAAGGCTGACTTTTGAAAACCTTTTCCCTTCAGTTTAGAAAAGCATTGTGTTAAGAATTAAGCATTAAAAATAAATAAATATACTACCCCACCATTCTATGTAGCAGTATTTAACTGGTTTTCCTAAGGCTGAGATGTTAAAAATTATGACACATCAGGCTGTAGGCTCCCTTCCACATAACCTTATTCAGAGCAGTGACTCCCAGTTTCAGTGCTGGAACTCTGTAGATATTTCATCTCTCTCTAAGACATTTGGAGTTGGCTTTCAGTGAAACTGCCCAGGCTGACTGGAATACCAGGCACGTTTGATTCCATGTGATTGACCTATTTAAAAGAGAACAGCTCTAGTCTTGAATTTTTAACAAGCCTCAGAATTCTCATCTATAAATTGGGGATACCCAGGTTTCCATGAATGCCAGAATAATCAATATAAGCACTCATGTTATATTATTAAGAATGTTTCTTGAATGTATATTATATCCCAGGAACTAGTCTAGTTATATTTTTAAAGATTTGTTTTTAATTTAATTTACAAACTTAATATAGCTATCATCCCCTGTATAGTGTGAGGAAATTGATGTTTAGAAGACTCCGTAAAGAATGTTCAAGTACCCTGCATGGTTGAACAGTACTGCTCCCAGAAGACATGAGTTCAATGTTATAAAATTTTATTGTCTGGCATAGGCTATTTCTCTATGACTTACTGGTCAGAGAAACCTCAGAATTCTGAGTCCAGCATGTATTTAGTGGGGGTGGAATGACATGGCTTCCATCCCTGGGACATGGGCATGGGCCTCCATGAGTGTCTGCTATGGGCATAAGGCTTGTTTGTATAATAATGTACATACTTCCTTGTTCCTCCGAGTAATGTCCTCCATGTTAACATTAATGACTCTGTGGTATTTAGAGATAGCATGAGTCAATGAGGTGAAGGTACAGTTAATGTCTCCACAAAATGGCAAACTCGGGGACCTTCAGGACAGCACTTAAAAGACTGTGGAAAAGAACTCTAAAAATACGAGCTCAAAAATATATAATTTCTCAACTATACAATGCAATATGAATTGTTTAAGTAGCTTCACAGATCTAAAGAAACAGAGGCAGCTATACAGCAAACCAGTTTATCAGAAAGTTATAAAGATAGGAAGATACAAGTGTAGGCAAATTTCTAAATTAAAAGTCAGCCTGCGACAGAAGGAATTTAGGTCCAGGCATGGTCAGAATGGTAATTTCAGACAGGGTCCCACCCACCTAACTTATTGTCTGTGCTTAACAGGGCAGGAAAATCTCTGAATTATTATGCAATGTTTAAAACTTTTTAAAAATGCTATCTCCTAAGAATGAAAGTTCTGGGTCATGGGATGCTCAACCACAGGACAATCAAAAGAAACCAGGAATAAATGACTGAATTTAACATGCAAGTGAAAGCAGAGCTTTTGTTCTTCATGAGATAAGCTAGCAGGGAACCGTAACATATTCTTTAGATTTTTTTTTTCTATTGAAAGCCGAGCTGTCTGGAGATCTCTGGAGATGGATAACAGGTCTTCAAGAATTTTTTATATCAGGATTTCTTATTTTGGTTGGAAAATCCATGGAGACTTAACACAACTCTTCTAAAATTTTTCATAGCTCTTTAGAATTTTTTTTCTAACAGGGTGTCAGAAATCCCAAGAATTACTTAGAGAGCTAACACAGCACTTATAGAATTTTTTTTCTGGCTTTCTGATTTTGATCAAAAAACCCAAAAATTACTTTCAGAATTTTCCTAACAGGTCTTCTGACTTGATCAGAAGATCTAAGATTTTTTTATAGTAGTTTCTCTGACATTGGTCAGAAAACCCATGAGCTATCTATCCAGAGAGAGCTGTCTCAGAGAGAACTATCTTGAGCAGAAAGCTAGCTGTCTCAACCAGAGGAGTTTTTTGTTGTTTGTTTGTTTGTTTTTAGAATAGCAAGAAAAAGTTGTCTAGAACAGAGCGGAACACAGAGAGCAATCTGAAAAGCTGTCTCGAACAGAATACAAAGCCAAGAGCTACCTATAGAGAGCTATCTAGGGAGCTGTCTTAGTTATGGTTTTACTGCTGTGAACAGACACCATGACCAAGGCAAGTCTTATGTAGGACAACATTTAATTGAGGCTGGCTTACAGGTTCAGAGGTTCTGTCCATTATCATCAAGGCAGGAGCATGGCAACCTCCAGGCAGACATGGTACAGGCAGAGCTGAGAGTTCTACATCTTCATCTGAAGGTGGCTAGTGGAACCCCAAGTTCCAGGCAGCTAGGACTAGGGTATAAAACCTATACTCACAGTGTCACACCTACTCCAACAAGGCTACAGCTACAAATAGTGCCACTCCCTGGCCCGAGCATATTTAAACCACGACAGAAACCATTTTCAACAGAACATGGCCATCACCTGGACCTATAATTTGACTTTGAGACATTTGTTTTTACTATTTCCAAATACCCCTTTCCCCAGAACCCCTCTCCATGCCTAGGCTGGTCCTTGGCACCAGAGATCTCTGGGAATACACTATGTGATATTACCAATGTGTTTGGTTGTTCAGCAGAGCTAGATGATAAGACTTCCTCTCTACTTATTAGTTTTCAAATTTCTGAAATGTGCTATGCAGGCTGCTGCAAGTTCAAAGACGTCAGTGACTGTACCCAATGCTGAAAGCTGCATGCTACAATACCATCCTGCCAGATACAACAGTGGCATGATGATTATTGGGGTAACCAACTGCTTTGGAATTGAATTTGAGGACTGCTCCACACAACAAGGTTCCTGTCTAATACTAGAAAACATGGTCAGAAGCTCACAGCTGGGAAGGTCATAGGCCATACATTAAATCTACTACTGTTGATTTGATAAGTACTCATGTGGTCAAATTGCCTTCGAAATATTTTTGCTTTCACCCATATATTAGTTCTACTCTTAGCCTTGGTTGGAAACACATTCTTTTGTAGTGGGAAGTGCTTAATGCAGAGATTTGAACCTGGTCAATAAGTGACTCTCGAGTGCCCCCCCCCCAAGAAGAGTGCTAGGGCAGATTAGCCGCATACATGAATGCCAGCAGCATGTGATTTTTATTCTAATAGACTTCCATGTCATCAATGCAAAACTAATGTTACTCTAAAAACAAGCCACACTTACACGCTTTCACATACATCTGGTATAAGACATATTTTTAGATTTGTGAGCGTACTCCAAAATCTTTCACTTGGACATTTTCCTGCTTTGAACTCTTGCTAACCTTTTTATTTGTTTATGTGCAACTATAGCCAAATGTATTTTCCCAAGCATAAGAAATGTTTGAGTGCTTTCTCTGAGATTCAATCTGAATCACATGACTATACATAATACAAAATAATAGTAAAAACCCACATGATCTTTGCACACTATGGATGTGAGCATAAGATTATATAACTGCATGGGAATACATTCTCTATCCTGAAATGTAGTCCTTACAAATCTTCATGGGAAGAGGTTTTTTTTAATAAAGTACTTGTAACTACAGCCAATTAGAATGCAATTAGCCACAGAGCATAGCCATTTTCAGCCATCTAACAGCAAGTTATTCATTTTATGGATTAACAATACTCCTGTTCTACTACTTTCTCATTTTAAGCTTCCCTGCACCTATTCCTTTAGCCTTGTACCTGCTCACTAACATTTGAAGATAAGAGACTCAAGAATAGCAGCTGAGATGGAGCTCAGTAAGGCTCTTGCACTCTGTATTAGAAGTTCTTGTGAAACTTGACTCCCAGAAAGCAGGTAGTTCAACGGGTACATGAAGTCTCACACATTGAAATGAAATACTGCTTAATCTGAAGTCCGTGCTGCTAGAAGCGTCCTTAGCTATCACAGAGTTCTAGAGTCACACTTAATGCATGATGAAAAAAGAAGCCCAGACAGGCAAGGTGACTTGACCAATGTTACCAAGTTTGAGACGACCACGGTCAAAATGAGAATTCTCAAGCTGCACATCTCTGCCTCATCTTTCTGTTTCTCTAGTGCACTTTTATCCATGCTCATGTCTTCCAAGTACATCCCCTTTCCTTTGGCTTATCCTTCTAGTGAGGAGCCAAGTGGCTTCACTAAAGGCAAATACAGTATTCATTTCATTGACTCCATCTGAATGACTATTTTGACTGATTTTCTCACGCATAATGTAAGATCAGTGTTTATCTGCTAAAGTATTTCCAATCTTTGTAAATAATAGGAAAAAAAAACTCACACAAAAGATGCCAATACTTGCCCCCCACCCCCACCAGAGTGTTTGGTACACAGATAAAATACTTGAATAAGTCTTTGCTTTGAGGTTGCAGAAAGGTAGAAAAGAAAAGGTGAGTAAAAGGATGGAAGCAATTACAATTTTATTATAAAGACTCAATCCATACTTCAAGGACATAATATTTTAATAATATAATTGAAGCTACTTTCATTATAGATTCTTGGTGATTTTCAGGAAACTTTACCACATATAATCGTGACTTTCTTGACTTCTTTTAAATTAAAAATGTCCTTTAATAAATTATAAACTGATAATAGAACTGATATGCTTTAAAACTATTATTTATATGAGTCTTCAACTTCTCAAAAAAATTAGTTTCCTAAGTCCAGCCACTGATTTATTTCTGCATTATAGAATATATGTAAATAATTCAATGTAAAAAAATTTCTGCAAAGTTCAAGGAAGATAAACAATTAAGATAATTTAATGTAGTTCAAACTTAGAATTAGACAATCAGATATACATGGCCTCATATATTATCTGCAGTTCAGCAATGATACTTTTTAAGTGGATTTTCATTCCTTAGGCTGGTCCTTGCCCTATCTGTTCACATTTAAAGCTTGGAAATTCTGTCAGCTACAATCAAATACTTTAATAAATAATTTACATGTAAACATCTCTACATTTAAGGATCCATCTGGTTTCAGTCTGTGCCCAGAGTTGACCCTGTGCAAGAACACCCTATACCGAGATCCCTCCCCAGGAGAGAGGTGGTCTCCCAGGATTGCTGACACATAAGCTTACAGGAAGATCAAGCCCCTGTCAGATACAGCAAGACCAGTAAACACCAGAGATAACTAGATGGTGAGAGGCAACTACATGAACCCAAGCAACAGAAACCAAGGTCACTTGGTATCAGAAGAACCCAGGTCTCCCATCATAGCAAGCCATAGATACCCACAACATGCCAGAGAAGCATGATTATGATTTTTTCTAACTTATTACTTTATTGTTCTTTTTAGTGTAAGCCATGTGTATATGCGTGCATTGTACATTTTTAATTGGGTATTCTCTGTATTTACATTAAGGATATTATCCCCTTTCCCAAATCCCATTTCCCTCCCCCTCCCATTGCCTCCATGAAGGTACTCTCTCTTCCAATCTCCCTCTCTTACCTCAGCAACTTGGCATTCCCCTTCACTAGGAAAATGAGCCTTGACTGGACCAACGGAATCATACCTCATGATATAATTAAAGGATTTTAAGAAGGACATGAATAAAGAAATACAGGAGAACACAGGTAAACAAGTAAAAGCCTGTAATGAAGAAACAAAAAAAATTCCCTTAAGGAATTAAAGGAAAACACAACCAAACAGGTGAAGGAATTGAGCAAAACAATCCAGACTCTAAAACTGGAAATAAAAACAATAAAGAAATAACAAAGGGAGACAACGCTGGAGATAGAAAAACCTCGAAAAGAGATGAAGAGGCATAGAGACAAGCATCACGAACCAAATACAAATGATAGAAGAGAGAATCTCAGGGGCAGAAGATACCATAGAAAACATTGAAACAAAAGTCAAAAAAAAAAAAATGGAAGATGCAAAAAACTCCTAATGCAAAGCATCCAGAAAATCCAGAACACGAGGAAATATCAAACCTCAGAATAAAAGATATAGAAGAGAGCCAGGATTCCCAACTTAAAAGGGCCAGTAAATATCTTCAATAAAATTATAGAAGAAAATTTCATTAAGAAAGAGATGGACATAAACATACAAGAAGCCTACAGAACTCCAAATAGACTGGACCAGAAAAGAAATTCCTCTTATTACATAATTGTCAAAATACTAAATACATCAAAGAAAGAATACTGAAAGCAGTAAGAAAAAAAGCTTGAGTAACATAAAAAGGCAGACTTATTAGAATTACATTAGACTTCTCAACTAAGCTTATAAAAGCTAGAAGAGCCTGGGCAGGTATCATATAGAACCTAAGAGAACAAAAATGCCAGCCCAGGCTACTAAGCAAAATTCTTCATTACCATAGATGTAGAAACCAAGATGTTGCATGATAAAACCAAATTTACACAATATCTTCCCACAAACCCAGCCTTACAAAGGATAATAGATAAAAAAAAAAAAAAAAACTACAACACAAGGAAGGAAACCACACCCTAGAAGAAGCAAAAAAATGATCTTTTATCAACTAATCCAAAATAAAATACCAACACAAATATAATTCCACCTCTACAACAAAAATAACAGGAAAAGACACTAATTGGTACCTAATGTCTCTGAAAAGCAATGGAAAATTCCCCCAAAAGACATAGACTAACAGACTTGATACTTAAACTGTATCCAGCATTTGCTGTGCTGGAAATGCTGGAAATGCACCTCAGTGACAAAGAAAGACAATACCTCAAAGTATAAGGCTGAAAAAAGTAAATAGTCCCAAGAAACAAACTGGGGTAAACATTCTAATATCAAATAAAATCAACTTTCAACCAAAAGTTATCAAAAAAAAAAAAAGGAAGGAAACTTCAGGCTCATCAAAGGAAAAATCCACAAGATGAACTCTCAATTTTGAACATCTATGCTCCAAATGCAAGGGTACCCACATTCATAAAAAAGAATATACTAAAGCTCAAAGCACACATTGGTCCTCACACAATAGTAGCGAGAGACTTCAACATCCCACTCTCATCAATGGACAGATCATGGAAACAAACAAAGGCACAGTGAAACTAACAGAAGTGATGAACCAAATGGATTTAACAAATATTTATAGAACATTTCATTTTAAAACAAAAGAATATACCTTCTTCTTAGCACCTCATGTTACCTTCTACAAAATTTACCATATAGTCAGTCACAAAACAGGCCTCATCAGATACATGAAGATTGAAACACTCCCATGCATACTATGAGATCACCAAAGACTGGTCATGAATAACAAAAACAACAGAAATCCCACATAAACATGGAAGCTGAACAATGCTCTACTCAGTGATAACTGGGTCAAGGAAAAAATAGAGAAAGAAATTAAAGACATTTTAGAATTTAATGAAAATGAAGACACAGCATACCCAAACTTATGGGACACAATGAAAGCAGTGCTAAAAGGAAAACTCATAGCTCAGAGTGCTTCCAAAAAGAAACTAGAGAGCATACACTAAGAGCTTGATAGCACACCTGAAAGCTCTAGAACAAAAAGAAGCAAATTCATTCAAAAGGAGTAGATGGCAGAAAATAATCAAACTTAGGACTGAAATCAACCAAGCAGAAACAAAAAGAACAATACAAAAAATCAACAAAACCAGGAGTTCTTTGAGAAAATAAACAAGATAAATAAACCGTTACTCAGACTAAACCAGAGGGCACAGAGACAGTGTCCAAATTAACAAAATCAGAAATGAAAAGGAAGACATAACAACAGACACTGACAAAATTTAAAAAGTCATCAGATCCCACTAACAAAAGCCAATACTCAACAAAACTGAAAAATCTGGATTAAATGGACAGATAGCACGTACTGAAGTTAAATTGGGAACAGATAAACTATTAAACAGACCCACAAACCCTAAATAAATAGAAGCAGTCACCAATAGTCTCTCAACCAAGAAAAGCTCAGGATCAGGTGGGTTTAGTGCAAAATTCTATGAAACCTTCAAGGAAGACCTAATACCAATACTCTTCAAACTATTCCACAAAATAGAAACAGAAGAAACTACCCAATTAGTTCTATGAAGCCACAATTATTCTCATACCTAAACCACAGAAAGACCCAACAAAGAAAGAAAACTTCAGACCAATTTTCCTTATAAATATTGATGCAAAATTACTCAATAAATTGCGAACTGAATCTAAGAGCACATCAAAATTATCATTTACTGTGATCAAGTAGGCTTCATCCCAGGGATACAGGGATGGTTCAATATACAGAAATCCATTAACGTAATCCACTACATAAACAAACTCAAAGAAAAAAAAGCACATTATCATCTTATTAGATGCCGAGAATGCATTTGACAAAATTCAGCACCCCTTTATGATGAAAGTGTTTGAATGGTCAGGAATTCAAGGCTCATACCTAAACATAGTAAAAGCAATATATAGTAAACCAGTAGCCAACATCAAACTAAATGGAAAGAAACTTGAAGCAATCCCACTAAAATCAGAAACTAGACAAGGCTTCCCACTCTCCCCCTACCTATTCAATACACTACTTGAAGTCCTAGCCAGAGCAATTAGACAACAAAAGGAGATCAAAAGGATAGAGTAACCAGAATCTGGAAAGAACCCAGATGTTCTTCAACAGAAGAATGGTTACTCACTGGTAAGTGGTTATTAGCCCAAAAACTCAGTACACCCAAGATACAATTCACAGACCACAGGAAGCTCAAGAAGAAGGAAGAACAAAGAGTAGATGCTTTAGTCTTTCTTAGAAGGGGAAACAAAATACTCCCAGGGGAAAATATGAAGACAAAGTGTAGAGCATAGACTGAAGGAAAGGCTACCCCAGCTGGGGATCCATTTCATTTACAGACACCAAACCCAGACAACATTGTGAATGCCAAGAAATGCATACGGACAGGAGCCTGATACAGCTGTCTCCTGAGAGGCTCTGCCAGAGCCTGAGAAATACAGAGGCAGGTGCTAGCAGCTAACCTTCGGACTGGAAACGGGGTCCTCAATGGAGAAGTTAGAGAAAGGAGTGAAGGAGATTGCAACCCCATAAGAAGAACAACATTATCAACCAGCCAGACCCTCCAAAGATTCCAGGGACTAAACCACTATCCAAAGAGTGCACATGGAGGGAGCCATGGCTCTAGCCTCATGTGTAGCAGAGGATGGCATTGTCTGGCATCAATAAGAGGTGAAGCCCTTGGTCCTGTGAAGGCTTGTTTCCCCAGTTTAGGAAAATGCCAGGATGGAGAGGCGGGAGTGGGTAGGTGGATGAGGGAGTATCCTCATCAAAGCAGGGGGAGAGAGGATGGGATAGGAGGTTTCCAGAGGGGAAACATGGAAAGGGGAATATTTAATTCACTTAAAAAACATTTCTTGGCCTATTTTGTACATTTGGTTTTAAGAAGCAAATATTTCTTCTTTAATGGATATAAGTGTTGCTATGCAAATTCTTTTTTTTTTATTCCTGGTATCTTAGGCTCCCTCAAATTTGCTTATAAGCTAAATAGATGAACACTTTGAATAAAAAGAAATGTAAGTGCAGAAACAATTATGGTAACACTATGAATGTTTCTCTTTGTAAAATAAATATTTAAATTTAATCTCTATTTGCATATGTTCAAAGTCTGATATTTACATAGTTTAGTAAGTAATATTTTGGCGAACATGTATGTTAGAAATTCTGTGGGCATTGTTCTTCTAGAGTTCATGTCTGATATGCATGCATAAAATAACACTTCTAAATAGTCTGAACAGGTACTGGTCATGTCTCAGCCACACTGCTGAGGGTATTTCCTGCCTTTTTTTTTTTTTTTTTTTTTTATTCTTACAGTTTCATGAGATAACTCTTCTTATTCAACTTGTGTTTCTGAAGAAGAAACGAAGATTTTTTCAACCACAATGATTTCCCCAACATCTAACACTTAATGTACGGCTAAGGAGTGATATGAAGCACGTTTGGGCTATTGGCTCTTCCCACAGCTACATGAGAAGGCAAAGGAACAAATGACCTGTACACGTCTCCAAGGTTTTATAATGGGTTCTGCTAAAGTAGACCTGCAAAATACATGTTAACAGAAGAGGCAATGTTATGACATGCATGAAAGGGTCGTGAAGTATCACGGAAGTATGAGTTCTGAATGATTCAGAGAGTTAGAAGCTTGTGCTGTCTTTTTATGGTACAAGGAACTGAACTAATACATACCATTCTGAGAAAAGTACGTGATGCTTAGGGAGATGCGTAGATTTATGTTAAATCAATAGACGACTGAACAGGGAGTAGAGGTGGGGAAAGGGAGAGGAAGTAGAAGAGGAGGAGTCAGGGAGTAAAACAGAAGAGGAGGACTGAGAGGAGGAAGAGGAGAGGAGGAACGAGAACAGGAGGCTGGTTATAATGGCAAGTTATAAGGGATCTCCTAGGAGGGAAATAGAGAGTGTAGTGGTAAATCTGCCCAATATAGATGTGCAGTTTGTATTCCTAACTACTGAGTTGTGTTTTCATTGAGTAGGTTTATTTGGGTTGAGGAGGAAACTGCGACAGGGATGTATTGTACCAAAGAATAGGCACTAGGTTGTGTCAGAGTCTACATCAGTAGCTCTCAACCTGTGGGTCAAAACTCCTTTGGAAGTAGAGCAATCTTTTCCTGGGGGTTGCCTAAGACCATCAGAAAGCACAGGTATTAACAGTATGACTCATAACAGTAACAAGATTACAGTTATGAACTACCAACAAAATTAATTTTATGGCTGGGTGTCATTATAACATGAGGAGCTGTATTAAAGAGTCACGGCATTAAGAAGATTAAGACACACTGGTCTAGGTGGTTTCTAGGTGTAGTGTGCTTTCCAGTGCTCATCCCTGGAAATATCCCTAATATAAGGCAACCTTCATCCATGGACAAGACAGCTGGGGATTGAATAATTCCTGGGGCATCTGGCCTTGGGATAGAAAAAGGATTCTCATTCCTACACCACTGTTTTCTATATATTTTCAGTTTGAAGTAATCAGAATATAAAAACCACATGCTTTGAGGGATCATTTCCTGGGTCCCATCAGCAGATAGTGAATTTTTTCTTTTGACCATACAATGCATAGGCTCAAGCCAAAAGTAACTGCATAAGATAAATCTAAAGATCAAAATTCTTCTGGCTTTGCATAGTCGAGGAAGAAAATGCAAGGAGCTGTTTTCTGGAGAAATGAATTTAAAACAAACAAACAAACAAACAAAAACCTTCACCTAAAATGGCAAGATTCTCCAATAAGAATTTCCATGTTAGTCACCCTGCAATCTTTGAAGTTGAGAACTCAGTCAGCTAATAGGATTCCATAAACGTGATGCTAAGAAGAATTGGTTAAACTGATTAACTCATTGAGGTAATTCAAGCTTTTCAAATTAAGCAAGTTCAATATTTCAAGTTAGATGGTCAAAGAGGAAAGGAGCGTCGATTATGCCAAATGCTGGATGTGAGACAAGCATAGAGGAGGGCTAAGCACTGCATGCTGGTTCTTAGCTGCATGGAGCTCAGGAGGCTTCCGTCCTGTGTTCTTGTGGGGAGCAAAGGTCAGACTGGAGAGGAAGCTGAAAAGAGGTTGGCCTTCTTCTCAGTCCTCTTGGTTCTTTCAAAGATTTTCAGGAGTCGAGGAAGTCAAGGAGGAAGATAATATCAGAAGAAGAGCAAAGTCTAGAGATATTTATTAGTTTGTGCTATACTTTGAATCCTGATTGTCCAATCAAACCCCAGGGGTTCTCAGGTTCTCTCAGTTCTTAGGGGCCACTGTGAGGGGGTGGAGCTTTCGAGGTTGCACCCAATGAGAGGTCTATAGTCACCAGGGGGCATACTTCTGACAAGACTGTGAAAAATAGTCTCTGCCATTCTTTCTTAGTTTTTGACAAGGAAGTTCTCCCCCCCCAAAACACACCTAGGCACTTTTAACATGTGCCTCTACCATGATCAACTGTGCTACCAAAGTTCCAAACCATGAAGACCATCTGATCATAACTAGAATCTCTAACAACGCCATAGGTTTTTAACCCTTTTTGCTTTATAAGTTCATTTGTCTCAAGTATTTTGTTACAGAAGTAGAAAGCTGACTAACAGCTTAAAAAATGTAAACAATGTTACTTCTTTTCATACACTGAAGAGAAGGAACAGAGGACAATTCATGATCCAGAGAGAAGTGGTGATTGATGGGAAATACTATACCTCAGCTCTCTACTGCTTCCTGATCAAGTCACCGCACACATTCTAGCTCAAAATATCCCAAGTTGCTGATCTCAGGTTTGCTGTAAATCTATGATATTTCAAGAGGTTTGGCTGGTTCCTGTTTAAGGTGTTTGAATGCCAAAATCAAGGCATTGCTCCCTCTGGACTCTCAAGCAAGTAATTCACTTCTAATCTCACTTGGCTTTTGGTGACATTCCAGTTCTCAGGGTTCCTGCATCCCTGCTAATGGATGTCCTTGGCGCCTCACCATGTTTCCCTGCCTGTCAACCAGCAGTAACAAATACTTCATTTCACTAAACCTTGCTTGCACCTGGAGAAGCTCTGCCTTCCAACAGTGAGAGTTCTCTAATTTGAGGATTAATGTGATGAGATTAAACCCACCTTCTCAATCTAAGACACTGTCTGTTTTAGTGTCTGTAACCTTAATTACATGTGTTATCTTGGCAAAGAGGTTCAATGGAAAGAGGCATGACATCTTAAGAAAGGTCTCTGCCTTCCACAGAAACATTTTTAGATTGAACTACCTAAAGTAACTGCTGGGTTTTCGATAGTGGGTTAAAAAGGTTCACTGTTGATGTGGTAAGTGGAGTAACAAAGAATAAAGGCTAATGAAGTCTGTGGCCACTGCTCCTATTATTCCAGTAGCATCTTAATCCATTCTGGTCATCCTAACACAGCACCATCACGAGTAGCTTAGACACTGGAGATTTATGTCTCACGGTCCTAGAGTCTGAGTAGTCTGTGAGGGCAGAGTCACCAATGCATTATCTTGTGAGAGCTTTGAGTATGAAATGTCCCACAGGGGGCACCTGGTCTCCAGCTGGTGAGTCTCTTTTGAAAGGATATGGAACCTTTAGAAAGTGGGGCCTGGGTAGATGGAGTGGATCACAGGATGAAGCACTAGGGTTTGTTATACACCAGGTTTGTTCCCAGTCCTCTGTTTCTTGTCTGCCTAGTTAACCAGACACCTCACATTTCTGCCACCACAACTTCGAACCACTCTGACTACCACTATTTCTCCATGATAGTAGGCACCATACCCTAAACCTGAGTTAAACAAAGTTTTCTTCTATTAAATTGCTTTTCCAAGTATTTTGTCATAGCAATAAGAATAGTTAACACAGCTCTGTAGACTGTACCTGACTTCGTATCCTCACATGCTAGAATGGACTAAGATGCTCTTTGGGTCTCTTTATAAGTACCTGAATCTATCTGTTCCTGAGGCACTGGTCCGAGGATCTAATTGTGCTCAAAAGACTTTACTTTATAATAGTATCACAATGAATATCAGGGACAGAGGGATAGAGAAGGTTTAAGAAGGGAGAAGATGTAAAACAGGTGGGCTGGGAAATTCCTCTTCTTACCAGTCTGACAAATACCTAACAAACGTAAAGGAAGGGAAGAAAGGCATGTGTTGGTGATGGAGATGGTGCAGCCCATCCTTGCAAGGAAGTTGTGGCAACTGTACCCACACTGTACATCACCAATGCCAAACAGAAAGCAAAGAGAATTGGAGGAGTGGGACCGAGCTATACCCTCAAGGCCCATTGTTATTGACCTGTGTTCTGTATCTAAGGCCCATGTCTCAAAGGCTCCACAGCTTCCCAAAACAACCATATGGGACCAAAGGCTCACATGTGTAACCTGTAGGAGATATTGATCTTCTAAATCACAACAAGAAGTAAGTGAGTTTAATAAAGCATCACATCCAGGCAGGATGAAGAGCTTAGTTGATGTTCAATCCCAAGAATTTCAGGAGAGACAAGTTATCCCAGGAGCAAGGTGTGTTTGCAGCTGGAACAGCAGGATGGGTAGCAGCGTGAAGAGGTATGGAGGGCTTCATAATGAAAGGAATATGTGCAGTGTGATGAAGAAAGATATCCAAGCTGGGACACTGGTGGCATTTCAGAAGAATAGGGTACTTCTAGAAACGAGGGTAATAGCAGCTGAGAATACATACTATGGAGTTTGGCCATGGTTTGTCAGGTTAATATTTAGCTTGCTGCATTCGGTAGAATGATGAGGTACATGTCAGCAAAGCAGAGATGTGAGCTGAGATATCAGGGGAGTCTAAGAATCTCATGCATTAGAAACTGGAACGATGAAAGAAAAGGAACACATTTTTAACTGTATAGCTAATAGAATTTTCAATCAGACATTAGAAAATGAACTGTTGCTACGGATACTAGATAATGGTATGTTATAATAAACACACAGGAAAAGTTAACTTAATGGCTTTCAACTTTTGCAATGAAACAGCAACACTAGAATTTTAACCCAGTTTTTTTCAAACTCCAAATGTTGGTTTTCTCTTCCAGGCAAGAGTTAGCTAAAGAATAAAAATGAATAGAACCCCACCCAGCCACAAAACCTTCAACCTACAATTTCTTCTGCCTGCAAGATGTTCTGGAATAAAGGTGGAAAAGACATTGTAAGAGTAGCCAAGCAATGACCGGTCCAGCTTGGGACCCATGCCACAAGAGGGCCAAGAACCAGATGCTGGATAGCCCATAGATCTAGGGTAGAAGTAAACATGACTGAGAAAACAGAGGGTGGGGGGAGGAAGCGAGGGAGAAAGGAGAGAGAAAGGAAGGAGGAGAAGAGATCAATTAAATGATTTTTCTTATTGGATATTTTACTTATTTACATTTCAAATGTTAGCTCCTTTTCCGGTTTCCCTTCCAGGAACCTTCTATCTCATTTCCCCCTTTCCCTGACTCTATGAGAGTGCTCACCTACCCACCCACCCACCCCCTCCCACTCCCCACTCTGGAATTTTCCTACACTGGGGCATGGAGCCTTCACAGGATCAAGGACCTCTCCTCCTGTTGATGCCTGATAAGCCATCCTCTGCTACATAAGCAGCCGGAGCCATGGGTTCCTCCATGTGTACTCTTATGATTTTTAATGCTACACTCCTACACTATTAGACCAGAGCCTAGCATAATCATCATCAGAGGCTTCATCTAGCAACTGATAGGAGGAAATGCAGAGACGCATGGACAACCAAACATTAGGGGAAGCTCGGGGAATCCCGCAGCAGGAGAGGAAAGATTGTATGAGTCAAAGGGGGTCAAGGACACCACAAGAAAACCCACATAATCAACTAACCTCAGCTCATAGGGGATCCCAGAGACTGAACCAACAATCAGGGAGCCTATATGGCTCTGACCTAGGCCTTCTGTATACATTCTATGGTTGTGTGCCTAGGTGTGGCTCCTAACAGTGAAAGCGGTGGCTACTTCTAACTCTTCCCTGCTTTTGAGACCCTTGTTCTACTGGGTTGCCACATCCAGCCTTAATATGAGAAGCAGAGGTCCCTGGTCTTGTTGCAACTTGTTTGGTTGATATCCCTAGGATGCCTGCCCTTTTCTAATTAGAAAAGATCTGGGAAGAGGAAAGATACAGGGATGGACCAGGAGAAAGGAGAAAGTGCAGATGGGATGTAATATATGAGAGAAGAATACATTTATTAAAAAGATAGAACCCATTTCATTCACATCATGACTCCTCTTTTTAAAACAAATCCCCTGTTTGCAGGGTATCACCAGTACAAGGGATTATTGACAAATATCAAAGGGGCTAATCGATATTTTGTGTACTCAACTAGTAATGGGATAAAAATCACAGACGAACACGCTGAAATACCCAACTATCGTGTCCACCCCAGATGTATTTTGTGCTCTGAATCTGTATAGTATTTTCTGGCAAGCAAAGAGAAATGTCAAACTGACATAGTCAAGCCTCCCAGCCCCGCACTCCACCAGCTTTTTCCTGTTCTCACAGCAACCTTCGTCAGGCATAATGGTAAGCAATGAATTTGGCACAGGACACATGAAATCTTGCGTTCTGTGGTCCACAAGCAGAAGAAGGGTTTGTTTTGATTTCCTAGAAATGGCTACTAACGACGGAGCCATTAGTCATAAAAGCACGAAATTGGAATTGGGGACTTGCAAAGCCCATGCCAGCTGTGACATCACAATTTCAACCCTTCTGAGTGTGGGCAGCCCTAACTGGTTCCTCGCTGTGTGCACCAGCTGGCTTTCATCAAACAAGCAGCGCCCTCCATGGTTGGCTGCCACCCCCCACGCTCCTTGGTCTTTTTCTACTTCTGTGGTGAAGCCTGCCAGGCTAAAGTTTTTAAACAAGCCCACCAGCTTGCTTCTGTGTTCATGTGTCTCACCCCTAACCATCTCAGGGGCAGATGTTTGCCTGACATATACTATTCAGCTGAACACAGAGGTACTGTTTCTGTCTTGTTAATGGATGGAAAACATATGGAGGACAATATTTTTGTCAAACAGAATGTTGGCTAGTGTGTGTGTGTGTGTGTGTGTGTGTGTGTGTGTGTGTGTGTGTGTGTGTATGAGAGAGAATGTTTCAGATACTAACCTAACCTACCTGCATTTAATAAACTTACAGGATCACCTGAGTTTCTTACTACAGTCTTAAGATTATTTTTCTCCACTCACCAGCATCCCTGAGGCCATGCCTAAAACAATTTCATTATGAACTACTGACCTGAGTTGGACAGACACCTTCCCAGCATCCAGCCGAAAGTGGGCCCTTTGTACTAACTCTGCCTATTAGATTCTTGAACCTTGGTCACTCTTGAGTGCAGGTTAGAAATTTGCTGTATGCCACCAAGTTGAAAATTCATAACACCTCATAGGTGGCCATTATGTCCTTTTGGTCTACAGAGAATAGGAAGCAAAGGATGGGATTATAATGCAGAGTCAATTGTATAAAGGGCCAGCTTGGTTGAAAATGCATTGTAAAATCTTATACATACTATTAATGTTATATCCTAAGAGGTAACTTACATTTCCTACGGGTTGTGTTTGTATTCCGTAATCATAAACTCTGCTTTTCCAGTGGTCTAGCATTACTGGTCTCTCCAAATTCATGTAACCTAATTTCTTAATAAAACTAGCATCATCGTGATTAGCAGATTTGCAGATTAGAACCCCGCACTACTCCACCAAGAGCGTGAATTCAATATATTCTTATGATGCCGTGTGACTTGAAGCACACTAGTGTAGATCACCATGCTCAAAGCTGTCAGCCATCCTTTGAGTGAGCTAACACTCATATTTTACGACTGACAAACCGAAATGAGTGAAGTTAAGAAAAGTACGCAGCTTTACATGGGCACAGTTCTATAAATCTGAATATAAGTAACGCCAGTAAACCATTTTTAACCTGTAATTTCGCAGGGCTCAAGTTAGTAAGGGTTAGCTGGAACCCAAGTTTTGAGTTTCTTCTTCCTCTCACACCCTCTTTGCTCATATTCTTAGTGCGTGTGTTTTTTTAATGCTACCATAAAGTAAGAAATAGATGAGCGCTATAAAGCACCTAAAATAATATTGCTGGCAAGTGCAACTTCAAATGAACTTCAAAACGAAGTGGATTATAGAGCTGTGAGTTACCCCGTCTGTGCTGGCGAGGTGAGCAGTAGCAGGAAGCGGTGTAAAACAAAGCTATCCTTGCATAATATAGGCTTCATAAAGCAGCCAAAATTCTGAGTTCAAGCAGGTTGGAAACAGCAAATTTCCCAGTCTGCGCTCTTGTAGAAGTAGCACCTCCTTAACGGGATTCAGGGCCCCTCAAACCAGAGTGGAAATGTCTGCATTGTGTGGGGAAGAAAGACAAGGTTGCTTGAAAATTGGGTTTATTAGTTCCTTTTATGTTGGTCTTCCAGTGTACGCAATTTGCACCTTTGGTAGTAAAAAGCAGTAAACTCAAGGTTAGTTTTATTTCAATGGCTGAAATGCACCATTGCTTCGTGACTGAGCTACTATGGTTTTTGCTCATTGTAATTCATGCATCAAACTTTGGAAGTAGCTACACACACATGAAAGGTGTATAAAACTGGTAAATGAGGAACATAAATATGGGAATACACCCAAGGTGTACTACCACCACTGGAGCCTGGGCGACAGTCATAATGGTTGAGTTCCAACTCAAAATATATCACGACTGTTTCTGGGAGACAAGAACAGAATCTTTTTAATGACCCTGCAAAGTAACTGTTTAAAGTATTATGCTAAGTCATTATAACAGATGATCTCATTTTACATCAGTGAGACAGAAACAACTATTAAACAATTTAAATTAAATTTAATGACATACAGGGAGGGTAGTTTTTAAAGGGAGTCCATGCTTAGTTTTGAATGATCTCCACTGAAGACAAAAATAGAAAACAGCTAGTCTAGCTTTGTTCTCCTTTTTGCCAAGAGAGCATAGCTCACCATTCAACAAAGGCAAAGGCAAAATAAAAAAAAAAAAAAAACTTTATTTTGTCTTGTGGAGTCTTATCTTCCAGCTCCCTGCATTAACAATTTCCATCATCAAAACCTGTTCTAGCTGAATAGGTAGTAATAACCCAAATTGTGTAGTTAGGACCGATTTTCTCCCTTTGCCCTATAGACACGGGGGAGGGGCATCTCTGTGTGTCAGATTTACAGCAAAGCGTTTGATTCATGCCATTGTGGAGCTCTCCAGAGCTAGATTAGATCCCAGCATCCTTCTTATGGATGAGCACCTGAGCTTGGAAGAGAAAACAGAGAAAATCCTTTAGGATGAAAACAAATTTTAAAACAAGAGTCCTGGGAGGTAGGAAGGCCAAGAAAACAATGGTGGGACTGCCATGCCCACTAGTTGCATGAGACCTTGAAGTTTGGCTTAAGGTCCAAAGAGGGTCTAAGGTACTTGCAAACAGCCATAGCCAGGAAGGCTACTGTAACACCAACAGCAGGATAAACTGAGAAATGGATGGAAAGACAATGTGTAGACAAATTTAACCTCCAGTTAAGTTATCCATAGAAAATGAATGAAAACAGTCCTGAGAGCTCAGAGCCGGAAATATTGAGTTGTTCAGAGAGTGTATGTGAATGTGGAGCCAGTGATTTTGTATCCCTGAAGATCGCAAATCAATTTCATTTTTGATTAAACAACACACACAAGGAAAAAAGCAACAAGGAAAACTAGTGATCTAACTGATGTTTTTCACATACTGAACAAAATGAAAACAGAGCAAGCTGGGAGCCTTTCAGGGGCAACTCCAAACCACTGTACCCCTCAAGGGGTTGCCATTATATAACTATCAGAGGAAAAAGTCTGTGACTTCGGCATCTTTATCGTCTATTCTTTGGCAGATCATATCTATCCCTTCCATCTCTTCCCAGACCCACAATTACAACCACCACCTCAACATCATCTCTTCTTCCCCTCCTCCTATTCCTTTCTTTTTTCTCCCTTCTTCTCATATAGCCCACTACAACTTAATTAGTAGAATCCACATGCATATGGATTTGTGCGTGTATGGGGGTATGTTAAAGCATAGAAAGCCTACCACAGACTACACACGTAAAGATAACTGAATCTCTCCTCCCTTTATAGCCCTTGCCTTCCAAAAGCTCCTCAGTTATGCTTGGGATATAAAGAACTCCACCGCAATATCAACTGGCTTGCTATAGCATCTCTTATGCAGGCAGCCACATCTGTTACCAGTTCATTAGCACAATAGTCCTGTCATGTTTAGAAGATGCAGCTACTATTGAAATGTGATAGTGATAAAAGTATATAATATTAACTCTCTTGAGCCAGGCCCCTTTCTCTACATTATGTCCATTCGATTCATTCAAGTTGCTCACATCTGTTCTCTTTGGTATGTATTTATCCACTGAGTAAGCACATGATTACTTTTGACCGTTGTAAGGGTGATTTGGGTTACATTCAGGTATGGACCATGTCTCTGTGCTTTGATGAGTGTATTCATGTGTGTCTCTTTCACTTATGAAAGGGACCAAAAGGGCATGGGAAATGCAGACAACTTAGAAAGTTATTGGCCATAACAATGTATTCTCAGTTACCAAGGTATAGAGGCTTTCCTCATTCTACAGCCTGGTTATAGCCAAGCACTTTTCACCTGCTTTGTTAGTTGTTTGGATAAATAACTGATATTTTAAATTAAACTATAATCCTGCTTGATAGGTGTCTTAGTTAGGGTTTTATTGCTGTGGAAAGATACCATGAGCAAGGCAACTCTAATAAAGGAAACATTTAATTGTGGCTGACTTATGGTTTCGATTTAGTCCATTGTCATTATGGTGGGAAGCATAGAAGCATGCAGGTAGACATGATGCTAGAGAAAGCCAAAAATTCTACATCTTGAGCTGCAGGCAACAGGAGCCTGAGATTCACACTGGGCATAGCTTGAGCAATAGGAGACCTCAAAGCCTGCCCCCTCCCTCAGTAATACTCTTCCTCCAACAGAGCTACACTTATTCCAACAAGGCCATACCCACACCTCCTAATAGTGATACTCCCTATGAACCAAGTATTCAAACACCTGAGTCTATGGGGGCCACTCTTATTCAAATCACATTAGTTCATCCAGATATCTAAAAGAACCAAATCAAATACTTCCTGAAGAAGCATGTTCTCAACTCAAGGAAATAACCTGAAGAAACCTGAAGGAATTATTTTCTGCCAAAGTATTGTCAGATAAACAATTTTATGATAAACAGTAGTAAACTGGTAAATTGGAACATTAGGGGGTAGGAGCCAACCTTGATTGTGGTATTTCTAAATTTCCAATAGTAGCAGTGCAAATACTACTATTTTCAAGCTGCCATGAGCACTTCTCTAAACACAGATCTGAGAAGAGATGTGCACTCTCGGTCCTATAAAATAGCTCCAGATCATGTGTGGCAATTCCAATGTTCAAAGCACATAATAATTTAACCTGGACAAAAGGTACATTAAATGATCAAATCTGCACTCCTAGTGGGTGTGGTTAGTCTTCATCATCAGCTGACTGAAATAGGAGATTCTCAAGAACTATAAAAAGGCATGTAGAAGAGCTGAAAAGGAAACAGCTTGAACGCACATGGCACCTTCCAATAGGCTGGGACTTGTACGCATGATTTTTATTTGCCAGAGGTAACTGTCACCTCAGAGGCTTACTTACTGCTGAATAAGCTCACCCTTTCTAGATCTCTCTGAACTCTGGCTGGTTCAACTCAGCTGTTCTGACTCAAACTCGTTTCCACACTGACTGATTCAAAGTGGCTTCTCTCAGCTTCTCACTGAATTGCTCTGCTTAGCCTCAAACTGCTCCCTGGAAATTTGTTCAAATATTTTAGCTCCTGCTCATTCTCTGGCTCATTCTGTCTTCACCTGCAATTGGTCTGTGTAAAACTGTCTTGATAAAACTGCCTTTCAACTGAACCCCACTGCACCAAACTGCTGGAACGGATTCAAATGACTGACTGATTGCACTTTCTCCACACTGCTCTTAAACAGCCTCTCTCCTGTCTGTTCTCCTGTGAGTTGAGTGTATCCTCTCTCTGATTCATTCTATCAAATCTTTCTCTGATTCATCACTTTGTTTGCCCCTCAATTAGATGTCACTTTCAAACATGGTTGCTTCCTTCTACAAACTAACCTTACCGACAATGTTTGGGATTAAAAGTACATGTCTGTATTCCAGCCAGAGGAATTAAATTATGTATTTTGGGCATGTCTGATTCCATACAGATTACACGGACCCAAAATGTCTTTGAATGTAATTTCTTGCCACAGCAATCATGTTGGTGGATTAAAATTCATTTACAGGAATCTGATAGAATAAAAAGTACAAAAAAAAAGAAGCAAGATCCATTCTTTCTGAGTAAGTTGATCTACCACTGTATCCATCACTTAAGTGCCTGAGACTCTGGGGGCTTCAGACGTTTAATGTGAATTCACACCACTAACTCCCAGAAAGCTGTCAAGCCCGAAGCCTTGTACTGGTGAGACAACTGGGGCTCCTAGCTTCTTGAATTGTGTAGGAACTGGGTGGGTCCCTGAAGAGCCCAATAAGTAAGCAGCCACTATTGTACTAGCTAGTTCTTAACTTACAAGCAAGTCTTAGAAATTAGTGTGTGTGTGTGTGTGTGTGTGTGTGTGTGTGTGTGTGTGTCTGATTTCTGTTCCTCTAGACATTTTCTGAGCAATAAAATGAGAGATTTTTAGCATTTTATTGAAGTAAAAGCAAAGTCTCTGTAAGTACAAAAAAGAAATAGAGACAAGTAGATTCCTCTACCTAGAAACTGAGGATTAGCTATCAGTCCTACCAGGCACAGTTACAAAAGATGGTCCATAAAGAGAAAATGCAATGAACCACCATAGCCCACTATATTTTCTCATCACAGTTCTGTGGGTTGGTGTTAAGGTGGTACATGATTGGACAGTGGAGAGGTAGGCAGGGGAAAGTGGAGGAGCAGAAGAGGAGGCAGGAGGGGGGATTGGAGGAGAGAAGATTCTGGGAGTAATGAAGATGGGGGCAGGTGTGTATGTTTCTCTAGGCGAATCTTTTCATAAAGAAGGTTGCTGTGAATGTTTTATAAGGGACAAAATTGTACAAGGTCATTTGACTTATCTAGGTTGGCAAAGTATATTATACCTATTAGATCAGAGTAGTTTAGTGTGTTCTTTGATGTGACCACTTAATTGAGTTCAAAGGGTGTAGTGGCAGAACACAAAGTTGGAATGTGCGTGTCTAAAGCTTGACAACATGCCAAGGGGAAATGAGTGAAAACAACACACCAGGGAAGTCATATCCACCCAGGACAGAAGCAACAGGGGTGGCAAAATGAACTATGCCTGAGTTCTTAGAGTAGCTTGTCTTAGAGCAGCAAGACAGAGATTTCCGCAGTGCCAGATGTCCCGGCAAAGCGGGAGATAAAAGGTTAAGCCATCTTTTAATATTTACTGCAACACAATTTTATAAAAATAAGAGCGAAAAAATACACAGTCATTTGGAAATTGTGACTGATAGAATTTTTCTTGAATGGCTGCTTCTGTTGTATGAGAACAAAGTTTACCAAAGAAAATGCAATACACTACTGTGAATGGAATTGGTTCGCCTCTAGTTCAAGATGCTGAGGATCAAACTCGCCTCGTGTGCTAGACACTCACTACTTAGCTACACCTGCCCCCTAACCCACAATTCTGTTCTCTAGACTCATTTGTGGCTTTGTTATGAACATACTATAGGCATGATCAAGAATACTGATTTGCATGTAAGTTTTATATAATCTTATGCTCCTTTAGATGATGATTCATATATTTAATTAAAATATATTTCAAAACAAAATGTAAATTAATACTTTGAGCTGAAAGTCCTGATATTGATCCTAGAAAAGAGTAAGAGCAAAGCATATAACACTGGGGGGAAAAAATCCCAGTTTCCTAGAAGAGATCCTACTTCACTAATGGACACTGTATCAAACTGCCCTCTGAATTCTTAACTTTATATATACAGGCCCGCGTAGCTCTCAGCATTCATCAGACAAGCTTCTTTATGTTATGGTGATGATTAATCCAGAGACTCACAGTGCACTGGTCAAAGTGCAGAGAAAAGGAGACTATGGGAGTGCTCAGCCTTAAATGGAATATCTATATCATGTGACCTCCGCCCAAGGCTCGTGGATCATCACAGTGGAGAAAAGAGAGAGTCTAAGAGCCTGAGCTTGTAAAGGACCATTGTAAAACAATGCTTTCTGGACAAGACAGGGCCATTGCACGCAAGAACTCACAGTAACCATGATTGCAAGCATAAGACATGCACAGTCTCAAGATAGCCACATTTTCAACATGGAAATGGGGTTGGGGCGAGACAGCAGTGTAGTCCTACCCTTAGTTGATGAGCTGATGGAAGTTGATAGCTATTTGGGGAGGAAGAGTTGATTTTCTTCTGGGGAGTTGCCACTGATAAACTTACTGTGTTCTAGCAAATGGCCTTACACCCAGTCACTTTCTAATAACACTGAATGGACTTAGCTGATTTAAGAGGAGAGCACATGGGGAAGATGGAGGAAGGTGGGGGGAGTATGGGAAGAACTGGAAGAGAGTGGATGGTGGATTTATTTTAAAATGTATACAAGTATGAAATTCCCAAACACTAGAAAGAGAAACGTATAACTTGTTCAGTTTTTCTCACTTCCACCTTTTGTTATAATTCTTCCCATGTTGTTAATAAAAAATACAGTTCTATTTTCTCAGACTCTCTCGACAAATTGTTTTATTGCAATATACTGTCTTGAAAGATTAAAATATATAGTTAAGCTCATGGCCCCACCTAATCACAGGAAATCTAAAATTATAGTTTATTTAAACATACCTAACCTTTTTTATTTTGCATAATTTAGTTACCTCACCCCTCAAGGTCCATTATTTTCATTAGTTTGTTCATTATATAAGTATTTAAATGGTTGACCTGTATGCTGGGTAACTCTAGTCATGGGAGGTACAATAAGACCGATCAGGACTACAAAGATAGCTCAGCCATTATAGAACTCTGGTTGCTTTTCAAAAGAACCAGGTTTGATTCCCAGCAAACATATGGTGGCTCACAACTGTCTAGATTCCAGTGCCAAGGGTCTGACACCCTCCTCTAAACTCTCTAAGCACCGAATATACATGGTGCACAAACACACATTCAATTAAAATATCTATACAATAGAATAAGCAGTAACTCAAAAAAAAGAACGATGTCATTCCAACTATCAGTTTACTTTGTAGTATGAAAGCATACACACATATACATAATGTGTTGAGTAAATATTTACCTAATTAACTAAACATACTACATATGTCCATAAAATTCAGTCCTTTTCATGAAAGTACGCAACATAGAAAAACAGTATGTGCATTCTGTTGAAATTATCCTAAATCTGTATTTATACAGAACTAAGTATCTTTGTATAGAACAACTGGTCCCTTTAGTTTCAAAACATTTCTTCACCCAGAATAAAGCTGGGACCTCCACCAGCTTAGGAAGAGTAGAGAAAATGTTTCCTTTGAAAAACACATATTACAACCACTTTTGAAATAGAATCAGCTATCTTTATAACTGAAAATGAAGTGCCCAGAAAAACAAATGATCCATTCTCCTCTGAAATGCACTGCACCCTTGTGACAGTTGTTAGATGGTGGTATAATCCCTCTGGCGAAAACCCTGAGGGTTGCTCTTTTCCCCAAAAGAAAAAAAAATCAATTTGCACATAGTGCTTAGTCGACTATGACCTATTCATATAGAGTAATTCCCAAGGTACTCAGCTCACAAATGGGGGGCACTTGCTGGATCTGCTGGTTGGAGCCAGTCTCTTAAAAGTTGAAGAAGGAAGGCCTCTAGGGGGGTGTATGTAAAAGAGAGAGACAGAAACTAATCCGTTAAAGCTTGCTGGCAGTCTGCCAAGGTGTGCTAGAGGAATTCAGAAGCACTAGTCCTGGAATGTAAGCCCATCTGGGGAGCTTGTCACTGATGGGGAAGAAGGGCTGCCACCAGGTTCATTGACGCTGAACCACCCAGTGGGAAGCAGCACACGAGTCACCATTTTGACTTCAAGACACCCATATTTTAGACTCTCAGAGGGAGGGACAGGGATGAAAAATGATTTGTCTCTTGCACAGAAACATAAGCAAATGATTTATCTTAATTATTTTTAGATTGCAATATGTTGCCTCATATGTCAAATGTACATTAAAGGGCAATTAGCTGAAATGTCAGCATTAAACGATTCGCTACTTAGCATTTCAAAAGCAGAAACAGAAATTGATGAGAGCAAGAGTTGGCATACATCAGTATGAAAAGATGAAAAGTTGTGCAACTGTAGACACTCTTTTCTGCTCAGAAGTTTGGAATGAAGATACCTCAAATAAGCCATAGTAACAAAGCATGTATGTGTGTGTGCACATGAGCCCACGGGAGGGGGGAGGAGAGGCTAGGGGGGTCATGCATGCGTGCAAGCATACAACTGTGGGCACATGTACACAGTCACATATACATAACACAATCTACTGTCGTTTCTAAATGAAGGCCCATAAACGAAATCTGGCCCACCAGCTATGTCAGTTAGTACAGAACGTTTGTAGACACACAGCTATGCCCATTCATGTATAGCACTGTGTTTAAGCTACCAAGATAGAGTTTAACAGCTGCAGCAGAGACCACATGCTCTACAGAGCCCAAGACATTCACCCTCCACATGGAAAAAATCAAGAGTAGGGAAAGTTAATGTACCAAATCATGCCAGGGTCACTCTTGATGCAAATGACAAACACTGCACCAAAGAGAACTGCTGCCCAGACCTGCAGAGAGCCCTCATCTTACTGGAGACTGGTGCTGAGACTGTTGAAGATGGGGGTTTAGAGATATGAGAAGATTGTAAGGACTGGTTTCATACTCTCTCACGGAGTCCAAATGTGTTACTATGAATCATGCTCGAAATCATCATGAGTCCGAGGTACTGGATAGAATATTAGAAAAAAAAAATGTTGTCTGGGTAGGGAGGGGGAGGGGAGACACCCAGTCATAACAGTAGGCAGCCTTTCAGAAAAAAATATTAATAATCTTGAAGGAAAGAAGCACAGAGTACTATAATAAGACCCCAGAATGATATTTTTCAATTAAGCAAAAAATATTTGCAGAGAAAAAAATTAGATAAAAATCCCCCCCCACACATTTTTCAAAGCAGTATTTCTCTGTATAGCCCTGACTATCCTTGAAACTTCTCTGTAGACCAGGTTAGCCTTGAACCAGGCTAGCCTTGAACCACACATATATTCATCCCGGGTGCAAGAATTAAAAGCACACATGTGCCACCTGGTTCATTTCTGACAAAATTTCTTATACAAAACTCCAGAAAACAGAGACATGTGCACACTGACCAATATGATTATCCCGAAGTCAGAAACTTTGACCTTTTGAAATATAATGGTGACTGAATATAAAAACAACCTAAAAAGAGGAGAAAACATTTGCAAGGCCTATGTCAGAAAGAGGACTCATACCTACCTAAGCTACATAAAGTATTCAAAATGCCCAATAAGAAAGTAAACACTTAAGAAAAAAAAATCACAAAAATCTTCCACGGATACATCATCAAAGATATACATATAGGTGACGGATAAGCATGTGAATAAAAACTTCATTAGTAAGTAGAAAAAAATACTGTTATTTATACACCAAAACGTCCAAGAGAGTCTATTACATTCGGAACCATATGGATAAAACTGTAGACTGGCCATCCCAACTGATGGTGAGGCTGCAGAGGATCTGAAACTCACACATGACTACTGAGAATGTAAACGGTTCTACTACTTTCAAATTTCCTTTTCGTTTCAGTCTCTTAAAAATTCAATCAACTAATCATTCATCCCTAGGGATTTCTCAACAAGAAAACCATGTTTTTATAAAGACTTACATATTATCAGTAAGATCTTCAAACGTCGAGAGCAATTAAATGTCTACCGTGGTTTGATAGATCATCTGTGGTGCTCCCGTTCAATAGAATACAGAAATAAAACTTAGTGAATTACTGATGTGCTCAATGCTGGTTTAAATGAGAAGTGGCCCCCACAGGTCTCTGGTTGGTGGAACTCTCTGGGGAAGTTTGAGAATATTTATAATGGGGAAGCTTGCTAGAGGAAGTAGGCTGGGGGTGGGCTTTGGGAGTGTGTAGCCTCACCCGGTCCCAGTTAGCTTTCTCTACTTCCTGTTGAAAATTAGATCTCCCACCTTCCCGCTTCCCCTGCTATACCTTCTCTGTCATTATAGACTTACTCTCTGGAACTGTAAGCATGAATAAACTCTTCCTTCCATAATCCACTTTCAGTCACAGTATTTTAATTACAGCATCAAAAAATACCTACAATACTCAGCAAGTATTAACTTCAAAAATCATTGTCCTGAGGGAAAAAGAGTTAAACAAAACAGAATACATTCTTGCTCGTTCTAATTCTATAAGACTCTGTAAAATGCTAAGATATGCTGAAGTTCACAAATCAATGATTGCTCAGAAAAGGTGAGTCAAACAGTGAAGGGGAGCTGCCAGGGAAAGGCATGAAAAAGACAGGAGGGCGTTCTGAGGGTAGTGAGTATCTTCACGCTGGTGTGGTGATGCTTTCTGTATGTTACAATGAATCAAGCTGGGTCATTTATAGATGTGCATTTTAATGTGTGCAGTGTACATCACAACTTAGCGAGGCAACTCTAAAGGAGAATATTTGAAGAAGTGCCTCACAAAAACCAATTTCATTTGGAGCCAAGTTGATTACAATATATATCAATATTTATTGACCTGCCACGCAATTTTGTATATGTCTTAGTACATTTAAAACCATCATAACATATCATATGAGACAGGCCCTACTGATTTCACCTAAGATAATTAAACCAAGTCGAGAGGACCCAGTAATTCCTCGTGTGTTACGCAGCAGCATGTAACAACTTGCCTTTGAATTCCGAAGCACCAACCCACTCTCAAACATGATCTGCCTCATTGACAATCCTGTTTTAAGAAACAATTATCAAGCAATACATTAACTTAATACCCATGATAAGTTCTCCTAACCTCTCAAACCACCTAACATACACTTAATTACTAACATTTATAAATCAACCCTACTTCATACAAGTATTTACCCCCTCATAAAAACCTCTTACCTGTAGCATTTTAGGAAGTGAATGGCTTTAGTTTTCTTGCCCTACAAGAAATACTAAGACATAACTAAATATTTATGTAAAAAGGAGTGAAGTAAGAACCCTCTGTCCTGTGCCATATATTTAAAAAATTATCCTAAATGAGACCAGATCTAATTGAAAAAGGTGAGACTTCAAGTCCCTTAGAAAGCACAGGAGTTGATCTTCGTGGCTTTCAATTTGGCAACAAACCCCTTCCTCTGACACCAACTTAAACCTAATATATAGGACTGTTTCTCACTGCCTGGTATTCTTTTCTGTAGGAAAGTGCTAGACTGGGATGTGTTGATATTTATAGTTACTTAGCAAAAGCAATGTTTGCCTTATGACCAAGGTGCTCCTTCCTTTAAAGAACACTACTGCTTCTTTTAAAAGACAATCTTCTTTTAACAGTCACTGGTGAGCCATTCAGGATTGTACGCTCTCTGTGGACTTTGAGTTACAGGAGGCTTCACAGTATAATTCAGGCCGGTGCCGTCTCTTAGGTTTCAGTCTGTCGTGTCAGTCACAGAAAAACCAGCTGAAATTTTGTATCAAGTGAGTTTATTACTTCTAAATCACAGAAAGTTTGCGAATCACACCATGTGTTAGCACATTTTATTTAAATAAATGAGATCTTCTAAAAGCTCTGGCAGCCTCACCACAGTGTTGAGGATTATGGATTTCCAAGGATTTTATTAACTTTGCAAAGGAACAAAACTAATGATTTATTGCTCTATTACAAGAGAAAGGACAGGAATAGACAGAAATGTTTACTTTCTCCACTCTATGTGTTCTTAAATGGGTCTAATGTCCCTTGAAATAATTTTTTCCCATTCAGTTTGAAGGTGTCGGTCTCTTTCATGCATTCACCATTGTTTACTTGCATCAGGAAAACTTCGTGAAATACAAATCTTCTGTTTCCTCGGGACAAATATAAACTCTAGAAGAATCTAGAGAGATGCCTCATTGACTAACAGATTAAGATGCCAATCAGATCCTCAACATGGTTCGCTTTCGGTTATCATCAGAAAATACGTCATCTTTCACCTTTGACTGGTCATGGATATTCACGGTTATGGACTTGGGCTACCCCCTCTATGGCACCTAAAATACATCTCATTAATATCACTTGCATTCATATTAGACATGTGTCTTTGCACAATGTCTATATTGTATGACACTTTGAAGTAGACACAGAACTTGAGTTATGCAGATATAGGTCTGGAACTAGGCATGGATTCAGATACAAGCATGGGTACAGTGGCCTCCACCAGCAGGATTCTACAGCGAGGGTGAAGAATGTATGTCCTAAAATAGAAGAAAAAGTATAGCTGTCATGGCCGATCTCTCTTCAAACGTAGGAATTTCCTCTCTCGTGTTCCTGACTTTGGCTCGAATACTTCTAATCAGAGCACATACATGATCTCAAAATAATGATCTTGTACATTCTTGAACAATTAAATGTATGGGAAGTTAATCGTTGTAGATAAAATTTTTAAAAATCTGTTTCATATAGTCTACCCACTGGCCTTAGATCAATCAGCTGAGGCTAAAGTGTCTTTTCTTTTATGGGATGAGGAAAGACGAGGCATTCTAGTGGTAGTGGTGGGGAGCTTATAAAAAAGAGCATGTTGTGCAATGAAATAACCAGTGGGCAAACTAATTACTAATAGGCTGTGAATTAATTTGAGGAGATACTTTGAGAGTCTATGCAAAATCTGACGTTTTCCATTATTCTGGCCACGTCAGTTTCTAGGCACAGGACCTCCTGTACAAGTAAGCTATTTAACAAGTCAAGGGTTACAAGCTTTTCAAGAGAGAGAAGCATACCAATAAACAGGAGACAAGAAAGAACATTGCTGATGGTGTCAAAGAACTGTAGGCTCACAGAAGACTTGAAAACAAACACAATGAGAGCACTCAACTCAACAAATACACCTGCAATCACAGACTGAATTTTAGGTTTATGGTTTCTTCCCTTAGGCTAGACAGCCTTTCAACATAACAGGCTTCTTCCACCAATAACACCTACAAGTTTGCAGTCAAGTGGTCTCTCACCATGTCGTTTTCTGAGAAGCCTGCTTCCTGCAAATTACCTGAACTTCTATCTATATTCTGAGATGTGATGTTATTTCTACATTCTATATTACTTTGTTTTTCTGTAACTCATTTCTCCAGCTTACTTCTTACAATGTTTCTCGCCCATAGAAATTTCATTCCCATCATTATATAAGGAAACTAGATGTGTTTTTCTAGGAATATCTAGTTTCCTCTAGGAATCTCCTGAGATTCCCTCTTAAATCAGAAGTATAAGCTATGAGATGACATTCCAGAAATGCCCCTTGACTGGAGAACTGAGTCAGTTGTGGGAAACTGGATTAAAGTATTCAGTGGTCTATTACATGTATGGCTTTCCAAATTTTTGATGTATTTGTATAACACTAAAAACTAAGATAAAATGGGGCTTAGTGGATAAAGTACTTGACATATAAGCATGAGGAATTAAATTCAGATCTACAAAACTGGAGAGACAGACAGACAGATAGATAGATAGATAGATAGATAGATAGATGGATGGATGGATGGATGGATGGATGGATGGATGGATGGATGGATGGATGGATAGATAGATAGATAGATAGATAGATAGATAGATAGATAGATAGATGGATAGATGGATGGATGGATAGATAGAGACAGAGTGGTAGATAAAGTGGTAGATAAAGTGATAGAGATAGAGAGATAACTGGATATAACAATACAGTGTATCTGTAATCCCAGACTTTCTACCAGGAGATGGAAGGTGGAGAAAGGAGAATCCCCATGTGATGGTAGTGATAACTGTCAACTTAGCAAAATTTAGATTCACCTGGGAGATAGGGCTCTAGCTTATCTCGGGAGGATTGACTGGAGTGCATGAACTGAGGTAGAAAGAGCTACTAACTCTGAATGGAACTATCCCTCAGTCAGGGGGTTTGTATTATCTAAGAGGGCTGAATGTGAAGTGAACATAAGCATGCATAGAGTCATTGTTCTCTTCTTCTTACTAAGGACATTACATGACCAGCTGCTTGTAGATCCTGGTGGCTTGACTTCTCCACTATGAGGAACTTAACCTGGATCATGACCTAAAATCAACCTTTCACATTTAGGCAGCATTCATTGGAATATTTTCTCACAGTAGCAAGAGACTAATTCACTCTAGAAGCTTTTAGATCAGCTAGCCTAGAATTCATAGTTTATAATATCATACACCAGACATATAAGAGATCTGCTCTCAAAAATGTGAAACATATAACTCAAACCATAAGTTGTTCTCTGACCTTCACAAGAGCAACATGGTGCACGTGTAGATGTATCTTCACATAAAAACATGCACATACATAGATAAATATGTACATCCCTTTATCACATTCAAATGGATATAGATACATACATTCACACATACAGGAATACACCCTCATCCCTTTCTTTCTCTCTCTCTCTCTCTCTCTCTCTCTCTCTCTCTCTCTCTCTCTCTCTCTCTCTCTCTCTCATACACACACACACACACACAGAGAGAGAGAGAGAGAGAGAGAGAGAGAGAGAGAGATACACAAGATGTTTTTAAGACAAATTATTATTTTCTTAATCCAGTGAGTAGTTTAATTGAATGTCAGCCCATGTGCTTATGACAGTTTGTATATATTTGTTAAAATAATTGTGATAAATGGTAAATATAGACTTTTACCTATCGATCAAAAAATAAAAGTTAGTTTTTAAAATGTGATGTGCTGTAAGTAACACTAGTCTTTGGAGTACTGAATGGCACAAGGTCATTCTCTGCCCCTGAGTAAATCAATCTTTTTTTGTAAAAGACAATTTATTGTAACTTGGTTTTCCAATCTAGAAAGTCTGATGGTTATCATGCTTAGCATAGAATTGATGTGAAAACAGAAACTAAGATTGTATTTACTTTATAAAATATAAAGAAGTATAGAATAGGAGATGTAATTAAATTTATTGACAATCTCAGATTCTGAGACCTGGTAGTTGTAAAAGGTTAGTTCTATTGTTGCAAAAATGGGAAAAAGAGAAAGATAAACTTTAAAAAGTAATATGCCCTCAGAGATATTAGAGAGCTTTCAAAACAACCAAGCAGACAAAACTAAAACTCCAGGTAGGCAGAACACTTTTGAGAGGAACTGGTCATAGGCAACCATTTATGTTCCCTGGAGACACTTGATGAATGTAAGCTAGGCAAACACAGAGGTTGTCCCAGACCCAGATCATGACTGTGGAAGAGAAAAGCCAGGAAAATGTTTAACCACAGTAGCGAGATAAGGGACACATTGTAATCCTGGAGCCCCTCATAGCCTGCAGTTCCAGCTCCTGGAACATTGGTGTGGTTTAGATGTTCTCCAATAGGATTGCAATCTAAGCCTGAAGTTCCTAAAAGTCCAGTTAAGAACCCCTGTCATTTTATAGTATTCAAGAAGTCCACTTGTCAAGGGAGGGTGTTCCCTTAATTTCATGAGCAAGACTTTTTCTAGTTTCCTGTAAAACTCTTGGTTAGTTCTTGAAGAGGCCTCGGGATGGTGGCTGGAGAGTTTATCTGGGACCTTTCATTACACAGATCTGGAACTTCTACAGTCTTTCAGGAATGAAAAGGATTATCAACACACATACAGTCAAACACTGTGAGAGCTGCTATTGTGCTCTGGCTATAAAGAATATTCTAAAGAGGTTCATGTGTTAAAGATTTGGTTCTCAGCAGCTGACTCTGTTAAGAGGTGACTGGATCATGAGGACTCTGCCCCATCTGTTGAGGATCCTTTATTAATCCAGGTTGGAGGAAGCTTTTCTTGAGAGATTAATACATGAATATTGTGTTTATATTATATGCATTAGCACCTGTTCCAGTTCCTCCTATGCCCCTTCACTTTCTCCCAAATTCATGATATCTTCTTCTATATTATTATTGCTACGTGTATGTGTATATCTGTTTTTTATATATAGTCCATTTATTTTATATATATATATATATATGTGTGTGTGTGTGTGTGTACATGATGTATATATGTTTTATATACTGCTTGTATACTCAAGTGTTTAGGACTGACCACCTGGGATCAGATAAGCTCTCAGGGAGCTCATCCTTAAAGAAACTAATCTTCCCTATCTTACCTAGGCCTGGAGCCTTCTGAGACTTTACCCATCAACACTGACAAGTCAACTGGTATTGTCATCCTGCAGGGAATTTTTTTAAAGGAAACCATAATGTTGAGATTTTCCTGTCTTTGCCTAGACAGCACTATATAGCAGAAGGCAGCCTGATTGGTTCTTACAATCTTTCTGCTGGCACTTTTGTGATGTGCCTTGCACCTTATGTATAATATTTCCATTGTACCATTTGGGCATGGAAGCCCCATTACCCATTGGTCTCTGCATTTAACAAAAAGTTGTGACTTTTTGTAGTGGTCTCTGTGTGTTTAAAAAGGAGAAAAAAAACCCTTTTTCGATGAGGACTGTCATAAGCGATACTTATCTACAGGTATAATGATAAGTGTTTAGAATGCAGTTAGAAATTATTTTTGTTCAATAAAATGACAATACTGGTGTATCCCCTAGAGCCCATGATCTCTGTAGCCTTAGTAATTTGGTAGGTTTACAGTACCAGGCATGAATTCCCTCCTTATGAATGTGCTCCAAGCTTATCAGTCAACCATTGGTTATCCCCAAGATAAAAGGTACCATTATTGCACTGTGCATATTTGCCAGGCCAGTTGTGATTACAGATTTCTAGAACTCCTAATAACTTTTCTCTCTTGGTAGCTTGTATGGTGCATAACATGACTATGGGAGCTGGCCCTCTGGACTGGACTTCCACTCAGTTCCAGTTCAACTCTTTTAAGTCCTATGTGTAAAGTGTGTTGTCTGCAGCAATAGGTTGTGATGTTTTGTCTATGCTCAGCCCAGGGAGTGGCACTATTAGTAGGTATGGCCCTGTTGGAGTAGGTATGTCACTGGGGGTGTGGGCTTCAAGACCCTCATCCTAGCTGCCTAGAAGTCAGTCTTCTACTAGCTGCCTTCAGATGAAGTTGTAGAACTCTCAGCTCTGCCTGCCTGGATGCTGCCATGTTTCTGCCTTGATGATAATGGACTGAACTTCTGAACCTGTAAGCTAACCCTAATTAAATACTGTCCTTATAAGAGTTACTTTGGTCATGGTGTCTGTTCATAGCAGCAAAATCTTAACTAAGACAAAGTTCTTACCTTCACGTTCAGAGACAACACAACTGTTTCCTGATATCTTAGGGTGGTGTCTTAGTTAGGGTTTTACTGTTGAAAAGACACCATGACCAATGCAAGTCTTGTAAAATACAACATTTAACTGGGGCTGCCTTACAGGCTCATAGGTTCAGTAGTCCAGTATCATCAAGATGGGAGCATGGCAGCATCCAGGCAGGCATGGGGCTGGAGAAACCAAGAGTTTTACATCTTCATCTGAAGGCTGCTAGTTAAAGACTGAGTTCTAGGCAGCTAGGGTGAGGGTCTTAAAGACCACACCCACAGTGACACACCTACTCCAACAGGGCCATCACAGGTAGGATACCACAGTTGAAAACTGAAAATTTTTCCCTCTGCATACACTCAAAGCAGATACCCTTTCCTATAAAATCCAATTCAGAGTTGTTATTTAAAAAACAAAACAAAAAAAAACCAAACAACAACAAAAAAAATAAAACTAAAATGTAATCCATCCACTTGCACACAGAAATCCTCGAGCTGATTATACAAAGAATATAGCGAACAGCACAGTCTGTCTACTGAGGACCGGAGGATGCTTTGGGGAACGTTCAGTTTTCCATGGACGGCATCAGAGAGCTCATCTGGCCACACCTTGCCATCCTCCAGATCTTGCCTCCTTCTTAGTGCTTTATTGCTTTCTTTTAACCCTCCCATAATTGGTCCTTTCCTAACAATTTGTTCCGGTAGCAGAGCATTCCGTTTTTGCAGATGCTTCTTTAAATCACCTAAAACTTGTAAGGGGAACCTAAATGCACAGCCTCATCTTCTTGGCAATAGCTAGACCATAGGCAGTAAGTCACCGGGGACATTTTCTCCACAGTATTTCCTCTGCCATTTTGTCTGGCAGAGCCTCAACCATAATCCTCAGCTAATAGCCTCCAACAGAAACCCAGTCATTCGTAACATCATGAAAGGATTCTGCTGCTCCAGTTGTTGCCGGCTTGCTCCGGATCTGTAAGAACTTGTTGATATTACATCAGAAATCCTTTCTGTGGGACTTATAAGGATTTTCAGGGTCAAAACTTCACCTACTCACCCCTGTACAAGAGCACGGTGGTGAAGGAAGAGCTTGACCACTGTAGCAATTACTGAATTGTATACCCAGAGACAACACACACACATGCACACACACACATGCACTCACACACATATACACACACATACATACATACATACACACACACACACACACTCGAACACATACACACACATGCACTCACACATATACACACACATACACACACACATACACACACATGCACACACATACACACACACATACACACACATATACACATACACACAGCATGCACACACACGAACACACACACACATACACACATACACACACATACACACACATGCACACACATGCACACACATACACACACACATACACACACATACACACACACACAAGAGGTAAGAGATACATGCAAACAGGCAAGCACACACCTATAAGCCCCAGACTTGGGTAGAAGGGACAATCAGATCAGACGATCAAGTCCAGCCTGGGTGACATAACAAGACACTGTCTCACACAGCAGCAGCAGAAGCAACAGACACTGAGTCAAAATCGTATTATGACCGTGTGTACATTCTTCCTGACAGCTTCTAATGAACTTCAAAGAGCTGTACTGCGTCTTTAATTCAAAATATTAGCACAACCCTTCTAGGAAACAAGACATAATATATTTATAAGCCATTTTTCTTTTGTAAGAGTGAACAGACTGGCTTACTTGTGTATTGTGAAGTCTGTATTTTACTAGCAGGGTCCTTGACAGAAATTTTTTAGAATTAAAACCCCACTGCCCAGTCTCTTTCTTGTTCCAAGTTGAAAACGATCACTTATGAGCTCACGGCCTTAGAGACTATGGTATCTAAGACCGTACACACGAGCAGAGGGAGGCAGACATTTTCCTAGAACAAGTATAGATGCAATGAGATCCGACTCTCGAAAGCGAGAAAAGGACATGCACAGTTGTAACTTCCTTGCAAATAAAAGCTGTGTTTAAAGCCAAACACAGTCTAGTGCTTCGGTTTAAACAACCATGCTTTCGAGGATGTAAGTATAATTTAAAAATGCTCACTTGTCCGTCATTGAGTAATTTGGATTTTTTCCCCTCGCATTCGGAAAGCACTGTAGCTTAGGATGTCAAAACCCAAACCACCGTGCTTGATCGTTGCTGCCACAGGGACTCGGCTGTAACAATAGCTCCTTCATCTGTCACTCCTCGAGGGGATGGATCTGCAGCGCATTTCATAAACAGCAGCTACTGACTTGTTTTCTAATTCGTTCTTTTCCCCTCCTGGATGAAAAGCCATCATTTATGTGGGTGGTCAGTCTCAAAGTTTTCAAATGCCAAGCTTAGGAAGTGAAGCTAAGAAGACATAGTGCAGGAGCTTCCTTCCCTCCTGCTTCCAAAGGCGAGCATCCCTGGACCATAGAGCAGACTGTAACATTTGACTTTTCATAGGCTTCCAGGAGACAGAAGGACCGGGGGTTAGATGGTTTCCTGAATGTTTGCAACAGTTAGGTTTGCAACATTAGAGGAACAGTTTGACAACATTCCTAGAAATGTCCTCCGAAACAAGCCTAAATTTGGAAGAAATATTTTTGCTAACCCGTAAACATCAGCTTTACACTAAGGAGTTGCATATAAATCTCCCAGTTTGGGTTAATCACGACTGATCATGGGAGAAAATGCACCCTTTGCTTGCCTTCCCACTGAATTTGCAATGTGGAGCTTCTGCTTGAGTTTAGCAAAATGTTAAAGTGCCGGGTTTGGGAAAATCGTCTTTTTGTAACAGTCATTTGGGTTTACAAGTTATATTTAAAATGTGATTTTTTTTTTAAAAGATCTTGAGTCTGTGGAGTCATCTCTGCAAACACGATTTGATGCGATGGAATAGTCTGTGACATGGCAAAGATTAATTGCAAGCAATTGTGAGAGACTGTGAGTGCATTTGAGATCTCAGTGGACAGGCAGCTTAGCCATCTGCTGCTGGGTGCAAAGTTTCAATGAATGGAAGCTTCTTGCTGTTGTTGTTGTTGTGTGAAGCAAACAGAATACAAAGTCCTCATTTAAAGTCACAGTTAATGATTGATTTTTAAGTGACAAATCTTTCCCACTCTCTTCTCTATTCCCTCCCCACTCTGGTAGCTCTTTAGCTTTGAAGTGATCATCTAACAAAACCAAGAGTAAAAAATAAACCCACAAAGCCTCCTTCAAGAACCAAACTTCCTTCTGGGAGTTTTCTTTTGTTTCAGATAGGACAATCCATCCTTACCCCTCATTAGTTCTAATAAACTCAGACAGGTGGCTGCCCATCTCAAAAGACTTGCTTTAAGACTACAACAAAACTTAGGTTTACACCCATCAGATGAAGTGCGGAATTTAGCTACCTTCTGTTGAACTCAGTTTGTGTGGCATGCCAGCTTCGATTATTTAGAGAAAAGAAAAAAAAAAAAAAAAAAAAAAAAAAAAAAAAAAAAAACCTGGAAACCTCCTTTAATAGGCAGGAGCATTTGCCTTGAATTACCCAGGTCAGCAAGCTGACTCTCAGGTTGTCTAACCTGCTGTCCTTATAAATAAAGTTTTATTGGAACACAGCCATGCTTGTTCACTTGCATATTTTCTAAGGACGCCTCCTGCTACAATTATAGCATAGGACAAATGGCTTACAGAGCCTAAAATATTCACTGTATGGACTTTTGCAGAAAGTTTGCTAGCTCCTGGGAGATGTATACCTCATCCTTCTTATTTTCACTTCCAGAGAAATAGCCAACAAGGTTAAAAAAAAAAAAAAAACCAGTGGTGAAGTTGATAGTAACATCTTGTTGTTGATGATGACGTTAATTACTCCCAATTTTAAGGAAGCAAAGGCAAATCATTTCACCCAGGACATTAAAAAATATACTGATATGCAAATTGACATGGTTTTAGTTTTGCCACGGCCTCAAAGGACATTTAAAAATTCTCCCTGCTGAAAATCACATCTTACTCAGTTAAAGAGATTTGTTGCTTTGATACGTGTGGTTTTCCCTTTAATTACTGCAGGGATTTGAATTGCGGGTGAAATCAAACGTTAAAATTCGGAGCCTTTTGCAAACTTGTCATTATGCACGCTATAGGCAAGTTAGTAATTCAGTTATGCCAATGATTGGGATAAGACACATCATTGCTGCATTATAATGCATAAACAGGTTTTATGTTCTTCTGCATAATATTAGAAACTCAGATTTATGGAGTCACAGGGCTGTTATCATCATCCAGTTTTTAAATAAGGTAGTGAGTGGTGATTTATGTCACATATAAAGAAGTTTCCCTTTCAAGGTGCTTGCTGATCCATGGCATATAATTTGGATAAATGATAGGTACCTTTGATGGGGTCATTAGGAATTATTTGCATTCACGGTTTCTTTAAAAGTTGTTTGTTGCTTTTGTTATTAATCTCAGGTGACATTCACCTAGTCTTTCACAATACATTTTGGTTCTATAGCATATCCACTATAATAGTGTTTACATCAAAAATTTTAAAATGATTATATATATTAAAGACCTACACATTGG